>NC_135849.1:14400000-14495000 GCF_029677425.1 Wolffia australiana
GGCCTAGCCTTAACCTCTTCACTCTGTTCCATTTTCCTTCTCTTCTCCGGCCGCCCCCTCACCATTAACCATGCCCGTTTTAATAAAAACCAAGAGATTGGCGGTTCAGGAAACGCGCCGACGTGGCAGCGCGCATGGAAGAAGCGCCGAATGACCTGGCACTCTCTAGCTCATCCACGTGGATATTCCTTCCGATTTCTTAAAATAGTATTTCGACAAAGGCATATGACCGTTGAGGCCCGTTGGGTCCTTCCTCAAATCGGACTCTCAGTCTCGGCCCAAGCAAGATAACCTTCCCTGCAATGAAGTCGATCACGGCAATATATAGAACGGAAACTGCAAAGTGTTGGATGCCGAGGTAGGGATCTTCAAATCTACGATCTTAGGTCTTCATCGACCCGCCGGCGGTTGCTCCTCCCTGCCTCTTCGTCCTCCTAGCTCTTCTCTTCAGCGCATCGCGTCTGGTTCGTCCCGTCTCTTTCCCTTTATCTTAGTTGTTCTATGTGATGCCCGTAACCCATTTGATGATTCTTTGATAGTGATTCTTGAAAGGGTACTGGCATCGTGGTTGAGATCTTTGGCGAAACATGGCGTTGCGGTTTTTTTTCCGTGCACAGTGACGCGGTTTTTTATCATTTTGTTCTCTATGGATGGCCATTTGTTCGTTGTCTTCTTTCCTGGCAATCATCCGGCGCGCTCTTGATTTTATTTGGTTGACATGGGGACAATGCCCTGTCCTATGTTGCCTCGCAATGCGCTGGTTCACACTGTAGGGCACTTAGGATAGGGTTGAATAAATTTTATCTTAGGCTAAGGGAGAAAATGTCTGTAAAAATACTGGAGGTTTGATGTTGTCCTTCTGCCTGATAACGTTTTGAGAAAAAAAAATGACACGCCGTTATGTTTATCTTCCGCGTTACATGGATGAGGAAATTAAGGGAAGGGATGAAAAAACTGTGTCACGATACTCAATCTTATTGGTGGCAGAAATTGTCTTAGATTATTCCTCCCAGTTTTTTCATATTTTTTTTGGATTCCTTTTATGAATGGCAGAAATTGTCAAACACGATTTCTGAGTTTAGCTTCACGATTTGGTCAATATATTTCATGAAATTTTGCTAATACTATCTTCTAATGTGGAATCGTTTGGATCCATGTGTATATAATCAATGTGCCATATTTTGATATGATGGGAACGAATCCGTGTCTAATTCCAATCTGTTCATCCGCTGCCTACCTTTTTATTTTTCTTTAATTGACCTATTTCGAGACTACATTTTCCTATCGATAATTTTCCTACTTTTACTTTCAGAATAAGATGGAGTATTGCGAGAAGGAGACGGGTGAATTTACGCGTGAGAAGTTAACGTCTCATTCAGAGGGTCACACTTCAGTCAGTGACCAGAGAAAAAAGGATGTGGAGGTTAAAGAACACGTGTACAGTCTTGCGTCCCCAACACCGGAGAAAAAAAATCAGCCTCCAAGGAGTAGAAAATATAAAGATTACAGTACCCAATCCAGGATAGAAGAAGGTCCTTCAGTTGTGATTTCGGAAAAGACGGACTACCAGCGAGGTGTTTCCATTAATGACTTGAATATCCCAAGTGTGGAGCAAAGTTTTTCTCTCTCTAGAGAATCCTTGAAAGAAAAAACAAGTCAGCTATCGGAAAAGTAAGTAATTATTCCAATTGATGTATTTTGCGATATGCCATACATTCCGTCGATTATATTACTGAGCCATCTAATGACAGGTACAAGTCCCTAGTGGAGATATTTGATCAGATGGTCGTATCTGTGAGGCTTCTTTCCCTGAAGAAAAGACTCAACAGTTTCCACAATATCCGTATGCAGGTGGAAATATTGGCTAAGAAGTGAGTATTGATTACGAGCTTTCATTTGTTAGCAAAGTTTTTTTGTTTTTTCTTAGTACTAATTTTAAATTTTAATTGAATACATCCAGGAAATTCTCCCTTAGTTATCTCGCTCAAGTTAAATTCTTACTTCCTGAGGCCATTCAGATCGAGAAGACTCTCGTACATGATGAATTAAGTCAGTGCATGAAACCGGATATCAGGATTTCTCTTAAGGTCGATGCGATTAAGAACTTGTCGACATTGCAGCAAGCATCGTATGCTGACTTGTGCCTGGCGTTCCGAGCCAGGCTGCTGGACTTCTTGAATGAACATCCAAAGGTATGTTATAACCACTTTTCCTTTAAACTGTTTCCCTTTGAGTTGTCTACATTATGTATCGATGATTAGGAAATGAAATCGGAGCGTTTTTGCATTCCATACATCTTTCAATGAAAAGGTGACAAGGTTGAAAAATCTTGTTGGTTTTGTTTCAAAATCTTGTTCATTTTCTATGCGGAATGACTTGACTTTATGTTTTTAAACTTTTCATTCCAGAATGTTGATATTCCAGAGGCCCCTATTTTTGAAAATTTTGGTAGCCTTACAAATTTGGTGAGATCTCCAGACCAACTTCCCTCAGCATCACCTGCTTTAGTAGCCCAGGTGCCACTGCTGATTCCTTCAGAAGGCGACCCATTGTCGTATCCAACTCATCTGCCAGTATCTTTCAAGGGATACTTCTCTCGTAAAAATACGGATCCTGATGAGCAAATGACCGAGTCGTGTTCTATTTCAAGTCACCAAGAAAACACCATGTCTGCCCATCAGGATGATGATTCTTTGACCCACAGCGAAGGTGAAGTCCAGAGCTCTGAGTTTGCTCAAGTGAACAGTCTAGCTGATGGCAGAACGCCGGTCAAAGTCTCAGTCCCGGTCAAATTGACGACAGAGACACCGGCACAGTCAACGCCCAAAAGACCACTCAGTGCGATACCAAGTCATTCTGCACGGAGAGTTCTTCTCTACTCTCCGTCAAACTCCAGCGAACACGGTTGCCACGATCCCACAGATGAAGAGCAGGTACTTATGCTTCTCCATGTTGCTCCATTTTATTAAACTTGACTAATGAAATTAAATCTGTGTTTTATAATTAGGAAAATACCACCACCCTAGTCAGCAGACGTCAGCAAGTGCTCGCCTGTCTGCCGGGCACAGTCAACACGATCTACTCGGTCGTTGGTGCATCATGCACGATGATCACGAAGCAGGAGCTAGTGCACAAGATCCTCTCCTACAACTGCGACGTAGAAGACCCATGTAAGTAGGAGGGAAATTAAAACATTACTCTCACTCACTGTATCCATAAATTAATAACTCTATCTATCCGTCCATTCATTGATATTATCTTACCGTGCAGGCGAGGCTGAGGAGCAGCTCAGCCTGTTAGAGGAGCTGGTCCCTGATTGGATCCGTTGCAAGTCTATGTCGACCGGAGACTCGTTGTACTGGTGTGTGGCTTCTTCTTCTTCTTCTTCTTCTTCTTCTTGATCAGTCAACGCATCTCTCTAATCCTTGTTAGTTTCTCATGTCTTTGTAGGATTTCTAGAGCTTCTGATCCAAAAGCTGTTCTAGCCAGGCTCGTCAAGAATCCATGTTAAGACGTGAGATATTGGCAGCTGGTTTGTTGAATCACCGGAAAAAAATTGGGCGCAAGAGCTATAAGAGCTTGGAAAGTAAGAAGAGCATTCATGCTAAGATTCAAGAGAAAGAGAGAGATGATTTCCAACTCGTTTGTAGTTTATTCTGAGAAATTGTCATGTCCAGTTTTGTCGTGGTATGTCGAAAAAAACAAATTGGGCGTTAACGCAATATAGGGAAGTCAGAGGGTGCTGGATCTAATTCAAAAAGGGCAGAAATGCAATAGTAGAAAGTCCGGGGATGGCGGTGTCATGGAAATCAAAATTTGGCTTAAAACGCAATATCGAAAAAAAGTGGTAGTATGACGTGGCAGGACAGAGGCTGACGTGTTCTTGGTAGCCCCCATCCAATAGCAGTGAAATAGATGAGAAAGCGAGCCTTTCACTTGTAGCGCTTCCACTCTATCTCACCACAGCACGATTACGGCGGAGCGCCCGAGGTTGCGGGTGAAGCTTGCCCCGCCTCGGATTCATCGAACTTTCAATCCTTCCTCGAAGATTTCTTCACCTTCGTCCGAGGTTTGATCGAGCGTTTCCGGATCCGCCATTTGAGTTCTCGCCGGAGAGTTTCTGTTTCGATCTGTTTTCGTATTTTCTTCCGTCTGTTTCAGGATGGACACCACCAAGATTTCCAAATCTCTGAGCTCGCCGCTCGTAAGTCCTCTGATTGTAGACGTTCTCTCTGAACTTTGTGTTCTTAACTTTGTGTTCTTCTCTGCGGAAACGTCAGGGTTTCCTCGTTCGACCTGCCGAGGAAATCAAGAGCTCGTCTTGTGGCTTCATGGTTGGGAGTGTTTCGAGCTTCCCGAAGTTGTGTTCTCCTAGAGCGAATGTTGCGCTGGCGAGCCGGAAGGTCAAACCCAGGGGCGGAGCTCTCGGCGCGACTTGCAGGGAAGAGAAGATTCTTGTGGCGAACAGAGGAGAAATTGCGGTGAGAGTTATCCGAACTGCTCACGAGATGGGTATACCTTGTGTTGCCGTGTACTCAACTGTGGACCAAGATGCGCTCCATGTCCGGCTGGCTGACGAGGCTGTGTGCATTGGTGAAGCGCCTAGCAGTCAATCGTAAGAGATGACTCGTTTGCATGAATTGCGCTTGGATTTCACCTATGTTGCTTAAATTCATAGATCAATTCTCCTTGAGCTGCCGAATCCCATATCTCAATGTTGCTTAAATTTTTTTTGTTTTTGTTTTCTGTCAGATATTTATTCATCCCAAATGTGCTCTCGGCGGCTGTTAGCCGAGGGTGCACCATGCTGCATCCCGGATACGGTTTCCTCGCTGAAAATGCTAGTTTTGTCGACATCTGCAAAGAGCACGGGATCAATTTCATTGGACCTAACGTAAGTCTCCTCGTTATAGTTATAGCCATTTGACTCGTTTCTTGCTGAACCTTTATCTGTCAGTAGTTTCGTTACATCTTCTCCAGATAGTTTTTGTTTGGGTTCTCTTGAATGCTCAACAAAGAACATCCCCGAAATTCTCCCGCTTGCGTGTATAGTTGCGATAAATTGAGATGATGCTTTTATAGTTTGGGATAAATTGAGATGATGTTTGGGTTCGTCTGATGCTTTTATAGTTTCTAATTGAGAACCTGACAAAATTTTAAAAACCTCTCAGACTGTTTAAAACATAGTGACCGCTCACGCTCTGGCAGTTCATCTCTAGTTGCAGGAGCAAAAGTAGCTTTGGGTTCCAATAGAGGACATGTCTTTGTAAATTCTTTTGATTTTTCTTGTTCAAATGTCTTCCAGAGATATAATGTTATTTTGAGTGGGATAACCTTTAGTTTCCATGGCTATTATGCTTTTCAAGGCTCTACTCTCGTCCTAGTAATGCTGGCGGGCTTACAATAGCCTTAATGGCCTTCAATCAAGTTTTTGTCTTCTTGTCTTACGATGGGCTTTTCTGAGAATCTGCGTCCATATTGGCCAGCGAGCATCCAATGACATAGGGCATTAAAACGAACTTTACATTAGCGACTTTCATGCGTTTCCTGAGTTGATTCCCTTTGCAGAGATGTATTCCTGAAATTTTTAACTAATCGCAAGAAAGAATTCCCGGATGTTATTTTCAGCCAGACAGCATCCGTGTAATGGGTGACAAAGCCACTGCAAGGGAAACTATGAAGAAGGCTGGTGTCCCAACTGTTCCCGGAAGTGAAGGATTACTTCAGGTAGAGCTCTAAGAGATGGATTTATCAAATTGATGATCACGCACGTTTGTCACTTCAGAACGGAATATTTTATTACATGTTCTCTCAGGGAAAGTCGAAGTCAGAAGATTATTGAGTCCTTCGATGTTTATATTTCCTCTAACCAGTCTAGGATTTGGTTTAGTCTACAGAGGAAGCCGTCAAGCTCGCCAATGAGATTGGTTTTCCTGTCATGATCAAGGTAAAAGTTTTAATTCGTAAAATAAATGTAATTTTTGAAATGGATTCCCATGTGTTCTTGTTTGAGAAGCCTATGACTTCAAAATTTTTGAGACACTTACTTTCTGTACTCTTTCTCTTTTTGTCAATCCAATCAATGTATGATTTGTTTCTACCCTGTTGATGAGAAAATTTTCATAGCTATCACAGGTTTTGACCATTTAATGATAATGACATTTTTTCTAGTGATCAAAGATACAAACTCATTTTTAGATCCAAGACGACTTGTCATCTCTGCTTGACGCCTGGTGTCTTGTTTCCAATACAGAACCTTTGCTAAGAAAGTCCGAACCGGGGTGTTATTTTTACTTCAACGAAGAAAATCTATGTTGACGAATCAATCCTTGAATTTGCCTTGATGAAGTCATCTTGTTTAGATTTCATAATCGACCATATCTTCTTCCGAGGACTCAAGCATTCATTACAGTTTCGTTGTGCCATCTCTGTATTTCTCACTTCAGTGTCCTAAACCCATGAAAAATGTTTTTGTTCTTTTGTTAGTTTCCTTATTTTCCGTTTTATCTTTTTATTGCGCTGTTCACCTCGCTATATCTTATTATTCTTATGTCCAATAGGCTACTGCTGGGGGTGGTGGACGGGGTATGAGGTTGGCTAAGGAACCTGAAGAATTTGTTAAGTTGTTGCAAGTAAGAGGCATTCGGTTTTAAAGACGTTAGATTGTTTGAATTGAGGATGCTATGCGTTTTTATTGTTCACTTTCATATCTTTCAGAAGCTCGCCTTCCAGTAACTTTCTGATATTTAAAGATTGAAATATTTGTATATGGTGAATTTTCAGCAGTTGAATGAAAGCCTAATGCATTAGCAGTTTGAAAGAGAAAATAGGAATGATGAGGCATACTCCTGTCGATATAATTTTACGTGTCTAACTACACAGTTTTAAGAACAAAGTTTTTGTGCTGAATTTTAGGGAGGGACTTAGTTTTCTTTTGTGGGATATTTTTCATGCTAAAAAAATTTGCCGAATCTTAGAACTCTCTTCCAATTTTCTACTGAATCAAGCTTTGGTCACACACACGAGAATGTTTCCTGCCTTCGTGTTTCATATGAATGTATATTCTCCTGTTATAATTTAGCTTTTTTTCCTCAAAATTGAGTACCGGTCATAACTTTCCTACCTTTGACTGCAGCAAGCTAAGAGCGAGGCTGCTGCTGCTTTTGGAAATGATGGGGTTTACTTGGAAAAGTTTATTCAGAATCCTAGACATATCGAATTTCAGGTGTGCCTTGTTATGCGATTGCATATTAGACTCATTCTGGAAAATTTTAAAATGTTTTAATGAGGTGAGGGAAATGACTGTTCATTTTATTTTGAGTGGGGTATGCGTTCCTCTAGGAAAGGGTCAGTGCCTGAGCGTTCAGTATCTCACTGGAGCAGCGAAATAATGCTTGTTGAACTTCTCTCCACTACCACGGCTAGATCATTTTTTGCGTCTTGGCACTTTTCAATTATCAATGCGAATTCGAAAGTCTCCACTCAATGGTGGATCGCCAAACGGTTCTATGTGGCCAGATGTCATCAACTGTGATAATGCGAACTATATTAAAGAATCTTTCAACCAAATAAAAAATACTGAAGGAAGTCTTAGTAGATGAATAGAGACTTCTTAAGTTGATTCCCATTTTATGAATAAAGCCCCTGGAAACTCGGATTTGCGTATTGCATCAACGTTACATTGGCAATAGAGAAGTGGTCGATGTATTTGTCTCTAACATGATCATTCGAGTTCTCTGGCATATCCTCGCACGGGGACCTTTTTCCCCCGCCGTGATCGCATGCTTTGGCGTCGTGGCCATTTCATCATATTTTATTATGGCCTTTTGAAGTGGCTCTCTTGTCCTGTTTTCTCTTTTCTTCACCTTTTTTTTCTTCCCATTCGAATATCTGGAGCAAAATATTTGTTTATTTTCCGTAAACGTTGATTAGTAATAATTTCTGAACTCTATAAAATGCTGCAGGTTCTTGCTGATAAGTATGGCAACGTTGTTCACTTTGGGGAACGCGATTGTAGCATCCAGGTACTTCGGCCAGTGTTTTGTTCATGGTTGGTCTTTGAAAGAAAGAAGTGGTGGATCAGACGAATCGATCTTCGGAACGGAGTCTGTGAGACAGTCTCTTAATAAGTTTGGTGACAGATTTATCAGAGAAGATCAAGCAGTCTATCCCATGGAAGCTTATCTTCTTATTTAGAATGTGTTATTTATAAAATCGAACCACGGTTTTCTTGGCTTAACCGGACAGCTTGGCTTTCCCCGCTGCAGCGAAGAAATCAGAAGCTTCTTGAAGAAGCCCCATCCCCTGCACTGACGCCAGAGCTACGAACTGCAATGGGTGACGCCGCCGTGGCAGCAGCAGCATCGATTGGTTATATAGGTGTTGGAACAATAGAATTTCTTCTAGACGAAAGAGGCACATTCTATTTCATGGAAATGAATACCAGGATTCAGGTATGTCCTCACTTGTTCATCGTCAACTTGCCCGATCATTATTGGATCAATTAATTTATTATATTTTAAAATATCAGGTCGAGCATCCGGTAACTGAGATGATATCATCTACCGACTTAATCGCTGAGCAAATTCGTGTTGCGCTTGGGGAGAGACTTACTTTTAAGCAGGTTTGTGCTGATAGGTTTTTTTCACGTGACGCAAATGAAATCAAAAGAGAAGACACCGTTGATTTAAAGAAATCAAAAAACCAGAGGCAGATTTTTGTTGCTCTTGTTTTTTCTCTCCAACTTTTCTTTATTGATTAATTTAGGAAGACATCGTTCTCCGGGGTCACTCGATTGAGTGCCGTATCAATGCAGAAGACGCTTTCAAAGGGTTTCGTCCTGGACCTGGTACGTTATACCCCACACATTTCCAAACAGTGCTTTAATGTGTTCCCGTTTAATATACTGGAAATACTGTTATCGCAGGAAGAATAACCTCTTATCTTCCATCCGGAGGGCCTTTCGTCAGGATGGACAGCCACATTTATCCCGACTACGTTGTTCCTCCGAGCTACGACTCGCTGCTCGGAAAGGTCTGTGCTTGATAAGTTTTAACTGAAAGTTGCTTAATTTAGTGCTCATGGAGATAGTTCGAGATTTCTCCTCCATTTTTCATGCCCTTGTGTAGATATACTTGTTGATCTTCTACACATATTGATCACTACTCGTTTGTTATTCTTGTTTCATCGTGTAACAGCTCATCGTTTGGGCGCCGACGAGGGAGCAAGCGATCGACAGGATGAAGAGGGCTCTCAACGAAACCATCATCACAGGTTTCCTCGGATCCCCATTCAGACAAACTCAGTTTTTTCGATAGTCGAAAATCACTGACCAGGAAATACAAAATAAAACACCGATCCTATTTCCTGATTATGATTAATGGTATGATGAATTGATGATCCCAGGAGTCCCCACGACGATCGACTACCACAAGCTCATCCTCGATGTAGAGGTATAAAAGGATTGTTCTTCCGTTCTATCTTGTTCTTTTTCTTTTCCCCGGACTGACCGGCAAAATTCGTACTTGACTGCAGGATTTTAGGGCGGGCAAAGTCGACACCGCCTTCATCCAGAAGCACGAACAAGAACTCGCCGCGGTAAATTCCTCTTAACAAAAAATTCAAGATTTTTAATCTTACATTTCGTCTAATCGCAATTTTAATCTCACCCGGCAGCCCCAGTCGCTGGTGCCGTCGCAGCCGAACAAATCCCTCGCGGCGACGAAGGCCTAGGAAGAGAAACAAGGCAGGCAAGTCGTAGCAGTAGCCAGCAACTCCCGGACTCGAAAAAAAAAAACTCCTTTTTTAGACATCTCTGTAACGGCGAGAAACTTATCAGACAGCCCCTCCTCGCGCTGGTGGGTTTCGCTTGTTTCTCTAAGATCAATTAATTAGAGCACGTTGTAAAGGGGCAAGCTTTACGGCTCATCGCCGCCGCCCGTCGCCGGCGGAGACCGCCGCTAGGCGGCGGCGGGCAGCGGAGCCGCGCAGGGGGAGACGGAGAATCTCCGCGCGGCCGCCGGCGAGCCGGCGCGCCACGTCCACCGCTGCTGCTCCTCGCTACCCATCTGCCGGCTCCTGCACTCTGCGCTGCAGAAGGCCTTCTCTCCCCTGCTCCAGTCAACAGCCATGGCTATCTTAGATTGAACTGAATTGAATTGAATTGGAGGGGGAGGGAGTACCCGAAGATGAAGACGTCGATTCCGTGAAGGGGCTTGCGGCAGAGGAAGCAGCGGCGGAGGAACTCGGCGACCGGCGGCGATTCGAAGAGCAGCGGCGGGCAGCAGACCCAGAGATCGCCGGCGCTGCCGCCGCCACCGCCCTCGTAGACCTTCTTCGACACCGGGGCGCCCTCCAAGCGCGAGATCACGCAGGTGTAGCTCTCCGACACGACCGCCTCGGCCTCCTCTTCGTCGTCCGGCTCGGCCCGCCGAGCCCGCGGTCCGGCCCCGCCGTCCCTGGACCGCGCCGAGAGAATTGGGATCGGCTGCGACCGCCGCCGCGGCATCCACAGCGGGCTCGCCGCCGCCCGCCCGCCGCCGCTCATCGCCGCGACGATCCCCAGCCCCACCGCCCCCTCGCACCCAAAGTTCCTCGCCATCCTCTCCTCACTCCCCCTCCCCCGCCCTACCCTTCTTATAGCTTATACCCCCTCCAATTCTCCCCAACTCTCTCTGAAGATTCATCCGCGTAGCCCCCGCCGCTCTTTATTGCCAAAGATCTCGCCTTTCCCGCACCCACCAAGAGAGAGACATGCCGACATGCCTACATACCATGATGATGATGATGGCGCTCCCGGGGGCTGGCCGGACGCGGGCAGGGATGTAAAGAGGCGCGTGCAAGTAAAACACAGGCGAGCCAATGGGTGTCGGCATCAACGTCGCCATCCTCTGTTACACACACAGTTGAGAGCCGAGGGTGGCCCATCTCTTCTCCTCTTCGGAGTACCTTCCTGACCTGGCACGCTGGACGCGTCCCCTCCAGGCGTTGACCGAGCTTAAAATTGCCCGCTGTTTTATGTTTAAGTCGGGGAGGGGAGGATAAATCGGTGTGCGCCGAACGCAAGTAACCAGCTTAACTACGACGATTGTTCGTTAGTGGGCTTAATTTCGGCGATCCGATTCCGTTCATCTCGACGGGGAGAGCAAGTTTAAGAAGGGCGAAATTCAAGGCGCTGCTGACCCTCTCGTCCCCTTCCACTTGTCCTTATCGTGTGGGAGACTAGTTCTGCGTCCTGCAAACCGATACATCTACCGCTGTCTCTCTCTCTCTCTCTCTATCTACCGAATCATTTAAGTGCGCGTATCGGGAACTCCCTCCCTCAGAGAGACAGATAGAGTTGAACGAGGGTCACGTCTCTCCTGCCGGCATTGGGTTGGCGGAAGCAGAGAGGCTTCTGATACGGGGCGCTCGGAGCTCACGCGAGAACATACGCGACCCGTTGGCGAGACAGGGACAGAGAGACAGATAGTCAGGGGGAGAGAGAGGGACGTGCTTCTGAAGGTCTGTAACGCTCTTAATCTCCATAATCTCTGAAAACCTCATTACTGCCTCCGTGCAGTGCCGCGCTTCTCCGTCTACAGAGATGATTACGAAAGAGAGAGAGAGAGAGAGAGAGAGATAGATAGATAGATAGATAGATAGATAGAAAGAGAGAGAGAGAGAGAGAGAGAGAGAGAGAGAGAGCTTACGTAGCCGGGAAAGCGGTTTGCTTCATATGTTCTGCGTGACAAGATAGCAGACATCGGCGCACGAGCGGCCACACATCTGACGGACATTACGGGTCTGACTCCTCTGCGCCTAGATTCGTTCGTCTATTAAGCACGATGGAGAGAGAGACAGAAAGATAGATAGAAAGAAGGAAAGATAGATAGAGAGATAGAGATAGAAAGATAGATAGAGAGAAAGAAGAAAGGAAAGATAATAGGGAGATAGAGAGAGAAAGATAGATAGATAGAGAGATAGAGATAGATAGATAGATAGATAGGAAGAAGGAAGGAAAGATAGATAGAAAGATAGAGAGATAGAGACAGATAGATAGGAAGAAGGAAGGAAAGATAGATAGAAAAGAAAGATAGATAGATAGAAAGATAGAAAGATAGATAGATTGGAAGGAGGAAAGATGGCGAGAGAGATAGAGATAGAAAGAAAGAAAGATAGTTAGAGAGATAGAGATAGGAAAAAAGATAGATGTGTAGAGAATTTAGAGCGAGAGAACAGAGCGGCATATCGATGAAACGACCATCAGGTTCTATCTAACAAGAAGACAAGACGAAGGTATCAGAAGTACTATCTATCTATCTTTCTAAAATGGGGTTCTCTCTTAATATATATAAAACTTGTCCTTGATCTAGCCTCATTCTACCATAGTTTACTCAACTGAGATTATTATATCTCGATAGGATAAGGCATCTTGACGGGAAGGAACGGAGATTCAATCCGATCGATCAAATCTTAATAGCACACTCCACGATCAATAGAATAAATCAATCATATTGAAAAGTTCCGGATCTAAGCGCCCACCTCCGGATCACCTTGACGATTGACCACCGATCTCCGGATCATGTATTCCAGCCCATTTAAATCTTTTGATTTAATTAATAGTTCTAGGTTTAACAATATTATTGCATCAAAGTGTTTACTCATTGAATAAGATTGCAAATTTTAATATAATTAAAATACTCGGGAAATAAGATGAGAGATTTTCCAACTCATTAACTTATTAAGTAAAATATTCATATTTTTTTGGAAACTGAGAAAAATTTTAATTATTTAACTTATTAAGTAATGTTACGACCATATCAATGCTATTTGTATGTATGTGGAGGCTGCTTTGCGCCCAACGCCACCACAACTAATGTAAGAGCCGTTAGATATTATCTGGCCCTCAAGCCAATCACACTTATATGTCATAATTAATTTTATTGAAATACATATTTAGTTAGTATTATTATGGTGTGATGTTTATAATGAAGTACTTGCATATATCCAATGACTAATTGAATGATAATGAATATCAAAATATTCATTTTCAAAACACTTGAGATGAATATGGAAATTTCGAGAAACTACACTTTATAATCTTACTTTTATGATAAATATAACTAATCCTATGACCATTAATGTAGAGACAATAAGGATGGATACTTACTGTTCTTTAGGGAAAGATTTCGTTTGATAGATCCGAACAAATCCCTAAATGGTATTATACCTGACTATCAATAAATTTCATTCATGTCACATTCACGTAAGTGATCCTAAGATCTGAGACACCACGAACTATGAAACCTTAATCACAAGATTCAAATTATTATTAGTTCAGGTATAATTAAGATGTACATGAAGACGATTGGATGATCAAGATGTCATCATACACCCTTAGTTTGAAAGGAGATTGACTCAAGGAAGAAGATGCATTTAATGCCCTGGTCAAGGTAGTGGATATGTTGTAGGAGAGGTTCTCCATATGATGCATGTTATTAATTAGTACTACCTAGAATGATAGATTATGCTTTAATGATTAACCGTACCCATAGTTATTTTGGGAGTCTAACAAGGATAAAAGGTTGTATGTATACGATAGCCGATGATGGTAAAGGATCCATGAGAGAGATACAATCCTCCATATCTTCTATAGCATTAGGTGTAGTGTGGAATCACACAAACTGGTGAATAAACCTATCAATCAGGTTAAGTGATCATTAATCAATATTTCAATATATTGAACTAATAACTTTGGTCAATAAATAGTCTTGAGTCACTAAATTTATTCACCAGAGTGATACATAGGCCCTAGAGGGTCACACACATGAGATTTATAGATGTCAGTCGATAAATTAAAGTTATAACTAATTTTATGACAATATCAAAAAGAAGTATAAATAAGGGGGATATCATTTCAAGAGCCCATGAAAGCTAAGCTTGGACCCCCCCTTTATTCTCTCTATCTCTCTCTAAATTTCATCTCCTTTAAATGTGACTTGATGGTGAGAAGATCAACCACATCTTCAATAATTGTTTAATAAATTCAAGAGGAGATCCATCATTCACCTGACCTTTTAATACATCTAAAGACCAGACACGTGAACAGTTTGAAGGTACTCTTTCAAGGAACCAAGTGAGAGTGGAATATGTTCCTTTGTCACTTAGATCTTTGAAATATTACCTTGTTTTGTACTTGATATCTTGTAAGTTATCATACAAAATTGATGCATATTACATAAATATATGGGTTGTATTGCCCATATTTTCATGTTATCATAATGAAAAGGACATCAATAGCTTGCACTATGGTTTCATGATGAGTTTGTATTTTTTAAGTATTTTTACATTACATCTTGACCTTAGTGCATTAAAAGATTAATTTTTTAAGGGGAAAAAATTCTTGGCTAGAGGCTGTTAAGACATTTACTAATTTTTATGGATTTTACTTATTTTATTATAATTTTCTTGGATTTAATATAATATATTTCATGTTTCGTTTGGCATTTAATAATGCATTTTAGTGAATTCATGTAATTTTCCACATCAGTTGCAAATTTCAGGATAATGATTGGCTGCGCCAATCATTCGCCATAGGATAAATATGGCATTGCGATTCACAATGCCATTACCCAATCATTGTCCTATGTGGCGGGGGTGGTTCGATGTTTTCTTTATTTTATTTTTTTATTTTATGCAGTAAATGCAGGTGGCTTTTCGTGACACGTGCGCATTTATATGAAAAAATGAGGCAGCACTAATGCCGTCGGGCGACATGGCGCGCTCCCAGCTGTGCAAAAGGTATCTTCTCTCTCTCTATATATATATATATATTTAATGAGAACTGATTTTGTTATTTTTAGTGCACAACGAAGTGGCTACACATGATCCAATGGCAGAGAAAATAAGAAAAGCGCCTGCGAATCAGAAAGCACCATTTTTACCTAGCTCGCGCTTGCGTGGAGGGGGGATAAATTCAACCTGAGGGCTGAGATTAAGCGATAGTAAAATGACGATATCTTGAGATCTAACCGTCGTATTGTGCCCAATTTTTGAGGGTAGGTTGGTCTTTTCACCCTCTACAATCTAGATAGCTGGATTATTAAATAGAGGTTGAGAGAAAGGGGGAAATCACAGAGGAAGCCCTCCCAAACTAGTTTTGACCAGGAAGGACATAGGAGCTGCTTCTGAAGTCGACATTTCTTGATTTAGATATTGAAATTCTAAGTTTCTTCTTCACTCTTTGAACACCTTCTTGAATGTTTTCAAAACGCCAAGGCATGGGCGAAATGTACATGCCCTTGGTGGTGAATTAAATTGTGATTAGCATTGCATTTTGGTTCTGATTCGAGGTCCGAGTTAAAATATTCATTTATAAACTTTTTATCGTATCATCTGATACCTTAGATCCATAGATCAAACTCAAATTTCACTTGAAACTCTTTTTCCCCAAAAATTTCCACTTTCTCTCTCTAGGTTATTTCGTCTATTTTCTCTCTCTAGATTTAGAAATTTGTTGTTGAAAATTCAATTCCATATGTATTATACCTAAATCCAAATTTTCACTAAAAAATTCGTCCATCTTGATGTTGAATTTCTAAATCAATTGCTTTGCTTAATAATTCCCAATTAAATAGATAAAAAAATTCTTGATAAATCACATTTCATTGAATTATAGTGTTTCGATTTTTTTGATCATAGGTACAAAAATAATCATCTCTTCAGTGCTCTGACCGAAAATATAAATACCATTAGAAAGAATCTAAATACCTTTTAGTAATTATAAAACAAAATTAAACATAAAAAGGGCTCACTAAGTACAAAATTAATTCATAAAGAGAAGAATGAAAAATTCTTGAGAAAGTACCTCCCTGTGTTTCGGCCCCTTTCTCGTCCTATACTTTCCAATTGTGATAAAGGGTAAATAGTAAAAATTTATGGCATAAACCTAATTCTAACGACATTATTAATTGAATTTGATTACCCAATTTAGGCTTATCAGTACTTCAGTATGAATTGATTTGTTTTTTATGTTACATAATAGGTCATTTCATATTGAAAATCATCCCCAACATGATTCAACCTTAGGGAACAAGTATCAATCACCATCTATATGGACGAGGTCAGCTTGACAAGATCAATATAGTCAGGTATGGTCTCTTTAGGGTAATTTACTCATTCATTTAGCCTGTTCCCTCATCATAGATTTGAACGTGGGCTCGCATATATTTTGAGGCACCTTTAAGCTTCCTACATACCTAAAATAACTCGTAGGTCACCAGTTTCAAATATAATTAAAAGAATTCTCTCTCCATTGATAAAGGGCATGTTTGAACAGTTGCCAGCCCCCTCATTATGATGGATAAAAAACTCCAATTTTATTGAGTGCCTAAGTACAGTTCTATCATAAAATTATGTAAAATCCCAAATTATATCACCAATGTATGATGCATTAGAAAATATGTGAACACTGTTAAGTTTGTCCATAATTCCTCTTACTTACAGTTTTTTATGTTATTGATGGATAATTTATTTATTTAAGTGCTTGGTGATGAAGTTATATAACAAAAGTAATATTTATAAAAACCTTAATGTCATTGGATCCTTTCAAGTTAAACTATCATTTAATAATTTATAATTAATATTAGAAAGTAGTATTTAAAAATGTTCTCTTGTAACTTTATTTAATTACCACTACATTGATTAATTATAAAATATTACCATTATTAACTTCTCAAGTCTTTTATTTTTATAGTGAAATTATTATCATTGGTTTCTTGAAAATTTTCATCATAATTTTAATTAAGTTAACATATTTATATTTGATTAACAAAAGGTTTGAAATAAACTTATCAAGCAAGGCATTGGCAGCCTAATGGCTTCTTGACAACCAAACAAGTATTGCTACTTTTTCAACCTTCTTGCATAGGTAGATGGCTGGGTAGCCACTTATACAATTTACTTGCTACCCACCTGCCTTATTATCTGGATATTATTCAGGACTGTTGGGCCAGGCCTTATAGCCATTTAGCCATCCTTCTAGCCAAAAAATGTGCTCAGTTGGTTGGTTGGCTTCCTAGGAGCCTGACCTGAATTTCGACATACATCTTAGATATATAGCTAGTTATATGGCTGGATATCAACTGATAAACGAGAGTGTTAAATATTTCATTTGAGGTATCTCATTATGCAAGAATATTTATATCTTTCCGTATGAGCACAGGTGAATATGGGTCGATTCCACAAGGAGTAGTATTGAATAAGTAAAATTTGATTTTAATTTATTTTTTAAGGATTTTATATTTCTCAAGAATTAAATATAATTTAATAAAACCAAAAATAATGAAAATTAATTTAAAATACTTCTAAGGTGATGAAAAAATATTTTACCTATTTAACCTAATTTATTCAAAATTTATAGAATAATTTTGGGAATTTGAGTGGATTTCTAGAGATTAATAATGTTAATTTTAATTGAATACTGTTATTGGAGCTCAGGTAATGCCAAGTGACAATTAATGGTGGAATGAACAGAGTGGAGCAGAGCAATGAAATACCACTATTGATTGCGGTGGAGATTATATAGGGTACACACCAGCAAATGGTAGAGCGATGGTGGCACGGGTATACCATTGCTGGGGGAAATGAAGATGGAGGTGGATGCACATTGTCATCCTGCAGAGTCGACTTGAGGTTCCGAACGAATGGAGAAGGTTATGATAATAAATAATAATAAAGACAAATGGAACCACTCTCGCTTTCGCTTGCGAAATGAACCGGGCTTTGACAGTGTTGATGTGTGTGATGGAAAACCTACGCTATCAATGATAATAACCTGGGAGAACGGACAAAGACATAAGTTTCAAAAAGGTGAAGACCACACTAACCTTGCTGCCATGTGCCTAATAGGTTGAGAGGAGCCCTTTGATGCAGGACGACATCGCTGATGTTGTCCCGAAAGTACCGAGACGATGCTCTTACCAAGATGATGCAGCACGATGCCACTGACATCGTCCCGAGGAGTATTGAGACGATGCTCGGATACCGCAGAGAGATACGTGGACGTCATCGAAGACGTCGTCCGTCGGTGTGGACTTATGGAGAGGCATCTACGTGATGTGATGCAAGCCTAGGTGAGTATATGTGCAGGCCCCGACTCGAGGGGTTCGTCGGGCTCCGTGCTCCGGGGCGGGCCACTGATGGCAGTGACGGTGACCTCCTGACCCTCATTGGAGAGACGATGGAGTCTACGGTGCCGAACGGACTAAACCGTTGGTGCTCTCACGTAAAGGACGGGCTTGGCCCGTACCTAGGGAAGACACTGGTTGGATGCTCTCGTGTCTGTTTATACTCTCACCTAATCTGTCTTGAGGGCGATGGAGTGCAATAAAAAAGGCATAATTAAAGGGCGGCCTAGAGGAGCAAGATATTTCTTGGCGACGTCATGCGCCTGTCGATGCAGAGATATCGGCGGGCAGGGTCGGTGGAGTTGTGCCAGGGGTGGCACAGCGTCACTCGACTGGCGGCGTGGCCTGGCTGAGGAGCAGTGGCGCATGAGTGGAGTCGGAAGGGGAGGGGCGCGGAGTGCGGGCGGCAGCGTGACGGCGATGCGGGTGGCGGCGGTGCAAACAGTGACGGTGCAGACGATGAGGCGGCGAGGCGGCGGAGTGGGTGACGGTGGCAACGACGGCGGTGCGGTAGGGCAGCTTGAGCGGCAATGGGTTGAGCGGCGGTGGGTTGGGCGGCGGCAGCACAGACGATGGCGGCGCGAGCGGCGGCGTATGGCCAAGGCGCAGGGCGTGGCGGACGGGGCCATTGGAGGTTCGGCGGCGGCAGCGGGAATCTTGCAGCTGCGGGGGGAATCCGACAGATGCGGTGGGGATCCGGCGGCGGCGGCAGATCTGCGACGGCTGCGGCTTGTTGGCGGTGGCCGCGTCCTCACGGCAACGCGTCGGCCACGGTGGCGACAGAGTCAGTGACGGCGGATCCAGCGGCCTCAAGAGCAGCGGCGGCCTCGGGGCTCCGGCGACGGGATCTGGCAGCCTCAGGGGAGCAACGGCAGCCTCAGGGTTCTGGCGGCGGGCATCTAGCGGCCCCTAGATCGGGGATCCGGCAATGGGAATACGGTAGTGATGGCGGCCTCAGGGAGGCGTGACGGCGGCTTCGGGCAGCGCTGGGCGGCGACCTCATTGCGGCGGGGTGGCAGCCTTCGATTTGGCGCGGGGCGGCAGCCTCTGGGTCTGCGCAGGCGGCGGCCTAGAGCTCCGGCGGCGGGGACCGAGCGGCTGACTAGGGCTCCGACAGCGGCCTCGGACGACGGGACGGTGGCCTCAGGACCGGCGTGGACGGTGACCTCAGACGACGGGGCGGTGGCCTCAGGACCGACGCGGATGACGGCCTCGGGCTCCGGCGGCTGGGATCCAGCGGCCTCTGATCCGGCGTGGGATGACGGCACTGCGGACGGTGTTCGGCGGCAGTTTTTGGGGCAGCACAGCGAACTACTTGGTAGTGGTCCGAGTGAATGGGGAGTGGGCGATGGCAATCGACCCCGTTCCATTCCTCCTCTTTCACTCTCTCTTTTTTTTGTTTTTCTTTTTTTCCCCTATTCAGGAATTTTCCCAAAAATAACTTGACTTTTCTTTAGTCTAGACTTGAGAACTTAGGGCGCCCCCCCATCCCTTAAATAAGGATGGTGATGGGCCCCTAAGAGAGGTCCAAAAGAGGGGGGCCCATTAGGGAAAGGGGCCCCCTCTTAAAACACAATTAAACGTTAATTAAAAAGGGGTTGAGGGGGTCCGAAGGGGGTAAACGAAAAGGGCCATTGCGAGGATATGGCCCAAAAATTAGAGTTACTTGAGTACCTATGGCTTTGCCTTGGCGTGTCGATCTGGCGGGGCTCCTACCAACGGGTGTCACTAGCGACGATGTGGGTTTTGGTGTCATCCTTGATGGAGCGAGATCTCGTGTTCCATCGCCCTCTCTTTGCATGTCTTAATCAGAACATCACTCTTTCAATCCTTCACTCTTGAAATGTAAAAACAGTCCCGAATGGGATTTTGAATGAGCAAGTCACTACACTGGTTGTAATTAGGAAAAAATACACGAGTGACATTTTACAAAAGAGGGGGGTTTATATTTACAAATCAGATAGCATGGATAGATGGAGGAGATTAAGATGATGCTACCTTCAATATATCAGCATGCAACTCCTTGTGGATCATTATATCTCACAAACTAAAGTTGAATCATTCGAAGTTGTTTTCTTTCTCCTCCTTGATCCATGTGGCAGATTGCCAGCATGGCACAAAATTTTAGGATGACCAAAAAGGTAAAAAATATCCTTAAATTTTTAAAGAAAATAATAGTATATTATGATTTATTAAATTTTTTTCTAATGATTTAATAAATCTGAAAAATCAGAATATCATTCTAAAAACATAATTAAACCCTAAGTGTATTTAAATAAATCCATGTTTTCATATAATGACATAACAATTGTTTCATTTACGAATTCACTGTCACAAAATTTCATAAAATAAAATAATTGGAGAATTCATAATATTGTTCTTAAAATATAATAAACTCTTAAAATTATTTTAGTAAATCCAAATATATATTTTTCACTTGTAAATTTATTTTAATAATGAAATTAATGTCCAAATTTGTATTAAAATACCATAAAATTGAGAAAAATCAGAAACGTATTGTATAAATAAACTAAATTATACTAAACTTGATCTAGATGCATTTACGATCATTTAAATAAAAATAAGCACAACAAATATATGATTTTAATATTAACTAATTATTTATGATTATCTGTGATGATTAGCAACCTCAATGGTTGCGAGGCTGACTCAGAGGTTAGATGGCTGCGTAGGCAACTTGTGGCTACCTAGCTTATGACCAACTACGATGATTTATATTTTTTTTCATAAGAGGAAGAATAATGTCGAGAAGTTTATGGATTAATTTTTTATGCTATCATTTGGTTGATTATTTGCATCATGTTGAGTATTTTGACTGCATTTATAAATTTATTTTAATTTTTTGAGATAGGTGTTAAAGTTGATTTTAAGGAATTTCTGACGAGACAACGTGAAGAAAATGATACATTTTCAGGAAGGTAATAAGAACTTTTTGGGGGGAATTAAGTCATTTGAATTCATATTTCAAATGGTTATTTAGGAAGTGAGAATCCATTTTTTTAGCTGAATATTGTTGATTTTTTTTATTTTAATGACGTTGTTTTCTTTCTCTTGGTGTTCTGGCTCTCCTGCAACTGAATGAGAATTCTTCCTGATCTCTTCAGGCATTCTTCCTGAACGACCATTATAATCTTTCCTGCTGCTCTTAAGTCCAAATTCATCTCTCTATGGATTTTCTTTCCTGAATGATCAAGCTAATCTCTCTCACTGCTCGCATGTGCAAGCGGATCTATCTGGCATTCTTTTTAAAAGACCAAGCTAATCCCTCATCCTCTCCCATCGAAGCTGACATCTCTGTGAAATTTCTTTTCTAAACGATCTAGCATTTTTTAACCTTCCATTCTGACTCTCTCATGCTCTTATGATTTAGTTCCGTCTCTAACTCACAATTAGTTCTCTATTGCTCTCTCATTTTTCCAGAAGTTTCAGATCTATGATTTACCGGTAGTTCAAGATTACTGCTCTTGAACATGAATCGCTGGCTTGTGCTCTCTCCCAAGCGATTGTGATGGGACATGCTTAGCATCTCCCTCTCTCTTCTCTCCCTTCTCTTTTCTCTCTATCTTTCCCGTTATTTTCTTCTCCCTACTCACTTAGCCCCTTTCTTTGACTTTTCTACTCTCTCTCTCACTTTCTTTCCTCTCTTTCCTCACTTAGCTCTTTTCTTTGATTTTTCTTCCCCACTTGTTCTCTTTCTTTCTACCTGTTCTCTCACCCTCTTAACTGCCCTCTATTGTTGACTATTCCACCATTCTATTCTCTTATTAATTTTTTTCTCTCTCTCTCTCTCTCTCTCTATCTATCTCCCTCTTTCTCTCACTCTCTCTCTTTACTATAACTTCCCAATTGACTTTTCTCCAACCTCTCTCCCTCACCTTTCCTTATAACTTCCTCTACTTGAACCATCAATTTCTCTACTACTTTCTCTTAAAACTTTGGACAGTTTATTTTCTTTGTAACTGCATGTTTCTATGAGCCTGCTTGTATGGAAACTTTTTCTTAAGAATTAATGTGTAGTTATTTGTGAGAAAAGAGTGATTCCTTGGTGATGACGACAACGGAACGGCTATGGCGGTTTTGCTTCTTCAACATCGTCAACTCCTCTTGGGTTACTCCTTTCCCTTTCTCCATACTTTATCATCTCTGTCATTTTCGTATCATCTTATCCCCATCATCCCCATCATGGAACACACCCTTTCATTTCACCTCGTCATCTCCATCTAGTTATCATTGTCTCCCTTCATCTTGACTTCTCACGCCTTATCCCATCCACTTTATAAATCATTTTCACACTTCATCTCCACCCCTTTCACATTACAAATCAACATCTTCTCATGTCGATCAAATCTCACCCTCCCTTTTATCCGCTTCCCACACCTTCTCCTCTTGTAATTCACATCCGCTCGTGGAGCTGCAGATCAACATCAATCAAGGGCATTCAACATCAGAACATTCAAGCTATTGGCTTCCGTCTCTGAGGTACCTTGTGACACCTTAACTTTGAGATAATTGCGGCTCATGATAATGATTAATTTGCTTTGAGTGATCGTTTACTTTAAAATTTCCGTGTTCTAAACTTTGGTCGGTTATTTCAAATCTCCTATTTCCATTAAGTTAGGAATATCATAAGTATTACCAAAGTGTCTTTGTTAAATCCCTGATCCATTGGCTCAGTCCCCTTCTACAAGATTAAACAGAATTCTGATCACCCTCAAGGAACACATGATTAATAATATATTTGTGTTAATTTATCAATTTCACGAATTCCATTGTCGTGTCCCACATTAAATTGCATTCTAAGTTCTAAAACTGGTTTGAAAGATTTCTTAATTATTAGTTTGATCATGATATATTCCCTGCATTTTTATATTATGAAAGTTATTTTCATTGGTCATTGTAACTCTCATTTTTGTTTGAAATTGTTGGAGAGATTCACTGAAAATTTTTCTTTCATAATTCAGAGGTCACATTAAAATATATAGTATGAAATTCTTAATTCATATTATTCATCATTCTATTTTATGATTTAATATATTCAGATTTCATTACAGAACTAAAATATTAATCTCTAAAACTTTCAACTGGCTTTTAAATTGCCAAATGTAATAAACTTTTGACAGCAGAGAACATTTCATATCTCTCTCATCGATTTCCTACAGTAGAGAACATTGAATCTGTCATACATTATCCCCAACAGATAACACTGCACTACTCATTATGTAATCATCTATAGAACCAAATCTTTGAGTCTGAAATTTTCTCTCAAACTTTTAGTGTTGTGATTCTTTACTCTCTCCCTGAAAATTTTCAACACAACAAAATATTAAATCTAAATTTTCTCTGCAATTAATTCATCTTTGAATCTGAATTTTTTTGTGCTGTTCTCTCTCTATAAACATTATCTACAATACAAAATTTTGAATCTGAAATTTCTCTCAAACTTTTAATGACGTAATTATATAATCTCTCTGTTTCTCAGAGATTTCTGTGAAATTTAGTTTATCTTTGAATATGAAACTTCTATGAAATTTTTACTGCATTTATTATTTACTGTCTATTTTTAAATATTTTCTAGAGTACAAAAGCATCGATCTTAAATTTCTCTACAATTCAGTTCACCTTTGAATCAAAATTTCTTCTGAAACCTCTAGTGCTGTGATTATTTAATCTCCTCTCAGAAACAATCTATTGTATCGAGTAAAATTTCTTTTACAGATTTAGAGCTTTGATAAATTGAATCAGAAATTTTCTGCAACTATTCTACAATAATGAATATTGAATAACTTTCTGAATCTTCAAATACAGGTGATTTAAATATTCTCAGCAGTCTTTTATTTCAGGTCTCAAACAAATTTTGGAGGTGTAGGATCCTCAGAGACTTTTTAACATAATGAGGAAGAAAGAAACATTTATAGGTGCTTTTGGAGAATCAAAGGGAAGAGTAGATATCATTAGATAGTGTATTGAAACGAGGACACATAGAGTACATATTGAATATGTCACAGAGGCTATTTTTCTGGGTTTTTGATTAAGGATTGTCCAACGTCTTAGAAATTATTTTTGGCTGAATTATGTAACAAAGTAGGTTGGTTCCTATACCTGGGTGAAACTTTGAGTTAAATTGATAAGAGTACTGAATGTTAATCCAGGAATATAATATTGAACTTAGAAAAGGATAAGAGGTGATAGTATCCAAACTTCAATGTAACCCCTTTGTAGTGTTTTTGAGTATCACTTGTTTGACACTTATTCACTCTGTTCTATAGAGGAATTATTATAAATATTGTTTTTTTTAATCAGAACCGTACTCTCATTTTAACCCAAATTTTGATTTATCAAATAATTTATTTAACACTTATGAAGGGTAGTTATGGTTGATAAACCAGATTGTGGGGTTAGAACAATCGTAAGGTTCTGATTTTCAAAACAATGTGTATAGTAATTTCCTCTGTAGAACATAGTAAGTGTCAAACTAAAATGAGCAGGTCTCCTATTAATGAACATTTTAAAAAAAAAAAATTATTTTGAAAGTGTCTTTATTATTTTTTGATAATTTTAAGAACTAAGTTAAAATATTGAATAAAACTAGCGCTGACTAATTTCAAGTTTAATAAATTATTATTTTTAATTCTAGATAATTCAACAAATTTTAAATAATATTTTTTGATTTTTTAAAAAACTAGTCAAAATTTTGCTGTGGTTTTGTTTGATTACGTGATTTGGCTAAGTTGAATATGTAACAGGCCACTTAACCCAATTATAAAATCTGTGGATGGCATTTTTAGCACCACCTCTATATACGACGAGCAAAATGATCAGTGGTAGCTCGAGAGCAATGGAGTTGGGCACTTTTGTCTATAATTTTTGTTATCAAAAAGTTATAGACATGGTTGGTAAAACTAGAAAGCCATAATATCTTCCAAAAGGATAACCAAGCTAAAAGAACAAGAGAAAGAGGTGAAAATTTGGCTTCAACACATAAACCTCATTATCATATCGATAAGGGATTAAGATGGTGGTCTTTCTTATTTTCTTCTCTATATCAAAAGATTTAGATTTTTATTCTCATTTTCTAACATAATTAAGGAGTGGAAAAAATAAATTTGTTTTGTTAAGACTGCCAACAATATATTGGGACACATTTCAAGGATGAGACACTAAGATAGGAGGAGAAAGTTTACATTATTATTTTGGGTTCTTAGAGAGATATACCAAGAATTCTTGGCAAGGAATAAATCAAATCATGCCCCAGGTCTCATTCACTCATCTCTCGAAGTCAATTTGCAGTCCCCATATTGGAGATATTTCAACTCAAGAATTTGCATTCCCCCTGAAATGTACTTAGGCTTTGATAAACTGAATATTATATTTAAATATTGCATTTAAGGTTTTTTATTCATATTAAATAGTTTAATATTTTCCTTACAAGGACATAGAGAGTAATGGTTGAATCCATAGAGCGAAAATATTAAAATTTTCAAATTTTTTGTTTACTTATATTTTAGGACTTAAACTTTGTAGGAATTAAATCTAATTAAGAAATCAAATTAGAAAAAAATTTCCCAAAAAATTCTAATATGAGAAATAACTCCAAAACTAGACCTATTTATAAAATAATTTTGATAATTTAATTTAATTTTCCACTAGGAAATACTAATCAGTTTCAATAAAAAACCTAGGCAACATTTTGATTGTGCCCCATGGGGATGTAAGTAAGTGAAATAATAAATGAAAAGTCGATAAAAAACTATAGTTATGATAATGATGACATCGGCAGAGAAACAACGTAAGGTGAAGACACTTACCTTAGATCCTTACGTTTCGCCAGGATCATGACAATTTGTGAGTGCCGGTAAGCTCCCCTCCTTCTCTTATGCTTCTTCCCATAAACTCAAGACACCAACAACACACTAGATGGATCATAAAACTCACTATATTTCAATCAGCCCATACAAGTAGGAAGAAAGTTCAAGTTGAATTTCACAATGATCCAGGCCTCTATTTATAAATCAGAAAACATGAAAGAAAGAGGAGGGGAAGAAGAAGCAATGCTGAAAATTTCAGCTCAATTGGAATTGTAGATCAAAAGTTATGGCCATTTGAAGTTGAGCCAATCCTAGCCCTTGATTAAGAAGTCAAAGTGCTTGATATTCTGCACTTTTCGTATTCCGTGGGGGCGCTTTTTGTATTCCACACCACGTGTACCTGGAAAAAGGACAAATAAAAATGAATGAAAACAATTTAAAAAATTCTTTCTCAAGGTGACGTGGTGGAGCATCAGTGCGCCACGCCACCCTCTTTCTTCTTTCATCTTTTTTCTTTTGCAAGTGCAGGTGCTTTTAAGACTCTTCAGCGTCTAGGTGCTTTCTCTAGGAGCTTTAGACCTGGGGGGGGGGTGCTTTGTTGGGTTTGGAGTGAGTTATTTCAGTTTATTAAGGGCATGGGAGTAAGACAACTTTAAGAATCGACTGTTCCGGTTGGCTCTTAAAAAAAGAGTGAAGATGCTGAACCACTCCACTCCTGATTTAAGTTATATTAATTAAATGCTGAAACTTTCCCTTGTAAAAATAAGGTTTTTGCTTAACCCCGAGTAAATGTGCTCGATTTAGCACTTCCAAACAAGAAAGGGCTCACACCCAAGGATTGAGGTGTTCTCAATCGGTGAAGCCTCCCTAAGGTGTTCTCAATCGGCGAAGCCTCATTATTTATCTGGTATACAAAGGGACTTAGTTAACTCAACTCTTATGAGAAAATAAGATCATTTGTCTTTATTTCAGCAAAATAAGCATGAATACACCTTCTATAGAACTATTTTGTTCTTGGTGCCAATTCAATACTAAGCAAGTCCGAACTAATTTCATACTTTTGTGATAAATTTTTTTCAGAAACCCTCTTCCTTTATTTGAATAGAAGCTTGAGCTTCCTCTTTAAAGGGTAAGGGTAAAAGGGGACTGGAGCCCCCTTTACTTAAGAAGAATGCCCCAATGCAGAACCTTATGGTTCCACTAGAGGGGTTTAGAGTTAAAAGGAGTTAATACGAGGGTCTCTGCTCCCTCAGATTTTCCTCCATAACTCTGGACCACTTCGCTCGCTTAGCTTGTTTCGCTCCATTGCTTGATAGCTCCACTCGTGTTCTCTCCGAGGGGCTATATCTGATAGGATGACCTACTCCTTAGTTGAACCTGGCTTTTCCACTCACCTTTATCTGAATAAAGAAGAAACAGGCGTGAGAAGCATAAGGGAGCAGAAGAGAGGTGCAAATTTATGAGCATGAGCATGAGCATGGATAAGAAGTAAAATAAAGCGAACTGATACAACGAGTCCAGCTTCACCACCCACCTCTTTCATCAAGCAATACAGCCTAGCCTAACCTAAGCCTGAGTTCATATAAAGCTGTACTTTACACCCTATGATATGTGAGGGTATATCTTTGAATTTATGGCTTTTACGTTCTCAAACTTTTTCACCCTACATTAGAATTCTATTAACTGTATATTTTTTTTTGAATGAGTGGACGTGGGCGCGCCATGTCACCCTGCGCCAAAAAAAAGCCAAAAATACTTTAAATATTCATATTAAATAAAATAAAAGCCCAAAAAATGTATAATATATATTTCGACTAAGAAAAATCATATCTTTCTAAATTTAATGTCAACAAATTCCAGAAAAATCATATTCTATCTAAAAAAGTATATTCTTTTAGAGTCTATTGTTAGAACAATCCCAAAATTCTGAATATTCTAAAAATATATTTAATCATTTTAAGCTTGATAACATGCAAATATGAGTGATTTAATGCAAATATACATGTAAATATGATCATATCAAAGTGCAAAAACATGCATGTTATTAAGGATGTGCCTATGGTTATGATAGAAGTGGATGTTGCACAGGGGCCACTGGGTGTTGGAGTCGGTGGTGACATAAAAAATGTGAGATCTCAGCTATCATCAAGGAAAATAAAATCCTTGACCTTCAAATAAAATCCTCCAAGGGAATGAATAGTTTGACCATGCCTTAGAGTTTTGGAAACATTCAAGAGGGAAATCAAAGATGAAGAAGAGGGAAATCAGGCCAAAAACCATGAGAAATTTTGACTCCAAAAGCTTTATGTTCTTTCTGGCCAACTATGGTTAGGTAAATTCAAAGTGTTCCCCCTCCAGAATCTAATTTTAATAATCAAACCATATTGATGACTAGATGGACAAAAGACAATACTACACTGAAAATTTCAGGTTGATCCAATGGTTGGATCTCCAGATATCTCAGTTTGAAAATTGTTGATTTTTGGCCGTCCAATTTCTTTATTTGCTTTCCCTGGATGCGTCCAGCACATTTAGGGTTTTTGCATAAAGACTCACCAAAGAAGATGTGTACAATCATCTCACCCATTGTTTATTTTGTCTTTTCGAAAATCTTTTCATCCACATGTTGCCTATAGAGAAATCAAGGTTGTTGAATAACGATATATATATATATATATATATATATATATATATATATATATATATATATATATATATATATATATATATATATATATAGAGAGAGAGAGAGAGAGAGAGAGAGAGAGAGAGAGAGAGAATACCTGATCCATATTTGTGGTCACGTCACGTGTCCTCCTTTTTTCGGTTCTGGTGAAGTCATTAATTACGAAATGTTAGTTCATAAGGTTTGACAATTCCACATGTTAGAACACCTCATGCATTTATTACACAAAAGGGCGCCATTTTTTTGCATTGGGATACTCAAGCTCTTTTGCATCATTAAGTTAAATGCAATTTGAGAATCTTTCTTTCTCTTTGGCATGCCCTGAAAACCTCAAGGGGACCAATAATTAACTCGTAATTGATCATTTGACTTCACAAATCACGAGATCAATGACGATTTGGCGCATAATAACGAACTACATCCAATGATCATAAACAACTTCAATCATGACACATGGCAGAATGACACATAGATCTGCATATTACTCAAAACATTGTATTAAATATTCAATTAAACCAAGAAAAGTATTATTAATCCCTTAAAAATTAATTTTGGAGTGAATCGGTTGTCTGAAAATTTGAGAAAAAATACAGGAAAATCCAGAAAAATCAGTAAGTGTCTTTAATCATTGAAAATAATTATTCTTTAGCTCCTATTTTTTTAACTTGACTATCATGTCAGGAAAATTGGCAAAAGTAGCAAGATAATCGGGAAATTTCATAACGCCAGACTAAAATGTATTTAATTATTTTAACTCAGGATAACATAAAAATATGGACAATATCACCCAAATATTTATGTAATGTGCAGGGGTCTTATGAGTTTTTTTTATGTTATCAGTTCCAGTTATTAATAGCCGAGTGGCTGATACCTTGGACACTTTTCACCTAGGGAAAACTGATGTTGATGTCAACCCACTGCCACGAGCATTGCTGACCCATCCAGCATATTTATCCAAGCTGAGTCATCCCTACATCCTCTTATGCGGTCATGACTAGACCTTTGACTGAACCCCACACACTGTGTGTAACCCATGTAGTAAGTGTGCCATTGATAACTCTAAATAAGAGGCTACCAAGGCTCATTCTTCCCTTTCCATTTGCCAACACGGTCCCAATGCGTGAGTAAATCGAATCTGAGGTGATGAGACTTGTCTCATTCTCAGAAAGGAGGTTGCTCAAATGGCACCTCCATTCAAGTTTACCCCGTTGGGCCAATTCTCCCCCAACATATTCTCACCAATGTCCTCATGAAGACATATTTGGTCCAAGGGAAATTTGGAGGTCCGATTTTCTTCAATGCTTGTAACCATTGTAACATCTTCATTAGATTCTAGAGCAAAGATGATTTTTGGAAGGCAATTTCATTACATGGATGATTAGTGGATCCTTATCTTAAGATAACCAAGACAAGGAGAATAGATGGATCCTTATCAGTACCCCCATTCAGTGCCAATATGGATAGATTTCCTTGTTCTCGGACTCCATATATTCTCCCCCAATGCCCTTGAGTCATTAGCAAATGCTGACAAAGACGTACATTTGTTCAACCTCTCTGGATATGCCTTAGTTTGTGTGAAGGTTGATATTCTGACACTTCTCCACCATATAATATTACTTAGGAATAGTGATGAGCAGATACATCAACCCATTGTGATAAAAAACTTACCATAGTTCTGTACATACTACACCGTATGATCACATACATCTTGTGCATTCATTTCTATCATATTTCACCATATTTAATGCCTAATTTTCATCATTATGATGCATGTCATCATTATTTTATGATTTTTTACCATTAAAATGCCATTAAAAAAGTCCTAATTAAAACTATGTCTAAAATCAGGTATTTTACTTATAAGTTAGTAAGAAATTAGCCATTTTTCTAAAATAGTGTATAGAAGTTAGAGTAACAGGTAATAAGTTTAAATATATTATATTAGAAAAGTTTCAATTATAAATGAGAGAGCAAGGATTGGCAGTGAGGCTTTGCCGATTGAGAAATACTAAGCTCAGTACTTGGAGGCTTCGCCGATTGAGAACTCCTCAACTCAGTCCAAGGCGGCTTCACTGATTGAGGACTCTTCAGCTCAGTCCAAGGAGGCTTTGCCGATTGAGAACACCTCAGCAAAGGCAATGGAGGCTTCGTTGATTGAGAACACCTTAGAGGCTTCGCCGATTGAGAACACCTAAAGGCATCGCTGCTTGAGATCACCTCAGGCTTTAGAGGCTTCGTTGATTGAGAACACCTCGAGCTCGTTTACTTGTGGTTAAGCAAACCCCTTATTTTTACAAGGGCAAGTTTTGTTATGCGGTTTATAATAAATTCAGGTATTGTATATTGTATTCATGTTTGAAGGTTAATTATATCTTGTATTCATGTTTGACCTTTATAAAGGTCAAACCATTTGAAATTGACCATATTTATTGAGTTTAGTTAGTTCAAGACTTAAGTGGATGAACTAAGAAGCTAGAGATGAAGTATAGTCATGTCTAACATAGCACAGACAGTCCCCCATTATGTCGCATCTGCAACACCTGATCATGGGTCCGTTGTTCAAGACTATAGTTTTTTATGATTCAAAGTATTACTTAGAATTCTAGTTCCCCTAGAAATTCTCGTTTCACATATCAATAAACACAAACTAGGAATAGTATTGAACTTTTGATTACCTCAGATAATATACATTCCCTCGCAAGAAAACACATAATGGATTATGCCTATTGTCACTCCTCAAATAAGATCTAGCTATTTTCAACCAAAGATTATTTGTTAGAGTTACTTGCTAAAGGGACACAATATGTCACCTATGTTATTCCATGTCCCCGATAGCTTTACACACTCGCAGTTGTCTATCCATGCCATCGACACCAAGTGTGGGAAGCCATATTGTTGAATTGAGCCCATGCAGAATGTCTCTCTCTCATATCTCTATCTCCATTGTAAGTGGGCCACGTTATATAAGTGGCCCACTAGGGAGAACTCCTTACATCTCTCGCTGAAGGCTCCCACGTGTGCTTCATTAAATGCTCACACATGGGACCCCATTTAATGAACTTCCCATGTGTGAGCCTACTTATGTGGCTCACACGTGGGAGACTGTATTGGGGACTCTTTAAAGGGCCCCAAAAACCCTAGCCCCAAAAGAAAGAACGAAGAATTCTGTCTATTGTTTCTTCTCCAAAGGTGCCGCCCAGTGCAGGAGCTCTCTTCCTCTCATCATTCTCTCTCTGTTTGCCCTCTGGTTTTTTTTTTGTCCGTTTTAACACATATTAGGGCAACTCATACGAGATATTCATGATTATCCTCAACTTGTTGATCTCCCTTGGTTTATATAAGGTGATTTCAACTGCATGTGCGTAGTTGGTGAGCACCAAGGTGAACACCTCCTAGGTCTTGGTCTCTACATGCTTTCAATGACTTCATACACCAAAAATCAATAGTCGAGCTAAGTATTACGAGCAAGATCCAGACATGGTGCAATGCTGATAAGTCCAAAAATAGGAGTTTTATGTCGTTGTTTTGATTCAAACTTAACCAACAATTTTTATGAAAATTTTTCACTTAAATACTCTATAATTAATATAGGGGAAGAAAGGGGTTGATCCATAGAGAGGCTGAAATTTAATTTCAAGAATTTTTCTCAAGCTTGGATTGAAGGAAATGAGTTAAAAAGTGAGAAATATAATTTGTGATTTTTATGGATTTTAAGTCAATTTATATAAATTCCTGTGATCTAAATTTAAGCATAAATACAAATAAAAACACTAAAAATATTTTAGAATAATTTTATAATTTTAATTAATACTAGAAATAGGAAATAAATATTTTTTGAATTTTCTTGAATTTAATTAACACCAAAAAATAATAGAAATATTAAAAATGAGATTTTAATATTTTTAAGAATTTTTTTAGATGTTAAAAATACTGAATATTGATTATATTAATTTTAGGGATATTTTCTGATTCTTTTGGAATTTATAAATATATAAAATAAGGAAAATACCTTTAGTCGGCGGTGGCAGCAGCGGAGCGACGGCGGCGATGGACCAAATGAGTCGGCAGTCCTTGTGTGGCCTGTATAGGGCTGGCCTTAGTGGGTCAACCCACTAAGGTTCAGCCCAATTTGGCTAAGTCAAGACTTAGCCAAATGGGCTAAGCCCTATTGGGCTTGACCCAATATGGTCATGACTTAATCAATTTGAAAGTCCTACACATTTCACTTTTTGCCCAAAATGATGGAATTCAAACACAATTTTTTTAAAAAATTTGAAAGGAAGAATAAAGGATGATCTAGATAGGGACTTTAATGGATTTTAGAGAGACAAAGAAGGAGTTTTAGAGAGAGAAAATGACTGAAATGAAGAGATAGAGAGACAAAATGAAGAGAGGGTGTAGAAGAAGTTTGAGATAGAATTTGAAGGTGCAAATGAAGGATACTTTTTATGAAATTTTTAGAGGATGAACTAGGGATATGAGTGAAGATATATGGAGAGAATGAAATGATTCTAGAGAGATAAAGTAGGGAAAACGAGTGTTTAGAGTTAGAAAATGATGGATTTTAAGAGTAAATGGATGGATGATGATGTGAAAATGGAAATCTATATTCCTTAAACCTCAATGCAATTATGGTGAGCCTACAATGCTTCCTCTCAAGTTGGGATCCTTATATTTGTCCAAGATCAGGTGTTTTTCCAATGCAAACAAGAGATGAGATTGAATGAAAACTTCAACAAACTTACATGAAGCAGGTTGAACAACCTGGATTCTGAAATACGCCTTGTCCTACTGGCCAGCCACTTGCTATAGCACATCCAGAATGAGGTGAAATGAGGGAGAAAAGAGTATTTATAGATTGGAAGAATTACCAAAAAACCCCTTTGGTTATTTTTTGCCATTTTTGCCTCTTTTTCTCCATGGGTTGAGAGTTTCCCCTTGTCATCTTCAACTTATTTCTTTGGAAGGCTTTAGAGAGCCCAATGGAAAGGTCAGGTAGTGTCCCATCTTTCTCTTATTTCTCATTTGAAGGCCCAAAACACCATTTTTCTCCTTTCAAGCCCCTTTTTGAGAATCACTTAACTCTAAAAAATTCCCCAACTCTTGAAGAATTGTGTCTTCTCATTCCTGTGAATTTATTCACATGTAAAACTATAGAATACTCGTCAGTACTAAAACTTCTTGAATTCAAAGAAGTCAAGAAGTTTAGTAAAAAATAACCATAATGTGCAAAAATTAGAATTTATAGCTTAGGCATAAATATTTAGTTGATTCAAATAACAACATGATAAATTCTGAATTAATAATACCACAATCATTTAAAATTTATCTAAATATCCATTCATTTATCATGTTATCAAATGCGCACTAAGCTAGTGCTCATTTGCGCAAGCAGCTCTATCGATATTTTACTTATAGTTTTTCCCCTAATGCAATGGTGTATTATAGTTATGCTTCGACATTCATATTATTCTGATCACACACTAATGCTTCTCCTTCCAAACATGAGCACTAGATTTCCAAGACCTCCTTTACGATTGAAGACCATGTGAATTTTTCTAACTTGGGACGACGCCATTGGGACAGAGAAATTTCCCCTTCACCTATGGAGAAATTCAGTTACAGACTCAAGAATCTCAAAATCATGAAATGGTGCAATACGCATGTGTTTATGAACACTCATCTTGAAACCCTAAAGATGGAGCTCGTTGTGGTTGTGCACCACATTCAAAACATTTGGACAAATGTATCTTGGGAGCGGAAGATTAGGACAAGTGAGCAGATCAATTAGGCAATGCGACAACATGAGATTTAATATCTCTAGAAATGGCATCTCCTTGCCATAATATTGTGATGATTTGGTTTTGCTGATGCATTCATCAACCTCATTGATGCTTGTATTACAGAGAACCATTTCTCTCTCTTGGTGGATGCAAACTCTGCACGCTTCTTCACTGCTACACATGGTCTATGGTAGAGTGATCTTATCTTACCTGCCCTTTTCCATCATGATGGAAGAGGTCCTCAGCCAATCATTCACACAAGCAACCACTTAGGGTCTCATCCAACCATACTATTTAGAAAGTAGTTACCTGATTGTCTCACATATCCTACATGTGTGTGATGAAATCCCTTTAATTAATGGATCCAAAAAAATGTTGGGTTATGGGGCTAGGGATTGGTACATGAATACAATTCAGTGCAGATGAAGTGAAAGATGAATTCAAAATTGATCTCTAAAACATATTACGCATATAGTACCATGTGGGGAATTTTTCCACTTTTGACTTGCTTCTAAGGAGAGCTTCTTTAAGTTGTTCACTTGCTCGACCTCTAGAAGTATCTATGCAACTAGAATATTGTGAGATCTCACCTCCGTCTTCACTAAATCTTCTTAAAGACATTGTGGATCTTCACGCCATCTAGGCATACTTGTGGAATTAGTGGAGAAAATAAAGAAAGAAGGATATGCCCAGGTCTGGCTGGTATGGGCCTCTATAATGGGTTTAGGGTTTAGGGTTTCCCCCTTAATTTTCAAAAAAATCCTTATTACTAAAGTATATATTTTAACATCATTCAGTCTTACACTTGTGACCCCCTAGACTCATTTATCAATCTAAAGGCCCAATAATATTCATGTACCAATTTTATTAATTAAGTATATCAACATATATATTATTTATTCACAGATTGATTCAATGCAATCAACTGGTTAAGTTTCAAGCATGTAGGGTGCCTAGCTACACCTCGCCCTATAGAAGATATACAGTAGTATTTGAACTCTCTTATGGAACTTTTCCATTATCGGATATCATAAATGTATAAGCCTTCATCCATGCGAGTCTCTTGAATTATTTAGGGTAAGGTTCATTATCAAACCCTAATATATCATTCAGTACGTATTGATGCATTACAAAGATCATTGGAGAATGCCTTATCCAACATTCTCACCACCTTGGCCAAGGATTTAGCTGCGTCATCTTCATTGACTCAATCTCCTCTTATACCCAGGACACACTATTCTATCTTGGCTTCCTTCTTACTATCATTAGAAACTAATACCATCGTTAGAAACTAAGACCATCGATAGAAACTAAGAGCATCATTAGAAACCAGTAAGGTGTAGTCAAAACATGGTTGTCCATCCACAAAATGACCTTGGTGCCTCAGGTCAACGGATCACTTATACAACCATGATATGAATCAACATGATTGATGTTTAGCTATTCAGGGATTCATATGGATTAATAAAATGAACCCTTTCTCTAAACAATACCCACTATTTATTATTAGTCTCTCCACACTAACAGCCATAGGATCATCCACAGGTATTGTATAAGTAGGATCAGATACTGCTTTTGTATTAGGATAATTCGATGTCCATCTCGACTATCCATCAAATAGGAATACTTATAATACATGATTAAATATCAGTGATTATTATATTAATTGTTCAACAATATTCACTAGGTCATTGCACATATTCATGGATTTCCTTATAAATATCACACGGGAATAATAATGAATAAATGTTTCTTTCAATAAAATATGATGGTGTGATTAGCTTGACTGCCACATAATATTCATAAAAATCCATTCAGAGCCTTATATAGTATTTACTACTTATGAGAGGTCCTAAGGTCAGCTCGTTAATGCCTCAAAGAGAAGCTTTATCGTAAGCCCATTTACTAATGTAAAACACTTGTAAATAATCCAAAACTATACACAATATTGAGGACGATGCCTGCTTTTTTACTATCTCGGAAGTCCCATTTTTTATTGGCCTTCCACGCCATCATTATTTTGATGCCTTGTTGGACAAGTTGAGAAAGAAAATCGTAGAATATAAGTTTTATTTTCTATCTCCCAAGGGGCTCATCCAACAAATATGTCATGTCCTCCGAAGCATCACAACGTATACCCTAGTGGTGCACTCAGTGTCTATAATAGTGTGTTGGTCCATGGAGCACCTATGTGCGCATTTCATGTGATCAGGTCAACTCAAGGAAGCCTGACACACTTCATACGCAAGTATCTTCATTTCTTTCAAAATGAATGGACACTAAAGAGGGCATAATGAGCATTGCTTGAGGATTATCAATTATTAAGTTGGAGGTAATTAATATTTATAAATATCATGTCATTTTTATTAATCATTTCATACATCATCTGTGCTTATTTTCATCATAATGATCATAAATGCATGTAATTAATGGTTATAATAATTTATTCCCATTTAAAATAAATTTATATTTTTTATGGTATTCTAAAATAATTTTTTAACATTAATTTCATGAATAAAATAAATAAAATTGTAAACAGAATTTCATTTTATTTATTTAAATATTTTAATGGGTTAGTTATATAATCTTGTTTTTCCATATTAAGTTCATAAAGATAATATCTTTTGAAGCTAGGAAATATAATTTTGAATTTTTTTTACTGATTTAAATGAATTTTTTACTTTTCTACTCATAGAATTGTATGCCATGCTGGAAATTTGCCACATTGGTTGGATGAGTGAGAAAATTGAATGGCTTAGATTGCTCCTACTTTCTCGCTCGTCACTGTGTATATGTCTCCATCTCTATTGCCATCGTTAATGATAAATACATCATCATTCGCCCCCACTTTGTCGACCGTCAGAATGTATAGGCCAGCATCTTCTTCACAATCAATGGTTGTATTTTGTTCATCCGTTCCACCCCATTGATGTGATCGCCATAACCCCTCACCCGACAATCTCTTATAACTCATTAAGGCATTTTAATTAGAATTGATTAGGAAATTATATTATAAATCTCTAAATAAACCAGATTTTTTGTAAATTTAGAATAAATTAGGTTCACATGATCAATCTTTTATGAAATTCTTATAATTATTTTCAAATTAATTTTCAGTATTTTAATTTAATTAAACTACTTTTAATATTAAAATAAATATAAAATTAGGATATAATATTAAAGTTAAAATTCACTTGTGTGATATTTAATGTGGATTTGACCCTTATTCTCTCTACGCTTTTAAGGAAAATTATAAATTTTTTTGTTTAGGCCAAAAGCATTAAACCACATTTGTATCTCGGATTTCTTGTTCATTAGTATGGCAAGACGTCATATAGTGTTAGATGCATCTTACTGGTATCTGTCACATGGATGACAGATGCCCTTGCCAAGTACATGGTATGATGGAAATATATGTGGCTAACAATCCAATCACACATTCCACGTTCATTAATAGAACATATTCAATATAGTGCACATGTGATTCTTATAATGAAGTTCATGAAAACATGATTGGACTTAGTGAATTATGGTGGAATTGTAATATGGATATCACTAGTCTTTAAGTATGTGTTCTAAATATTTGTATTCAAAGGATACTCAAGAACGACATCAAAGTCTTCAGATAGAATATAACTATCTAGCCTCACTCATATGATGAGTATGGCCGATCTCGTAGCCATTAGTGTGGATAGACTAAGGATAAATAGTCAGTGCTCTTTAGTAAAAAGAGTTCATTGAAATGATCTATGTGAATTCCTGAATGGTACTAAAGCAAAATGCCAATAAGGTTGATTCACATCACGGTTGTGTATATTTATAGTTGTAAACTGACAATTACCTACGTATCCCTAATCATGGGATTCTAAATAGTCTTAGTTCAAGCGAATCAAGAAGTTCAGGAAGATGATCAAGTGGTCAAGATTGGATCGTCCACCCTTAGTATAAGAGGAGACAACTAAAGGAAGATGATGAGATAAAGTCCTTGGCCAAGGCAGTGAAATATTAGAGAAGAGTTGTTCGAAGATTTTTTGAACACATTGGTAAGAACTCGAATGACCAATTAGGGTTTGATCGTTGACCATACCCTCTATCATCCTAGGACTATCAAGTGGATGAGGGACTATAGGTACACGATAATCGATGAAGAACAGGTTCCATGAGTGAATTGATATACACTCATTTGTATCTTCTAGAGCACAAGGGTTACATTTATCTGACATTAGTTAATCAATATGGTGATATAGTTAATTAATTTTAAAGGCCAACAAAGGTTTCTGGATTAGATTGATACATGCAAATGGTTTTTTGTACTTTGGAAATGTACTTAAGTTTGGGGGGGGGGGGGTTATGAAAAATACACACTTAATATAAAGAGGGGAAGGCCCTGAATGAAATTCACCCAGGCCAGAATTTTTCAAGGCCTTCCCTTCTCACTTCTCCCCACAAAGTCCACTCCACTCCTGATGTGATCGGAACGGTGCAACAATAGCGATGAAGGTTGAACAAGGCTCGTCAAAGTGAAGGAGGGGATTTGATGTGGCGAGATCACGTGGATATGTCTAGAGGCTGCACACATAAGCAACTCCACGTGACTCACTCAATGATTGATGGAATCATGGATATAATCCTTGCCGAGGTTATTTGTTTCATGTTTCAATGATGTCATTATAATTTTCATTTAAGTCTTCAATTGGGAATGATTTTCTGTTCTTCATCCATATCCAGGCCTCCAAAACCCAACAGGGTATGTTGTTGCACCTATTTTTTACTTACAATTAGGGGAGAACTTCCCTATAATGCATAAGGCATCTATCATACCAGCATGCCACCTATCTACTCATGTCGGGCACTTACCTTGACGGCCCTCATGAAATTTCCATGGGGGTGTCCACGATGTCCCACATAAATGCAGTAGCAAACTTCACGTTGGACAAGTATGAACTGGTAACAACCAAAGACTTCCCACTAACATGTCTAGGTCTCACTATTATATCTCTTTAGTTTGTTCTATGGGCGAGGGATATTGGGATTTGTATGTAATTGGGATATGTATATCTCTCCATGCCAAATAACTCTTCCAATTCTAAAACTTTACCCGTATAAAACCCCTTGGGTTGCTTCATATGTTTTATTTATCTTATATGATATTTTCTTGAAGCATGAGTTATATAACAATAAAGGTATGCAACCTTCATGGGCATAGTTGGATCAGCTACAAGCACAACCCTTAGGTCATTCATACTTGGCACTATGTTTTTTTGCCAATAAAATAAATTGATATCAATGAAATATCCTTTTATATTTAATGTTTACATCTAGTTTTTAGATTTTCTCTTCCATTATTCAACATTTAAAGATAAAATGAAAATTTTCTATGATATTTTCTTGAGCTCTGTTATTTTAAGTTCTTTATTTATTGTTGAGACAAATCCCGTTTTACTTCCCAGAGACAAGTGGGTTTTTCTCTCATTTCCTTGGAAGAAATAGTTATTTTTTATGAAAATAGGATGAAAATAGAAGCCAAAGCCATGTCATGGACCATGAAATGAAACCTATGCCATGTCCCATATCCTAAAAAGCGGCCCTATACACAAGAAAGTTCATTCTTCAAGCCCATTTATGCTTTTTTTAAGAACTGAATCAAATAAAGGCAAGAATGGTAGAGCTAAGCATAATTGAAATTTTAATTTATCATTTTAAAATATGGAACAAAATACATGTAGATCACGGATATAAATTCAAATCAAACCTATAAATTCTACAAGAATGTTGGGCAAAGAGTTCAAGCGCCACATGGCCCTTAGGGGAAGTGAAAACAAGGTTTCTGTGATCTCTGATATGTTTGATTTGAATTTTCTCACATTTTTATTTTTTAAAAACATTCCTCACATAGAAACATTTATGGCTTTTCATCCACTACTTGTTGCCGGCCCATTCTACCGTCCAATAGTGCATCACCGCCCTCTTATTGTGTATCAGCCATAACGATTGCCCCCTTGTTTCACCACTACATCAAAGGCCAAGAGTATTTGAGTTTATTTTAAATTATTTTATGCAGTAAAAAATCCCTAAAATTCCTCAAAATCGTATAAACTAAGTAGAATCTATTAATATGTCTATTTAAAATAGTTTTTACTGGTTTTGATTCATTTTAGTGAGTTTTCTTACAAAAAAATATCTGAAAATCCCAAAAAATATTTAAACAAATATAAAAATATTTTGGAACACATATTGATCAAAATCTGCACTCTTATTACCTCTCCTTGTGGATTTTTCCCCTACATGCACTGTACTAGGGAAGAAAAAATGAATAATTATTGTTTCACTTAGAGCCTTAAAGCAAATATTTTAACATAAATTCTGGTTTATTTCTATTTTAAACCTTTGATTATTTATTTAAGAAACGTTCATTATGGGTATCATGGTCAAGTTTTTGTTTCTAATAATTCAAAATTTGATTCTTATTATTATTGTGAACAATTATATAGTGGAAGATGAGCAATATTTTCCCATAAAAAATATGAGGACCAAACCTTTCCAAATTCTCATATAAAGAATCAATTTTATATTGATTTCTTTATATGTGGCCATGTAGATGGAGCATGCCAGCAAATGGAGGAGCCAAATGTAATGCATTTTTACCAAGGTCAAGATAGATGGAATATGGGGAGAAATCAAGGAAAGACTGCTAGAGAGGACAGAAAAATATTGGACAGTGAAAGGATGATTTGGAGAATTTTCTCTTATGAACTTCTCTGAAGATGAAAAAAGCAACATGTGTGTCAGTCAAGTTCAACCCTCAACTAAGAATTTGTGAAATTATGCTTGGACATCAAATTTCTTCTATTAGAGTTTACAATTTTTTTAATATGACTAAATATTACGATCATCACCTGTTTGTGTAAATATGGACTAAGAATTTGTGGATAAAAACTTAAATAAAGAGCTATTTGAAGAAATCATTCCAGATATTCATGTCATTTATGGATGAAAAAACAGATGCAGTGATAAATTTCCATTTGAGCATTCCCTGAAGAAGATGTAATTATTTTTTATACTCATGCACTGTTTAATGACGTTGAAATTGATATTTTTATGAATGTGCCTGAAGATTTTAATTATCATAGATTATCAGGGAATGAGATATTGTTTCATATCATTATTTCATCCATAACCATGATGTGTATCTTTAAAATACATGAATGAAAATTTAACGGTAAGTGATAATATTAAAAACTATCAAAGATGAGGTCATAAGCTAGTCCTACTTTAATTATTTGAATATTCATAAAAAATTAAGAATCTCAATCCTATGGATCTGGGATGATCTTAGAAACAAACTTAATCTTGATGTTCTTTTCAAAATAACATCTTGAAATTGTCTTCAAAATATGAGATCTCACGCTTGCTCTTTTTAGTGGGATTTTTTACCAAGAGAGGAATAGAAAAGGAGATTTAAAATTGGGACTATATATGCCTATGGGCTTCAAAACTGAAATGGTGAAGCCTGCAATTTTTATGAGTATAAATGTTAAATGTATTAAATATTAGAGGGAATTTGAGTCAGAGCTATAATTTTAATTTTTAAGACATTTCCTCCATGAATTTAACTTTAAAATTTTCATTAAATAATTATTTTAGATATAAGAAATCATATTCTTCATTATAATATCAATAGTTTTTAAGTTTATTCAAGATATTATTTTAATCTCTATAAAATAATTTATCAATTCAGATATAAATATCCATGGTTGGCAGTTAAGTCATTCTTGGCCATCCTATTTCACTGGCCTCGTGGTGTATGACAAATATAAAATATTTGATTCACAAAAAAGTGAGTGATTATTGACATGTCATAAAAATATTGAGACATAACTAGATGATTTGGCATGTTGAGAAGATTGAAATACATCATATGTCTTCATATACATGAAGGTAGTCGTCCAATGTGCATGAGTTGCATAGTTTGAAATTTATGAGGTTGGTTATCTTCATACCTATTATCGTAATATGAATAAAAATGTCTTAAATAATGTAATTGAATAATTATTAGTTATCTACATGAAAAATAGACTAAATAAAATAGAAACACCTGATAAGAGCAAAATGATTCAACAGTGTCATCTTTTTCATTCATTTATAACATCTTTTGCCATATTTAATGTCTAAGTTACATGATTATGATGCATGTAATAATTATTTTATGATATATTCACCATTTTCACACCAATTGGTAATACAAACTTTAGTATTTTAATATGACCATATTTGCATGTTTATTTACATCAAATTAATTATACATGAGTATTATCATGCCTAAAAATATGAAATTTATTTTTAGAATGATATTTTTAATTTATGAATTTTTAAATATTTTTAATTATTTTAATGCCATCAAATACTGAAAGAACATAATATTTGAGTCAAAATATAAGTTTTCCTAGATTTTTTGTATTATATTCGAAGATACATCATTTTTAAAATTCAATATATATAACATGTTATGAGTCAATATCTATTTTTTGGCTCTTTGTTTTTTCTGACTTCCAAAATCTGATGAGAGAGAAAATTGGAGGGCTGAGAATAATCCAGATTCAGATCATAAAACCTGACAATCCAAAAGGAGTTAGGGGCTGAAATTTTGATGGAAGCTTCCTCGACTCCCCCCCACCCTTTTTCCATCGACAGAGTTTGATCTATTAATAGAGCCTCTGATTTTTGTAAACACTTCCTTTTATAGAAACAAATTGAAAGAGGGTATGGTTTTGAAGGTCCATCAAGGTTGTTCTTGGTGCCTTGAGTCATTAGGGAAGATCAATAGATAAGTGGAGAGGCTGATCTGCATCATAAAAATGCCTTGATCCTGGAAGAACATATGGATTTAAGGTTAGTCTCTTTCCTTGCATTGGTTTCTCTCCTTCACAGCCCTTTAGTTAGATCTACATCCTTGTTTTCATCATCTCATTCTCGTCACCATCTGCCATCATCTCATCCTACCACACCCATCCCCAATCTCAATCTCGATCTCGATCTCGTTACCTTCATCTCATATAAAAACCCTAAATCATCTAGTTCACCATCCTTTTCTCCATCTACAACCACCTATCCATTATTACATCACATCCATTATCTAGAACATCATTATTCCTTCTTCCACCATTTTATTTCACCATCATCCGTCTACATCCACTCACATCAATTCAACCTTCTCACCATCCTATTTTCATATTCATCTTCTACGTCCATCATCACTTTACATCTTCATCTACCGTCACTGTCTCATTTCCATTTGATCTATCCACCTCCTCCTACATATTCCTCATATTAGTAATTAGACCCTAAATAAGTATTATCACCTTCTCACACCCGTATTCATCGCAATCCCCTATTTTAAATGTATCTCCTCTCATCCCTCTTGAATCATCATTTTAAGAGTATTTAGACCCTATTATCCATTCCCTGTGGAAACTTCCATTGCTCATCACTAACTAGTCAAATTATTTTATGAGTAGAGTTTTGTAAATTATTACTGATTAACTCAAATGTCAATGAAAAATTAACACCCTAAAGTTCAGTTCATCACCATTCCTTTAAATCTTAATTTTTATGTTAATAATATATTTTATTCATATTTTACCTTTCTAGAGGTCAAATCATTTGAAATTAACCAAATATATTGAGTTTAGTTCTTTCAAGACTTAAGATGATGACTAAGGAAGCAAAAGATGAAGGCTAAGATTAGAAGCATCAATGTTGTTCTAGTTTGACTTTTCAAGTCAAACTAATGATTCATGTAAACTAATATTTTTCCATCTTTCTATTTTTTCATGTGACATGAGTTTAAAGAATATGAAAATTAGAACCAATGAAGAAAATTTCATTAAAAATTCCTCAAAATTTTAAATATATGGATTTTCTAAGTTATGTTATTTTCTTCTAAATTTTCATAGTTAAGTCTTAAAAATTAAAGGTTTGGGCCTGTGGCAAGAGCTAACGTGACTGCGTCAATGTAGAAGTATCCCAACAAGTCAAAACAACTGAATGGGTCCACCAAATTACCTGCATGGCACAATGTGGCCCATAAGAGCCCAAGATGCTTATTTCATACTAACACAAATGAAACAACCTTTTATACCCTTCCGAAAATATAATATTTCCATATAAGATGAGGATCTAATGATCGAGATCTGGACTCCACAGTGGATCCCACAATGTGCATGGTGTGGACTCTCCCATGCTGCCGCATGGCATTATCACGGCCTTACAAGTTTATTCAATCCATCAAATTCATACGGAGTTATTAAAGTTTTTTTCTATCTTCAAAACAAAGATACCTCAGAAATTCATTGTGCACTCCATCGAAGATCGTCGACGACGTCGTCCGCGCCGCCTGCCACCATCGTCGAAGATCGGGTGAAATTGCTCGAATTATCGTGTTTTGTTTCTTCGTTCTTTCTCGTGTTTTATGTTTTCTCGTCTCATCGTGTGTTTTCATCGCATTCTCGACACGTCCCGTACTTCCTTCGTCGTCGTCATGGGGAGGGATCCTTAGTCATTTTTGGATCCCCTCCATTATGCCCTTCTTCCTTGTTTCTCCTCTTTCTTTTATTTTTAATTTCCGCTTTTACCTTGTAATGAGGGGGCCCAATATATAAGGGCCCCCTTAATGGAACCCTTTCTTTCCCTTTTGTTGACCCAAATTAGGGGCCTATTTTGACCTCCCCCTTTATAAGGGAAGAGGGGGCGCCCTAATTAGACAGACCAGGAAGAAGAAGAAGGGCATTTCGTTGTTTCTGTCCTGGTCTCCCTTCCTCATTCAAGAGAAGTTCACAAGGGAAGGAAAAGGAGAGATCGAAGGAGAGAAAAGGGTGAATTTGGGCAGATTTAGGGGCTTCCCCATCTTCCAGTCTGGAGCCCAGTCAAAGACCGCCGTTCCTCCTACCAGAGCAAACAGCGTCTCGATTGAGACCACCCTCCCGCCTCGGCCACACCTGGGGACCTTTCAGCCGGCCAGCATCGATTTGGCAGATCAAACGACAGATCCTTGCACCTTCGATGAAGTGAAGTTTCCACTCTCATCGTAGCCTGACCGTGGATTTCTCTGCTGACCGTGAATCCACCCACGTTTCTGGACTTTTTCTGCCCGACCAACTCAATTCTGTGAGGCGAAATTGTGATCCCCGCACCTTCGCAGATGCGGGTGAAATCACGCTTTCGTCCGATGCAGAGCACACCAAACCGGTGAGAGAACTCCGAACGATAGATCCCGTCTGGTGCATTTGTGCAACCCCTTTCGAGTGCAAGTATTCCTTCTCTTACTCTCCACCGCCCGGTCAATGAACTTTCGCCCTGCGTGTTCACGTGCAAGACGCGGTGGGAGTTGATTGAAAGGGGCGACGACAGTTTGAAGATCAGCTGTTGGGCATCGGTGGTTGCAGGACTAGGCGACCCACTAGCTCCCCTTTGCTGAAATCACCATCTGCCACCCGATGACCACTGAGCGCCACACGCCTCTAGCGTTGGCTCGGAGTCCCTTTGGTGTAGTGATCTTCGTTCTCTCCTAGCATTCGACGCTGCCTCAACTGATCAACCGCGGATTGACGATGGCAAATTGCATAATAAAATTTTTAATGGTCGTTGTAATTTTAATTTGCCTACAATCAAATAAAATTTATAAAAATAGAAACTTACTCATGTATAGCATGAGCAAGGTTGTCTCCACAGGGACTGGCCTTTAGGTTTAAATTCAATAGTTGAGTTATCTTTATTAAATTGTAATACTATTACTAAAGATAACAGGAATGAGAAGAGATAAGTAAGAGGAAAGTATAGAGGATATTAGTTTAATAAGATATGTATAGAAAATGGAATGTAAGATATATATAGATATACCTTTATAACTACTAAGAAGAAGAAAGGATTAGGCTATTAGGTACTATTTCTAAGAATGAGAGTAGTTTAGCGAGTGATGGAATCAGGTTGCTTAATATAACTAGTAGTAATAAGAGGACAGGGGAGAGAAGAGGAGTTTTAGAGATGTATATATATATTAATAAGCTAGATGGGAAGATAATAAGTGAGTACCTAGCTATAATATGATAAGTAAGAACTTAAGTAGTGTAAAGAGGCTTTAGAAAGGGGTAGAAGATATTAGTGATTAAGAAATTTTGTATAACTATAGAATAGGTTAGAATTACAAAGTACTACTTATATAGATCAGATTCTTATCACAGATTTATTATAAGCAGATTTAGAGGTTTTATATATTTATATAGTTTTTATAGATTTCTCTATAGTCTAGTTAATTAAATATAGGTAGATTTAGTCGAACACCTGAGAGGTGTTCGACCAAATTTCCAAGAGGTGGACGAAATTAGAGAGATATATATATATATATATGATATTGTAATTTTTATACGTTTTTTGTTTTAATTTTTGTAGGGGAAATCGAAGATACCACGATCTTTCGTCGAACGCCCTTAAGGTGTTCGACGAATTACTCGAATGAGAAGAGGGAGAGTAATTTTGTTCATGTGTTTTTGTTTTAGTAAAAGAAAGAAAAGAGCACTTCTGTCGAACGCCAGCAGGGTGTTCGACAGAATGCCTGAAAGAGATTTGAAATTAGGAGAGAGAAGAGTAACCGAGTGATTATATCGAATGACCGCAAGGTGTTCGACAGAATGCCAGGAAGAGACGTAGATATATTTTTTAAAATTTTTATAAGGTTGAACATAGGCAGATCGAATATGGTTCATCGAACACACTAGGTGTTCGATGAAATGCCCCTTAGAAATCACTAAATCAAAACAAATCAAAACTGCAATTATATGATGAAATGTTTGATGAACTTTTTTTTTTTGCCGCCAAGCTCAAGACGGATGTATAGGGATAATCTACAGAGATCAAACCTCACAGAACGCCCTGATTCAGAGAGCAGATGTGGCGGCGCCAGTCGCTGCTGCCAAACTCGATTTCTGACTCTCCTCCTCTGTCCGGGTGCGATTCGATGAAGAAAGGACCTCCGAGATCTTCTTGAGAGTCCTCTGAGCTTCAGAGGTGTGTCACGGCACCTCGTCTGCTACTCGGTCACCTGCGAGAGCTCTCCGCCCTCCTAGTGTTCTTGCGGTCGGAGATGAAAAAATTAGGGGCTCTTGGCCCCTTTTAACGGTCTGGGACGTGCCCCAGAGGCCGTCAGATGGAGGAGGATGGCCTTGGAAATCCTCCCGGGCCGTAGGATCGTTTGATGGGCTTCATTTGGGATCGACGGCTGCAATTAAGTTGCAGCCGTGGACCCTGATATGGACGGTGTGCCCCGTATCCTACCCCGTCAGCGTCCAGTCACCGCCCCGTCAGTGCCCCATCATCAGTGCGTCTTCTTATTCATCCACGCCTCCCCGCGATCCTCGTCAGTCTCTCTCGTGCGATCGGATGTGGGCCTGCGCGGGCTCGACCGTGAGCCTGCGTGGGCTCCACTATGGGCCTGCTGTGTGCGCGGTATTGGGGCCTCTCCTTGTGCACGGGCCTCGCCAGCGTCTGGGCTGGCTTGAGCGCTGCGCGTTCGCTGGCCTAGCTGCATGCTTGAGGCCCAGTCCTTGAGTCGCTCCATAACTGGCCCAATAAAACAACTTTTTTATCTTTACATCTATATTTTTTTCTTTTTCAATAAGACTTCTCCATCTCCTCCTGCAAATTAAATACCGTTTTTTTCTCCCTGCGATTTCATGGACAATATGCTGAATAGAACATTAGAAATTTAAATGTATATTTTGCTGAGAATTATTTAAATTCTAAAACATGCACAAAATGGCATCAAAATGCATCATTTTTACAACTTGCTTTATTCAGTGCATGACATGCAATATTTTATAAAATAGGGTAAAATACACATGAAATGGTCTCAAAATGTTGTTAAAATATGTGTAATTACATGACTCATTTTGCACTTATCACGGATCAACCAGTCCCCCCCCCCGACAACAAACTGAACTCAATTGCTCACGTCCCATTGCCTGACCCTGCTCCACTACCCGCCATAAGGGTAGCGATCGGTCAACCCGATGCTCGAGCTGGTTCGTAGCGTTTCCTTTGCTCTCTTCTCCTCCGACCTTTATGAGTAGCTCCGGCATCATCTTTCTTCGTCGAGCCGCTTGCTCTCCGGCGTCTCTCCACCCCACCCACTTCGACAATCGCCGACGTCGACGGAATTCTGCACCGCGAGCCACGCCGTGAGGTACGCTGTCCTCTCCCATCGCTCGTTTACTTACCTTTTGCAGTACATTTTCATCTTGACTCCACCGCGCTCGGGCTAGGTAGGTGAGAGAGACTTTGAGAGAAATTACAACATTTGAGTGTCTTACCGGTATGAACAAGATCGTATGTTACATGCAAGACCTACGAACTGATTCCGTTCAGCCATAGACGCTTTCGTCGCTCTGACGAGGTTCGAGAGGCCACCGTTGCCGTCACCCGGTGACCACGTCCAAGCTTGGAGCTCGGTGCCTCCCTTGAATCGGAGCATGCACGTACGACACGTAGGACACCCACTCATCACGTCGTAGTTACATAACCCGTTAGGGTTTCACCCATCAGACGACGACACCGTCGACGTTCGATACCATCATCCTTTATCGACACCGAACCATCATATTCGGTGTTGACCAAACAACGTCCTAGACGACGTCCGACATCAGAAATCCTGATTGATCGAGCATGTAGTCATATTTCTTTGGTAAATAATAGAGTGATTTGCATCCTTGACTTGGTGACAGTTGTCCTGATGCAAAAATCTCGTCAATCCATCAAAAGAAGAGGGAAGATTGTTCACAACATGCCAAAATACTCCATAAGTGAAAAACGAGGTGATTAATGAGCTTTGAACTTTTTGAAGGCCTACTTTTGGGGGTTTTAGGTTGGAAAAGTGTAAACTGTGTAATTTTTTATTTAAAACGAACTGATCCTAAATTTTGATTAGAAAAAAATAGAGATTTGATTGAATCCCTGCCATTTTTTCTCAAGTTCACCACAATTTTTTTTCTGGCAACTTTGGACACAATTTTCTCACTCACTACTCAACCAAATATTACCGTGTTAATGGGGATATATATTTCTTTGAGTCATATTTCCATTTTTTTTAATTTGACCACCAGATGGTCATTTGACCACTACATCTTGATACGAGTTACAATTTTCTAGCGTGGAATTGAGAGATCCATATCTCAGCACTCGAATCTCCAGGTTGCATTGTATTTATATCTTGTCAATCCAATAATCGTCAGGTTTCCATCCATAACTTGTTCATTAACTTCTAACATCAATTGCTTGGCCAATCTCTTCACTTTTATTGGATATCATTAATTGGGTTTTTTCAAAGCCTTGGCTTTGAAAATTCAGAATTAATTTTACACCATCTCGACAAAATTCCCAAATACATATGATAATTATACTTTATCCCTATAATTTCTGAAAATATAATTTTCAAAAAATTATATTTCAACTTTGGCACTCAATTCGCCTCTGTCGGTCAAAGTCAACTCTCTGAACTGTCCATTGATTTCTTCTTATTTTAAAATTATAAAATTACAAAAAACTAATCCTTACATTATCTCTTTCTGAAAATTTAAAAATAAAAAATATCACTTAATAATTAATTAAATAATTTTAAACTTGATTTTTATTCAGATGTTTAATCCAACTTTGACCAGTTTTACTTAATTGGACTATAATACTTTGTTAATTTAATTGTATAAATATTATCATAATTCTTACAACCCTTTTCATCTAATTTGACCCTAGTTTAACCAAGTCAACTGTTTTAAGAAGTCAACCCTGCTCTTTGTGGATTTGACCCGTACTCATCATCATACTTGTCTGTACATATTTGAGCGAGTTCAGAATGTCATCTCTTTGATTTAAAAATCCTGTGCAAAAAAGATCAGTATGTAGATTAAAACTTCCATTGATCCATGCATGTGTTTCACCCAAAGGCCAATCCAATGGGTGTCGTCAGTCTAATCATGGTTGGGATCATTATCGATAGTTCAATCATTGAACCAATTGTTACTGAGTATAATACCACAATAACTGTTTAGTTGTTCTGAATATTAGTGGCACTTCTCTTTGAGATTGTTTTTATTAGACATTCTCTCATCAGCCTTTTAATGAAACATTATCTGTAATTTCATTGTCTTTGAGATTGTTTTTAGTAGAAAGTTATTATTTTTAATAAATAATCCAAAAAATTAGTGTAAAATATAAATTATTTCCTTCCATTTTGTAGCAAGAATTTAAGATTCTCAATATGCGCTAATCCATACATAAGAGAATGAGCCGTATCAGTCCGCACATCTAGTAAAGATTGACCTAATTTTTAGCTTTAACTCATTGTTTATCATATTTAGATTTTGGTTAATGGTTAATTAAAACCATGATCACGAAGATACTAGATGCTAAATCACAATATTTCATTCTGAAATGATTTGTTTATTAATCATGAGATGCGATGAGAGTATGGATATGTCCCATGTTTGAAGCATGAATTAATCTTATTGTTTATCATACTTGGCCATAAGTCTACTAACTGTTTATATGTTTATGAAACAAACCCTAACTTCAATATTCATAAAATTGATAATATAGGCATTTTAGGTTAACACCTTGACCTTAATCTTTGGGCGTAACACAGTAACATGGTTTTCATAGGGCCAAAACCCAGAGTTTTTTAGTAGATAGAGATAAATTGAGTGAATAGATCTCTGAAAAAGAGAAAGAATTTGAGGTGAGCTCCTTCATTTTGGAGCCACAAAGTTTTAATATGAGAAAATCATCAATAAAAAGTGGCCAAGGTTTGAACTTAATCTCGATCTAATGAAAATTCCAAGTTCATAATTCAACGATGGAGGAGTGACTCTTCTTTTCAAATTCACAAATTAGTTAGACTGGATTCATGCTAATCGAATTGCAACGAGTGATGGAAGTCGCACAACCTCCCCCTTGATGCACCACACAACTTTTGAGTTGTCTAGAGATGGCTTGGTCATTCAATGAATCACTTTTGAAAATAAGGATCAGTGGCATATATATTTCAAACTAGGACCCCTAAACCAAAATTATATGGGTCATTCATGAGCATAATAAAGATTAATTCAACATACTTTTGCTTCAGCTTGGACATCTGTAAACTAGCATGATATCATTGTGGGATGTACAGAACTTCCTAGGAATTCATATGTCGTGTATTCACTCTTACAGAGTTTCCTTGCCTCGGGTTCTTCTAGTAAAATTTTGAGAAAATATCGAGATGGCTTCTCAGGAGAAGATTATGTATGGTTTATAATAGATATAGCGACTGATTGTTCTGTCTTTAGACCTCGTTATCATGACCAAAATTATAATCAGTTATGGGCGTGGAGGCAAGAGAGTTGAGCGAAGAAGGCCCATTAATCTGGCGGCCGAAGTTGAAGGCCCATTAATCCGGTGGGAGGAACATGTGGAAGTATACTATATATTTACCCGGCCCTTCGCGATGGGCATTCTTCAGAAAACCCTAGCCGCGGCGAGCTCGTTCCCAGGAACTTGCGTCTCGACCATTGCAGAGCCGGCTGCAGCGCTTCTTTTCTCAATCTAGTGTCAAGTAAGGAAACTGACCGTACTCGAGATCTCAACTTCTCCTAGTTGCTTGTTTCCCTTCGCGCGATGGATTTTTTCCGATGTCTTTTTTGTTGCTCTGGTTTCCGACGCATTATCGTTGAACTTCGATAGATGATTATCCATCTGGCTTCTTCGTTACAAGAATTGTTCGCCTATTCCAGCGATGATTTCAACTTTGTAAATTGTTTCGATCTGTCATGTAGTTGTAGGAGTGTTACGGCATAAACTTCAACTAGTTTCTTCATTCCGTCTTTGCCCGTTTCCTATCGCATCTGACTCGGCTGAAATCTGGTTATTTATCCTTTTTTTGTAATTTCACTACACGAATGTTGATCCTCTCTATTTGTGCCATGACGCAAGGGAAACCATTGATTAAAATATGGGGAGGCATGTGACGTGTTCTTTCAGCTATCGTATTTTTCGGAGAGCATTCTTTGCTGTCTGCGACAGCTTGATTTTTTCCGGGCCAGTTGATTAGCGTTGAAATCTCAAGTTTGAAATAATTAAAGATCTTTTGTTGGTATATAGTGGAGTTTTTCTTTCATATTTTTCCTCCATAAGGCTAAATTCTATGTGATTTATACGATTCATCAATGTTATATAGTTAGTTATAATTTAATAGTTAATAAGATCAGTGGTGATTTGTGTATACTTTTTCACAATTCGTAGTTTCAGCTCATTAGTGTTCTTTCTGTCGCCGGTTCCCAGTGCGGACTGTCATGACATAAAATTGTGGTGGCCATAACTCACTAGAAGGATCATCCATCAGAGAACCGTTCTTCATGAGCACAAAATAATAGATTGTCTCTCAGAACAAAGTCGCTTCACCGTGATATGTCGTCCATTTTGTTTTCTTGTTGGGTCAATTGTACTATTTCATGGACAATGTCAACTTAGGTTATGAATGCCACTGCTATTTTTCCAGATAATTTTATCGGACCTCTGAATATCGTTATAACATTCATGCTTAAGTATTCATCTCGACTCATGAATGTTGCCTTCTGATGATATTACAGAGATGAAGGTCATCGCAGCTTACCTCTTGGCCATTCTGGGTGGAAACACCAGCCCCTCTGCCGAGGACATCAAGGGTATCCTTGGTTCAGGTCTCTACTTACTGTTCAACCTATCCATTGTCTTAATTCCACCACTCTACCGTTGTTTCTAAGTTCTATTTCTCATGCAGTCGGCGCCGAGGCAGATGACGACAGAATCGAGTTCCTCTTGTCCGAGGTGAAGGGGAAGGACATCACCGAGCTCATCGCTTCTGGGAGGGAGAAGCTTGCCTCAGTTCCTTCCGGAGGAGGTGGCGTTGCTGTTGCCGCCGCGGTCGCCCCCGTCTCCGGTGGTGCCGCTGCCCCGGCTGCCTCCGAGGTCAAGGAGGAGAAGAAGGAGGAGAAGGAAGAGTCCGACGACGTAAGCATCGCCATCAAGTTAAAAAAAGAAAAGAAAAAAAAAAGCATCGCCATCAAGTTATCATTTTTCCCCCTTTGTAACCGGGTTACCAACTCATGTTTTCACTCTCTTCTTGCAGGACATGGGTTTCAGCTTGTTCGACTAGTTGCTTCTACAAAGCGAAAGCCCTCCGTGTCTCCCCCCTTCCATGTCTCTGTCACCTTATTTTCTTTTCTGGAGTCTTTTCTAGACATTTTTGTTCTTCGGTTTGTCTGGTGTTTTCACCAATACCTCTTCTGACTTAGATCAAATTTTTGTTATGAAGCAGTAAATTCCCGAATTTATCTTTGTCAAAATGCGCACCCTCCTACCATAGGCCGAAAATCAAATAATATAATAACACCAGAGGCTGAACGCAAGCCCCCTTTCAAGAGACAAGATTCATACGCAACGCAGACGGCAGACCTCATCCAGAAAACTATCTATGAGTGCCACGGCAAAGGCATACACCGGCGGAGCGCCGCCGTTGAGTTGCGCGCATCGCCGGCGGCGGCGCGGCGGTGCCGCTGGCTCCGCCGGCCATGGTTTGTACTTTGACGGAGGGGTAAGACAGATTCCCCTGCCTGACTATCAAAGTTTGTACCCTCGCTTTCTCTTTACTTGCAAGCGACCTGTTTGTCGAATTGCAGAGCAGGAGTCTCGTGGCGGTGGGAGGAAGGCCGGCCTCTCCCGTTACGGACTTGGAGACGTCGATGGTGTTATGGGCCGAGAGGGGCGAGGTGGCGGAGTCGCGCGCGCTATGGCTCGAGCTAATCCACAGCACGGCGGCGCCCGGCGCGGCGGTGGCGCAGCGCCTGATCGAGGCCTACGCCCGGACCGGGCAGTTCGAGGAGCTCGCGCGCGTCGCCGGCGAGGCCGCCGCGAGGGGCTGCGGCCCGCGCGCGGAGCTCTTCTCGGCGGCGGTCCGCGCCATCGGCGGCGCCGGGCAGCTAGAAATGATGGAGACCGCGCTAGAGGAGATGGCTAGCCAGGGAATCGCCGTGGACTCGGCCACGGGCAACGCCGTGGTGAGCTCTTACAGCCGGTTCGGGACCCTCTCGGACGTGGACGGCGCGTACCGGCGGCTGAAGCGGTGGCGGGTCCTGGTCGAGAGGGACGCGATCCGGTCCGTGGCGGCGGCCTACATAGCCCGGCGGAAGTTCTATCTTCTGGGGGAGTTTCTCCGAGACGTGGGCCTTGGCCGGCGCAACGTGGGCAACCTCCTCTGGAACCTGCTCCTGCTCTCTTACGCGGCCAACTTCAAGATGAAGAGCCTTCAGAGGGAGTTCCTGGGCATGACCGCGGCGGGCTTCTCCCCGGACCTGACCACGTTCAACATCCGGGCGCTGGCCTTCGCGCGGATGGGCATGGTCTGGGACCTGCACCTGGGCTTTGACCATATGGCGCACCTGGGGGTGCAGCCCGACCTGGTCACCTGCGGGTCCGTGGTGGACCTCTACGTGGACCGGCGGCTCGCCCTGAACCTGCCCTTTGCGCTGGGGAAGATGGACCTCGCCGGCCGCGCCCCCCGCGTGGCCACCGACCCGCTCGTGTTCGAGGTCTTCGGCAAGGGGGACTTCCACGCCGGCGCCGAGGCGCTGCTCCAGTCAGCCGAAGGAAGACGAGGGACTCAACGACGACGACGACGCTGGTCCTACTCCGACCTCGTCTCCTTCCATCTCAAGAAGCAGTACAGAAGCAACCAAGTCATCTGGAATTACTGATGGGAGGGGGCAAAGACACGGTAAGAGATCCTATTGGGGTACAAGAATAAGGGTTTGGAGAAGCTAGTTCTTAGGATTCAGGACTTAGGCTCCAAGTAGAGTTCGGGCTTAGGCTCTTGTGGATTCAAGTCCTGTTCCTACACTGTTACTTACTGTACTAAGGCTTGTGGATTCAAGTAGGCTTCGGGATCTCGCAGCTCGTCGATCCGGCTCCAGGCTTCGGCGACATCCCAGCGGTCGCCGACGTCGGGCTCGCAGCAGGCGAGCGCGACGCGGAGAAGCCTGCGCATGTCGCTGGCGGCGGTGCCGGAGGTGGGCAAGACCTCGTCGAAGAGCTCCTCCTCCCGCTCCTCGCGCACCATCGACTCGGCCCAGGCGGCCAGCTCGGCGGCGCCGTTTTCGTCGTGGGTGGCGGAGCTGGAGTCGTCGCTGGCGTCGGGGCCGCCGTGGCTGCGCCGCGCGTGGCGGTCGGGGTCCTTGCCGGTGAGGACCTCGAGGATGAGCACGCCGAGGGTCCAGACGTCGGACTTCTTGGTGATGCGCCCGTGGTGCGCGAACTCCGGCGAGCGGTACACCGCCAGCTCCATGTGGGCGTGGCTCGGGTTGAGCACCGGCGACAGCCCGTACTCGCCCAGCAGCGGCTGCATGGCGCCGTCGAGGAGCACGTTGGAGGCCTTGAGGTGCCCGTGCGGAGTGGTCAGCATGGGCATCTCCCGGCACAGATACAGCAGCCCCCTCGCGGCGCCCTTGAGTATTCTCAGCCTCGTCCCCCAGTCCGGCCCGACCTGCCGCTCCGAGCTCCGGCTTCCTGCACCGATTTAACCCATTCGATGAGATGGTCCCCCGTTCCGTTTTCACCCTAAGTAGCCTTGGCATTGTTCTTTGTTCTGTTCTTTTTTTTTCAAAAGAACAAAAAAACTGCACTTTGTTTCTGTTCTATTGGGAAAACCGAGCAGAATGAACAATTCGCACAGAAAGAACGACCGCGTCTATATAGCATAGGCTTATTACCGTGGAGGAGGTCGTGGAGGCTGCCGTTGGGGACGTAGTCGGTGACGAGGAGCTTCTCCTTCTTGCGGTAATTGTAGGCGAGGAGGGGGAGGAGATTGGGGTGGGAGAGGGCGCCGAGGCGGCGCATGTGTTCGTGGAACTTTTCCCTGTCCATCCCGTTCATCTCCGCATACCTCTTCACCGCCACGGCCGGCCCCGCCGGGAGGATCACCTTGAAGGTTCTCAGCCCGCCGCTCGCCATGGCCTCCGCCGGCGCCCCCAGCAGCGACTGCAGATCAATCTTCTCGTTGTTCCTCTCCCGGATTACCACCAGCTTCGTCTCCTCCTCCGCGTCTTTGCCTCCGCCGCCGGCGGAGGAGGAGGACGGCTTCTTCGTCCCCGACGAGGTCGGCCGCCCGAGCTGGCGCTCCTCTAGCCGCCGCCGCCCGCGCCGCCGCCGGCCCACCAGGCACACCGCCGCGATCCCCACGCCGACCACCGCCGCCGCCGCCCAGATCACCGCCGCGTGCCCCGTCGATGGCGGTCTCTTCGCCGAGGATGGCGCGCAGGCCACGCCGAGGACCGCGCCGCAGAGCCCCTCGTTCCCTGCGCAAGCTCAACCGGACGAGTCAATCTGGCGCTGCTCGAGGACGGAAGACTGGGGGGAGGGGGGTTCACCGGCGAAGGAGCTCGGGTCGGCGGCGGAGAGGCTCGCCGGGATCGGTCCCTCGAGCCGGTTGTAGGAGACGTTGAGCTTCAACCTGGGGCCGAACTTGAACTCGGGCAGGCGGCCGGAGAAGGCGTTGTCTTGAAGCGAGAGCTCGGCGAGGTTGGGGAGGGCGGTGAGAGAGGCGGGGATGGCGCCGGCGAAGGAATTGTGCTCGAGGTGCAGCGCCCATACGGAGTTCATCCCGGCGAAGGCGTCGGCGGCGATGTCGCCGGAGAACTGGTTACGCGCCAGGTAGAGGCTCCTGAGGCCCAATAGCCCCCGGAGAGAAGGCAAGGCCCCGTCGAAGCTGTTGTTCATGAGGCTGAGGCTGCGTAGCTCTTGGAGCTCGGCGAGCGGGGCGAAGTCGAGAGCGCCGGAGAGGGCCATGTTCTCCAGCACCAACTTGATCACCTTGCCGTCTTCGCAGTAGACGCCGGTCCAGTTGCCGCGGCGGCCGCCGAGGCAGGGGCCGGCGTTGGCGACGGAAGTCCAGTCGCCGAGCGCGCCGGCGGCGTCCGTCATCGCCGCCTTGAAGCGGAGGAGCACGCCGGCCTGCGACGGCGGCTGCGCGCGCGCCGGCGCCGCCGCGGCCAGGATGAGGAGCACGGCGAGGAGGCAGGCCCCGCCGGGCATGGCGGGCGGTGCGCAGCGCCGCGGGCGGAGGCGATGGGGATGGGGGATTGCCGGGGAGTTAAAGGTCGCCCATGTCGGGGAGAAGGGCGAGTTAAAGACCATCAATGGGAGTAGATGACCAGAAGGAGGGGAGGGGCGGGGGAAGGAGGAAGAAGGTGACGGGGAGATGGGGAAGGCTAAGAATGGAGGGGGGTGTTGAGGGAGAGCCCGCAAGCCCCGGCCCTCCTCCTCTTCTCTGCATTCCGGTTTTAGACACCTCTCTTCCGGAAACAGGGCGCCCAGGTTGAGGCCTACTTTCACGGCGGTTTGCCTCCGTAGAACGCCGGCCACCGGCGGCGCCGCCGTCCCATCTGGACTCTGGAGCTCGCGGCTCGCCGTCGGCCATCGCCGGTGACGATGACGAATCGTCCGGGGGGATTATCAGATAATGACTACATTTTGGGTAGTCATGATCATCGAATAACGAGAGACGATGTGTTGGAACCGGTAATGAGTCGTCGTAGGCGCATTCGTTACCGTTGTATAATTTTGAAAGTTATAGTGATGAGTTTATAATTTAAGTTTGATAATAGCTAAGACACTGAAATTTTAGATTTCAAGTTTAAATTACACAATGTATTAACTTATTATATTAAAATAATCCATCAAAAGTGTATCTTAGAGAGGCAGCTTAAAATGATGTAGCATTATACAATTATCATAATAAGCTTAGCAAGAAAATTTGCTGATATTGGGTAAATGAAATATTTGGAATAGATTTATGAAACATAAATTTAAGCTATCAGCTAGTAAACTTAAAACGAATTTAATTAAAATTGAATTGGGGATAGGAGTACAAACGAATTTTACTATCTAAAAAAGCCTTTTTGATTTATTAAACTAACCTTCCTATAATATAAAGGTTAGAGTTTAAACTCAATATCATTAAAGGAACATAATTGTATTTGAATCTATGGTTCAAATAATGTTACTTTTAACGCATTGAATTAAAATGTATTTAGGAGAGGTATAAATAATTTTGTAACTACCAAAGTACTCCAATAAAAATTGTCATTGTAATTTGGAATTTAAATATTTATGTTCAATTAATGTGAGTTTTGAGTTCGAAGCATTATTATGATGTATACTTGAATCAAATTTATTTTTGTATGTTTTTTCTCTTACTTGGTGGAAAAATATGTGGTCAACATGCCAATTGCATATTTCATATCTCGTTCGATCTCCATGAGAGTACAATGTATACCTTATAGTTCACGTATGATGCTTATAATAAAATCCATGAATTCATGATATGTCTTTGTGAATCATGATGAAATCATAATAAGGAGATCAGTGGTCTTTAAGCATGTAATATAAATTTTCTACTTGAACGATACTCAAGAAGGACATTGAAATACATACACCATAAATGATGAAAGAAACGTTTAGTAAATGAGTTCATACACTCTTGTGTATCTTCTAAAGCATGAGGTGTAGCTTGACAACACAGGGCCTGGAAACTTAACCCACCAGTTGAATTAAATCAATCATTGATTAATCTATATCTTAAGATAGTTGATTAGTAAGGTTGGTCAACCTATATCGTTGAGAGCCTTCCCCTATTTATACTACGTGGGTTATTTTCATAAAAACCCCCAAAACTTAAGTATATCTTCCGACGTCCAAAAGAGCATTTGCATGTGACCCTCTAGGCCCATGTATCAGTCTAGTTAATGACTCTAGCAGCCCAATAACCTTTATTGGCCTTCCAAATTAATTAACTATATCATCATATATATTTATTAGTGTTAGATCTATTTAACCCAATCGATAGGTCGAGACTCTGACACGTGGGGTGCCAAGCTACACCTCGTGTCCTAGAAGATACAAAGGAGTGTGTATCGACTCACTCATGGAACCTGTTCATCATCGGTTACCGTGTATGTATAATTCCTCATCCACTTGACACTCCTTGGATGACTTAGGGTATGGTCAACTGTCAAACCCTAATCGATCATCCGAGTTAGTACTGATGCATTCAGACATCATCGGAGAACTCTTCTTTGATATTTCATTGCCTTGGCCAAGGACTTCATCGCATCATCTTCCTTGAGCTGTCACCTCTTATACCGAGGGGGGATGATCCCATCTTGACCACTCAATCGTCTTCGTGAACTTCTTGGTGTACCCGAACTAAGACAGTTTGGAATCCCATGATTAGAGATTCGTTGGCCATAGTCAAAGTACAACGGTCCGTCCACAAGACGTCTTTGGTGTCTCAGGTCTAAGGACCACTTACACAATCGTGACGTGAATCGACCTGATTGACAATTCCGTATAATACCATTTAGGGATTCATACGGATCAATTTAGTAAACTCTTTCCACTAAAGAGCACCCACTATCTATCCTTAGTGTCTCCACATTAATGGCTAGGGGACTGACCATACTCATCATATGAGTGAGGCTAGATAGTATTATTCTAGCCGGATACTTTGATGTCCTTCTCGCGTATCCTTCGAATAGGAATGTTTAGAACACATGTTGAATGACTGGTGATCTCTGTATTACGATGTCATCATAATTTACTAAGTCTGGTCATGTATTCATGGACTTCATTATAAGCATCACACGTGCAATATAATGAATATGTTCTATTAATGAACATAGAACGAGATGTGGAATGTGTGATTGGCTTGCCGGCCACATATATTTCCATAAAAAAGTAAGATATGGATAACTGAATGTGATATGTATAAAAAGTTGATATCCATATGCCCCCTATGATCAAGGCATTTCCCTAATGCATATCAGCTTCTCCACTTCTTTGTTGACCTCCTCGAAGCACTCAAGACACCATGAAAACCCTTGATAGACCTTCAAAAGCTCACTATATTTCAATCTAATTATCTAGGAGAAACTGAGTTTAAAGATGTTTTCCAGAAAGATTTGGGGGGGGGGGTTCAATTTGTAGATCCAATTTTAAGTATATATAGACTGGAGAAAGAAAAAGCTAGCATCAAAATTCAGCTTTATCGGCTTTGAAAATGGTCAAATATCAATCCCTGAAGTTAGACAATTTCTAATTGATTTAGTCCAAAGATTTCTCTTTTCATGTCCTCATAAGTGTCATCATATCATCACTCTTAGGAATTTTGTTCTTAGCATTGAATTAAATGCAATGACTGGCTCATATTATCCCGTGTCATCCTCGATCGATATTGCGCCATGAGCCTTATTATTGAAAAAGACAAAACAATGGAATAACAGTTTAATAATATTATATAAAGGGGGTGTGTAACATGGCGATCAACACACACCACATTAGCACACTTTCTTTAAAACTTAAAATTAATTAGTGGCACTTTGGCCCCATGTGTAAAGTGGCACCATTTTTCTTCTGACACATCACTTGGCACAATACTTCTTGACCATTCAAAGGAGAGCTGAGCACTAAAATAATGAACATTTCAATTCGAGTCTCCTCATTTTTGGCATTGCATTTTTTTTCATAAAATACCTCGTTTGTGCGGGCTAAATCATCACTCTAAATACAAATAATAAGAATAACAGTGTGTTAGCCATTGATGTCGTAATATTGTCATTTTAATGATTGGCTACACTAATAATTAGCACGAATCATCCATTGGTCAATGTTTGATGAATTGAATGACAACATGGGGCAAATCAGAAATAAAACCTGAAATACCTTAATAATTCATATAAAAATAAATATAAAGCTAAAAAAACATAAATACATATATTCTGAATTATAAAAATCATATCTTTATGAATATAATGTCAAAAAATTAGGAAAATGATGTTCATACTATGACATCAGAATAAATCCATAAAATACTTAAAATTTTTAAAAACTTAAAATATCATTCTAACAATAAATTTAATCATTTTAGGATTGGTAGCACAAATATAAGCAATTTAATGTGAACAAACATGTAAATTTAGTCATATCAACCTCTTAAAAATGTGCCAGTCATTTTAGGTTCCCATGCCATCCAGATTTGGGTGCCTCCATTCTCATTTCTCGCATCTCTCCACTCATTCTACAAGTGCTTCTTGATGGTGAGGAGATCAATAAGGTATTTGAGTATAGTTGGAGAAGGAGAGGAGATCGAGCAGTCTACTACTTGTATGGATACTATTAGAGGTGGGTAAGTCAAGATTGGAACAAATTCCACTTGAGGTACACAAAGTTTAGCTTGTTTTTGAATTCATTTTTAAAGTGGTCTTTGGCTTGAACTGCATTGGGAAAATGATTTTCATGCGCCAAATGATATCCCCATAACTTAACACAGTTTCCATCTCATAGTTGTTGTACATGTGAGAGTTTACATATACACCTCTCTATGCCTCACTAGATGTTGTGGAGGCACTAGTGGGGGCATGTACATGCATGAATCATATAAACTGATATTTGAGAGTCAGATTCTGAGATGATACTGCAAAGGTTTTGCTTCTCAAATATCGGAGGCCCGTCTCGTGTCTATGTAGCTTCTCATCTTCCATTTTTACTGATGCAGGATGACTAGATGTGACGGAGCTAGGTGATGATGGGAACTGGATACTAGATGACGAGGGACGACGGGATAAAACAGACCACAAATCACATGATCGAGTTTGAAAACTAAATCCGGTGAAAATACAGATGGTGCAGCCCCTCTCCTCGTCGAGGGCGGGAGTACTATCTTACAACCACCATAGTGATGCAAAGCACCAAAATCAATAACTTCAAACGGGCGATTGCTAGAAGATTCAAAGGCCTATTCAATCTATTTGCTTGAAGATTCAAAATCCAAATCTAATCCGAATGCGGTGGATGAAGACTCGAAGAATACTGGATGAAGAACATGACACCAAAGTGTGTAGAAGTACCTCGGCACTCAATAGTGCGTGAAGAGGCTGCGGGAAATTCTCGACGCATTGTTGGCAGGACGAATGTCGTGTGCTTCGACAGGGTGTGGCAGATCCAACTGCGCGGTCAGTTGGCGGGGGGTCAAGGGGGGAGTCGCCCCCTTGTGGGGTGCATGGCAGCGCCCCGAGGCCTAAACGGTATGTGCGGCGACGAGTGGCTGCGAGGGCGTCCGGGGCCACAACGGGCACGGGCTGGTGGCCGGGGACTCTGTTGGCACAGGCGGACGAGGTGGGGCAGGCGCCTGCACAGGGCAGACGTCTGTGCGGGCGGGCACCAGCGCAGGCCGAACTCCTATGCATGTGGGCTGCCTGTGCGGACGGGCACCTACGTGGGGCGGGCGATTGTGCGGGCGGGCGCCTGCGCGGGGAGGACGCCTATGCGGGGGGCAGCCTGTGCAAGCGAGCGCTGTGCAGGCGGCTTCGCAGGCGAGCGCTTGCGCAGGGTAGACACCTGTGCGGGCGGCGCTTGTGTGGGGCGGCCTGGCATGGGGCACGGCCTAGGGCATGGAGCGGCCTAGGCGTGGGGCAGCGGCCAAGGGTGCAGGCGGCCAAGGGTGCAGGCGGCCAAGGAATAGGGGCGAGGAGGCCGGAGCGCTAGGCACGGGTGGCTGGGGCACAACGCGGTGGCCAAGGGCATAGTGCGCGCCGACGATCAGCGGCGGCGACGGCGACCAGAACGGGACGGGGAGGATGGGGCAAATCTTCCAAGAAGAAAAACTTCTATTCTTGAAATAAACTCGCTAAGTGTTCTTTTGCGACATTGGCCTACATATAGGCCTTGGAGGAAAGAGAAAATAAGAAATAAAATAACCATCAAGGACGAGGTGACGTGTCAACTCATCACGTCACGAATGGTTCTGCAGTTTTCGTTGGCGACGTGTCATGACGCGGGATATGTCATGCGTAAGTGGAGGCGCGTCTGTCGTTGGTGCGCTGATGTGGTCGTCATCATGGCGGTTCTTCATTGGCGTTGATGATGAGTTAGGATGCGAGGCGTCTCGGATGACGATGGCGGCGCATCGTAAGATGGTGCGTTGACGTCGTCGCCACCACCTAGGGAGGAAAATTGAAAGAGAGTGAAGTTTTGATGGTCCATCAAGGGTTTTCTTGGTGTTTTGAGTGTATGGATAAGCTCAATGGAGAAGATAAAAGGCTTATCTGCATCAAGAAATTGATGTGAACTCGACTCTGTCAAGTTGTTGGCGGGAAACTCCAAAGGCGTCAACAGGTCTGGGCGAAGGCGAGCCAAGTCCGCTTCTGCAATCCACGTGCCGTTCGTCGATGGTTTGCCTTACCAACGAACAAGAAACTTCCGCGTCGTTCCACCCTTGGTGAAGGTGATTACCTCGTCCAGTATAGCCTCGATGTTCTCTTGCCAATCAGAAGGTAATGAAGGAGGAGTGGACAAGTCAAACTCGCTCACCAAAAAGTCCATGGGTAGGGATTGGTCATTAGAAGAGAGAGGTGGGGCCTTTTATGCGGCCAAATTCGAAATATTGAAAGTGGTGCTTATCCCCCATGTAGAGGGTATACCAACGACATAAGCATTTTTCCCAACTCGCTTGAGGATTGGGAACGACCGGCACTACGAGAATGAAGCTTGGTAGCCCGCTGGGGAGAAAATTGCTTCGGCCTTACCCTCAGCATCACCATATCACCTTCATTAAATTTGTGAAAACGACGGCGTAAATTTGCAGTCTGTTTGTATGATGCGTTGCTCCTCGTGACGCGATGATGAATGTCCTCGTGCAGACTTCTAATATGATTTGCAAATTCTTGACCATCGTCTGAGACTCTAGCATGCGGCAACATGGGTATGAGGTCGATAGGTTTACGAGGTGGGTGACCATGAATGATTTCAAAAGGACTCATGCCGGTGGTACGGTTGACAGATGCATTGTAGGCAAACTCGGCGCGCAGAATGATAGTATCCCAAGATTTGAGGTTGTCCCCAACCAAAGATTGTAATAGATTGCTGAGGCTTCTATTAACGACTTCAGCCTGACCATCAGTTTGGGGATGAAAAGCGGTAGAAAATTTGAGTTTTGTCCCCAAGAAGTGCCAAAGGGTCTTCCAAAAGTAGCTAGTGAATCTAACATCTCTGTCTAATACTAGGCCATGTAAGTGTACAACTTCATTAAAATAAAGTTGAGCAACATGAGAAGCATCAGAAGTTTTAAAACATGGAATGAAATGGGCCATTTTAGAAAAATGATCTACGACAACCATGATGGAATCATGACACTTGAGAGTTCTCGGAAGTCCTAGAACAAAGTCGATGCTCACATCATCCCAAGGTTTATGAGGGACCGGTAGGGGAGTATAGAGAGCCGCGTTTTGTTCGATCTGCTTAGCAAGAGCATATACACGACATTGGGATACAATATTTGCTATCTCATTTTAAGGAAGGCCAAAAGAATTTATGCTCAACTGTGGCGATCGTCTTATCACGCCCAAAGTGACCACTTAGACCTCTGGCATGTGTTTCCCAAACAAGGAAGTCTCTAAGAGAAGTTTGTGGGATGCATAGATGTCGGCCATAGAATAGGAATCCCTCTTCTAGAATATAGTCTTGGATTTTCGGGTTAGGATATTTTCCCAAGGATTGGATGATAGGTGAAAAGTCTGGACAATCGGTATATAGATCCTTAATATGATCAAAGCCAATTACCTCGATTTTCGTGACATTCAAAAGGTGGACGCGTGTACTTAAAGTATCGGCAACTCTGTTCTCGACGCCTTCTTATGCTTTAGGACAAAAGTATACGACTGAATGTATTCGACCCATTTAACATGCCTTGGATTTAACTTCTACTGGAAATGGAGATACTTCAATGCCTCATGATTGGAATAGAGAATGAATTCTTTAGAGAGCAAATAATGTCGCCAGTGACGTAGGGATTGAACAATGGCATAGAATTCTTTATCATACGTGGAGTATTTGAGCTTATCATCATTCAACTTCTACTGGAAATGGAGATACTTCAATGCGTCATGATTGGAATAGAGAATGAATTCTCTAGAGAGCAAATAATGTCTCTAGTGACGTAGGGATTGAACAATGGCATAGAATTCTTTATCATACGTGGAGTATTTGAGCTTAGCATCATTCAATTTTTCACTAACGAAGGTGATGGGATGATTCTGCTGACTCAACACTCCTCCAATTCCTAACCCCGAAGCATCACAAGCAATCTCAAATACTTTAATAAAATCGGGTAAACGCAGGATGGGAGCTTGTGTCATCTTAAGCTTTATATCATCAAAGGATTTCTGTGCTAATGTGGTCCAGTCAAAATGATTATGATGTAGGATGACTAGGGGATGACGGGACTGGATCCTAGGACGACTAGGGATGATGGGATAAAACATACCACAAATCACACGGTCGAGTTCGAAAATTAAGTCCTGTGAAAATACTGATGGTGCAGCCCCTTTCCTCATCGAGGGCGGGAGTATTGTCTTACGACCACCATGGTGATGCAAAGCACCAAAATCGATAACTTCGAGCGGGTGATTCGCTTAGAAGACTAATCCAAATCTAATCCGACGTGGCAGATGAACACTTGAAGAATACTGGACGAAGAACATGGCACCAAAGAGTGTAGGAGTACCTTAGCACTTAAGAGTGCATGAAGAGGTTGCGGGGAATTCTTAACGCGTCCTTGGCAGGATGATTGACGTGCGCTTCGACAGGGTGTCACAGATCCAACTGTGCGGTGAGTTGGCAGGGGGTCAAGGGGGGAGTCACCCCCTTGTGGCGTGCGGGGAAGCGCCCCGACAACTAAACGGTATCCGAGGCGACTATTGGCGGCGAGGGCGTCTGTGGGCACGACGGGCACGCGTTGGCGACCAGGGACTTTGCGGGCACAAGCGAATGGGGTGCGGATGGCACGGGCGGCCAGGCACGCGGCAGGCGCGGGCGGCCAGGCGTGTGTCGAACGTGGGCGGCTGGGCGAGCAGCGGGCGCAAGTGGCCGCAGGTAGGCGGGCGCAGGCGGCCAGCCGCGCGGCGTGGGCGAGCGAGCGGACGCGCGGTGGGCGCGGGTGGCCTGCCTACGCAGGGTGGGTGCATGTGTGGACGAGCGCTTGCGTGGGCTGGCGCTTAGGGCACAGGGCGGCCAGGATGTAGGGCAACGGCCAAGGAACAGGGAGCGAGCGGCCAGGGCGTTGGGCGCGGGTGGCCGGGGCGCAGAGTGGTGGACAAGGGCGTAGCACGGGATGACGATCAGTGGCGGTGGTGATCGGCGGTGTCTGCGACCGGAACGAGATGGGGAAGATAGGGCGAGCCTTCCAAGGAGAGAAAAACTCAACTCTTGAAATAAACTCGCTAAGTGTTCTTTTGCAACATTGGCCTACATATAGGCCTTGGAGGAAAGAGAAAATAATAAATAAAATAACCGTCAAGGACGAGTGATGTGAAACGACGACGGCCGGGATCGATCGGCGCGTTTCACGTCACAGGGTTATGATGCGAATGTATGGGATGTAAGCCGAATGATGAGAAAATACGAATGAGCAGATAAGGACTTGACGGATAACGACGTCGGCCGTACCGATCAATGAGAGACGAGTGATCCTAAGATCAAACTCCCAATGACCCGCTGGACCTACTAGACGTCTACTAGGTGAGGGGCATCTAACAGCCCTGGAGCGTTCGGCGTCCAAGTCGAATGACAGTCCGTCTACCACAAGAATCCCTATGCTCGACAAGGTGGCTAGTCCTATCCGATGATGTTCGAGAATATCACGGTAGCGGACGCGATAGGGGAAGACGAGACTGTCGAAGATAATAATACTGGAGTTTATAGAGGGGAGACGAGACTGACCTTTGTATCGCTTAGTCCAAGGCGTCCAAGTCGTCGAGCGGATGCTTAGTGTCGGGTCGATGCGACGAGTGTCGCTGACGAGACAAAACCGGTGCGGACGGTGCGGTCGTAACTACCAGCAGAGAGTTGAGTCCACTGGTGGCGTGCAACAAAAGTCGGAGCAGAGGGCGCACAAGGCGCGCGCTTGGCTGGCGCACGGCGTAGTCGTGTGGGCGGGCAAGACAACGAACCAAGTATCGTGGGAATAGTCGTGGGGGTGGGGCAGAAAACCAAGTAATCGGTTATGGCGTAGAGGGTGGGAATCAAGAAATCAAGAAAGATGAGGCGAAGGGGAGAAACGAAGGGAAATCAAGGAGATATGGTGAGATCAAGAAATCAAGAAATCATGAAATCAAGAATTCAAGAAATCAAGAAATCAAGAAATCAAGGGGAAAGAAAGTGGGCGATCAAGAAAGACAAGAGGATGCGGTTGGGAATCAAGAAACGATGGGGAAAGGAGGGTGGGCGATCAAGAAAGGCAAGACGAGGCGGTTGGGAATCAAGAAACGATGGGAGAAAGGAGGGTAAGCGATCAAGAAAGGCAAGACGAGGCGGTTGGGAATCAAGAAACGATGGGGAAAGGGGGGTGGGCAATCAAGAAAGGCAAGACGAGGCGGTTGGGAATCAAGAAACGATGGGGAAAGGAGGGTGGGCGATCAAGAAAGGCAAGACGAGGCGGTTGGGAATCAAGAAACGATGGGGAAAGGAGGAAAGAGGGGAAATTCAAGAAATGTGGGAGGGTGTTCAAGAACGGTGGTGGGGTGGATCAAGAACGAAGAGAAGGGGGGGTATGGATCAGGAATGGTGGAAGGGTGGAAAAAAGGTACCAAGAAATGGCTTTCTTGAACTGTAACAACCAAGAACCCTCCAAGAAAGAGGAGTTCTTGATGGATCTGGGGTGTGCTCCCTCGGCGGAGCAGATTTCCCAGGTTGATGACGTGTCGGCGACGCTTCTTGAATCTCCCAAGACCCCCGGAGTAATCTCGACGAAGGCCTCTTTCGATTCTTGATGGCGGCGACTTCTTGAAACTCTTTCCTCGCACCGAAGTGATCTCGACGGCACGCTTTAACACGTTTCCCTCGGAGTGATCTCGACGGGAGAGACGTGGGCTCTACCCACGGAGTGATCTCGACGTGGGGTGGGGCTAGCCAAACCCCCTACACTACTCTCTACGATAGGGGGGGAGACGAATTGTGAATAAACTTTTCAACAATGACTCCAAGGTGTTCCTTGGGCATGCCATCCCCTTATATAGTGAGGATGGGTGCCAAGTGAACGTGGGAGAGGACGAACCGTCGCGAGACGTGGTTCGGCCTCCCTTACAAATTCAAAATACAAACATAAAAAGTAAAAATGACGAGGACGGGGCCCAACAACATTGGCCCAGTCCACGAATCCAAAAATACAAACACACATGAAAATGAGCATAAGTAAAAAGATAAAAGTTCTTACGCGGGGTACTTAAACCCCGGGTGGCGAGCGTCGGCGCGAGCTGCTCGGCGTGGCTGACGACATCCCGTCGCGTCATCCTCGAGATGGTTCTTCGTCATCGTGGCATCGTCCTCGAGATGGTCCTCCATCAATGAGGTGACGTGTTGACTCGTCACATCACGAATGGTTCTGCAGTTGTCGTTGGCGATGTGTCATGACGGGGGATATGTCATGGGAAAGTGGAGGCGCGTCCGTTGTCGGTGCGCTGATGTCATGGCGGTTCTTTGATTGACGTTGATGACGAGTTAGGATGCGAGGCATCTCGGATGACGGTGGCAGCGCGTCCAAAGATGGTGCGTTGACATCGTCGCCACCAGATTACCCTTTAAGCATTCGGTCATGGGTGCCATAATGGTGCTAAAGTTAGAAATGAAGCATCGATAGAAGGTTGCTAAACCATGGAAGCTACGAACATCATGGACATTTCTAGGGGTCGGCCATTGGGTTATGGCAACTATTTTGGCTGGATCTACGGATACACCTTGTGCCGCTAAGATAAAACCAAGGAATGAGACATGATCAACAAGAAATGAACCTTTCTTTGGATGGGAATATAATTGTTCGGCCTTTAGGACTTCACAAACTAGGCATAGGTGGTGGATGTGATCGTTCCTGGATTTACTGTAAATGAGTCGCGGATTCTCCTCAAAGCGACACCTCATATAATATTCCTCGAATTGGGTTATATCTCCGAGACGGGTCGTCTACCTTGCTGCAATTTATGCCATTAATCTAGGAGGTTATCTAAGTATGCGAGGGGAACATATTTCTCTCGTAACTTATCTTTCATTTGGGGCCATGTGTCAATCGGTACCTCTCATCGGTTATAGATAGAAAATTCAAGGTTCTCCCAAAAGATTTTGGCTTGACCTCCTAACCTCATCTCAGCATATTGTACCTTTTGCCATTCGAGCATATCGTACCACTTGAAATAACTAATAAACTTAGACTCCCAATCTAGATCCCTCATTATATGGAACATCGACTTTGACACTCCTTTGACTTTGCTGCCAATGATTGTCATGATCCGGACGACGGTGATCACGAAGCGGTGCCCGATCCTCGAGAGGATAGAGATCGTCTAGTTCAGGACGATTCCCGTTCGAACCTTGGCGCCTATCGTCAGGCGGATAGGGATCATTCCATGGGGGATGATTCCTATCACGATCTGGGATCCTATTCTCCGGCAGATAGTAATCATCGCTAGGAGGACGATTTCCATCTTGTACCGGGTTTCAATCCACAGGTGGATAAGGATCGTTCCGCGGGGGACGATTCCTATCGTGGCATGAGGTTCTATGCTCAGGTGGATAGAAATTGTCTCGACGATTCCTATCGTGGCCTGGCGTTCTAGCCTCAGGAGGAATCATATCGTCTCGTTCGGGACGATTCTGATTACGACCCCCGGATCTATTCTCAGGTCGATAGGGATCATTGGGTTCGTGATGACTTCTATCGTGATCTCGAGGTCTAGTTTCAGGCGGGTATGGGTCTTCGCGATCACGGCGATGCCTATCACGACCTCGATTCTCTAATTGGTAAGTTTGCTCACTAACTGGATCGATAGAATTGGTTAGACAGTTGTCCATGTTGGTTAATTGTGTGTTTACATCACGAAAACCATTCTGGACAGCATCTAACATGCGGTCAACATCCCCACGTGAGGAGGATGGTGGAGCGGATGGAGACGAATCTTGGATAGGGACATAAACCTCACGACTATCTAGGGATGGTTCATTCATTGGAGCGGAGATGCGTTTGTCTGAACGCAGATGCATGCAAGATGTGATGATGAATGAATTACATCTACGACTACGGAGTAGGTAGGCTCACACAGGTTATGCTATGATACCAATTTGATGTAAGATGACTAGATGTGACGGAGCTAGGTGATGATGAGAACTGGATACTAGACGACTAGGGACAACCGGATAAAACAGACCACAAATCACACGATCGAGTTCGAAAACTAAATCCGGTGAAAATGCTGATGGTGTAGCCCCTCTCCTTGTCGAGGGGGGGAGTACTGTCTTACAACCATTGTTGTGATGCAAAGCACCAAAATTAATAACTTCAAACGGGCGATCACTAGACGATTCAAAGGCCTATTCAATCTATTTGCTTGAAGATTCAAAATCCAAATCTAATTCGAATGCGGTTGATGAACACTCGAAGAATACTGGATGAAGAACACGGCACCAAAGAGTGTAGAAGTACCTCGGCACTCAATAGTGCGTGAAGAGGCTGCGGGGAATTCTCGACGCGTTGTTGGCGGGACAAATCCAATAGTCCGGATCCAATAAGAAATTAAGAAGTAAAATAGGATGCGAGGCCTTGGAGGAAAGAGAAATAAGAAATAAAATAACCGTCAAGGACGAGACGACGTGTCGACTCGTCACGTCATGAATGGTTCTGCAGTTGCTGTTGGCAACGTGTCATGACGCGGGATATGTCATGCATAAGTGGAGGCGCGTCCATCGTCGGTGCGCTGATGTGGTCGTCATCATGGCGGTTCTTCAGTTGACGTTGATGACGAGTTAGGATGCGAGGCGTCTCGAATGACGGTGGCGGCATGTCCGAAGATGGTGCGTTGACGTCGTCACCACTAGTTACATTTTCTTACGTTTTATCAATAATTATTTTTTAGTTTTTATGTACCTTCCAAATATATATGTTTAAATGTAAATGGTATATGAATATGAAATTTGAAACTTGAATAATTTTTATGCTTATTTTAGTGTGAAAACCAGATGAATATGTTTATGCTCATATCTGTGAAAAAGTTACAAGGCCCATTGAAAATCCATTTGATATCAAAATATGCCAGTATTCCACGACATACTTTGCTTATCTTTTCGCATGGATATTAGATAAATTTTGTCAAAGATATTCAAATTATTTGAAGCTCCAAATTCAATATCCTTATAATGTGCAGAACCTAATTCAGCCTAACCAAAACATCATGATCCATTTGCAATCTAGCTGATTCATTGGCAACCTGTTATGTATGTATGTGCTATTCCAAAAGTGGTGGAGCTCTTCTTGAGTTTTTTTGATAAATATAGCTGACATTGTGGTTGACATACTTTTTTCCTTTTGTGGAGTAGTTTAGACCAGTTTGAATAATTTAAACTTAATGAATTCTGATGAACACATGTAATTTTATGTGAATGGGGGGCAAGTTTATTAATACCATGAAATAAGACATGTTTGATAAAAAATGGAAGTCCCTTGCAACATTTTAAAACAAATTTTAGGAGGAAGCTAAAGTAATTTTTTAATAAAGCCACATACTAGCGAACAATTTGGGAGCTGTGAAATCCCTAAAGTGGAGTTTGAGAACGGGCATAGATAGATAAAGGATGGTAAATCCCAAAAGAAAACAATCATTTTCTGACGTCCATGAATCTGAGGTGGGTAAACAATGTCTAACATTGACATTTTTACTACTAGATCACCCCCTTTGTTCGACCCAGCATCTTAACTGTTGAAGATTTTATGATCTTGATGATAGGAGGGTCTAGCTCGATCTGCCACAATTTTCCTATGGTCCCATGGTAAAAAATATCCTAAGAGGTATGTGATAATAATAAATTATATTATGACATCCTTTTGTCTCTTAAGCTTGGGTTTTCAAAGCTTACATGTTTGCAGCCGACAATATACCACCAATTGCATCAAATATTTGGGGGTGCATGTTAGTAATATTCTTCGACTTATTATATGGCCAATTAGAAATTAACTTGAAATGTCTCTGGGAAATGTCTGTAACAATTTGATGGCCGCTTCAAAAGTTTCTCTAGGTGACACTTCACTTGCATAAAAAGTGATCACTAATTGGAGTAAAAGTACTAAATGTTGAAGAATGTTGGGATTGTTGGCCCTCAATCAGAATGTTGTTGAATCTCCTCCATCCCATTAGGTTTCCATTAACTTATATGAATAAATTAAGTTAAAATTTCAAACAATGATTTAACATTATCACATCATATGGCGCTAATAATATAAATCCAGAAAAGTAGTTCAAAATAATGATCTTCAGGTAAAGTGGCGGGAAGAATATAACTATTAAATTATTTACATTTATTTTTGAATTGCATAGTATTTCTTAAATTACAATTATATAAATAAAACTTCGCACTATCAAGTTAATAGCTGAAAATTTATGCAAATTGTTCACAGTGACCGTAGAGTAAATTGAGGTTTTAAGAAAGTATGTAATATACGAGTCTAAACATAACAATAAACTAATTTGAGTACTTTTGTACATAATATTAACATTTAAGGTGAAATTATAAATGAAAACAACATTACCTACTATCCAAACATAGTTTTGTTTCGGCGATGTCGTTCCTCAATGTTGTTCACCAATGATGACAATGACACGGAGGGTCACAGATGGGTGATGATGTTGTTGTTGTTGTTGGACGACGATTTATCTAGTGAATGGCGACTGGCGATGTTCTCTGTCTTGTTCTCCAGAGAGTGGTGACGGGGGAAATTCTCCAGCCAGTGGTGAGTGGCGAACAACAGATCTCGAGTGTCGACCATTGTCGATGCCCTCGACCTTAACAATAGGAAGTTTAGGGACTCCACAGACAGATGATGTAGGTGTCTGCGATGACGGCTGTTGACAATGATGTAGTTGTGAGGAGTCATCATCAGTCCATCAACGTTAACGTCAACGTTTTCGTACGAGTCATCGTCATCGGAACGTGCCATGTCGGTATAGTGCAGGGATGCGAATGGGATGGTTTTTTCATCCCAGGACAAAAAAATCGTCCCATCCGCGAGATTGGACGAAAACTGGGATGGAAATTCATACCCGGACGAATCGACGGGACGATTTTCCTATCGTCGGATGAGAAAACCGTCCCGTCCAGAGGTTTCGGACGATGTGCGTTAAGTGATGGACAAAAATCCGTTGGATTTGCTTCCGACAGTTGAGATCTTGCCACGTGGCATGGCGTAAACAATTTCTTGACATTTTGCATCTAAGTCCCCACTTTGTTGGCACGCGCAAACTGACGCCGTCCAAAAGTAATTGTACATATGTCCCTCCATTTTCTCTCTCCTCCATATTTCCCTAAAAACTTAGAAAAGTATATTAAAAATTTAAGACTTGATTTTTTCTCGTCCGGGATGAGGGACGGGATGGTTTTTCTCCGGACGGGGCGAAACTGGCAAAATTAGGACGCGGTCAATTTTTTTCTTCTATGGACGAATCCGTGGACGGGACGGTTTGAAGGAAGTTGAAAAATCCGGACGTCGGACGGGGCGATCTTCGTCCAGTCCCGTCCATCGTCCTCGTCCCGTACGATCCGGAACTATACATGTCGGATACTGATAACAGCGTCCTCACTATTCCTTTCCGGATAACCGTTTCGTTAGCAGTATCGGGCGCCAGAGCGATCCGAGTAAACCGACCCGACCGAGTAATCCGACCTGACAAATTACTGGTACAAATTAGAAGATACGGGTCGGTTGGAAGTAGAAACCAGAGTTTTTCTCCGTCGAAGATTTCTCTTTAATCACGGAGCGGAACCCTTGAATCTCCCACTCCCCCAGGCGATACGGATCATTCCAGGAGTCGTCCAGTCAATCCCCTCTCTTGTCTCCTCTGTACCGGAGTTCTTCGTCGGGCAAGATTCTCTGCCGGGGGACATCAACCAGTCTGCCTCAGATCGATCGAGCTGTTTCTCTTTGGAGAGGTCAGTAAACTAGCTTCCGCGTGATGGGTTTGGAGATTTTTGCAGGGTTGGCCTTTGAATCATCTCCAAGCGTACATCTTGCCCGATTTGAATGATTGTCGCTGATGCATTGCCTTCTTTTCCTCTAGGCCCGGTTTAATTCGACGGTGATAGATGGATTCCGCGACCCCGTTGCAGGTTGCCATGTGCTATTTTTTGTTTATATGATTGATTTCGTCAGAAGCTTGATTGGCTTAAATTTAACAGTTTTTTGTTTACTTGCCGAGTACGCGAAATGTTTGTTTTCTATTTTGATTTGAAACTCGGTGCCGCCGTTGGAGGATTTTGTTTCTGCCTCTGATCCTGTCTTGTAATTCAGGAGGTTATGGTGGAATTCCGCGCCGGAAAGATGATTCTTGACGGGAGCCGTGTGCTTCCGGATACCCGCAAAGGCCTTGTCAGGATAGGACGGGTGAGGGGAAACACCGTCTCTTACATCTCCGTTTGTTTTTCTTCTCTCCTCAGTATTTGCTATCCTTTTTTTTTTCCTTTCACTTAAATATTTCACCAAAACTCGCCTTCTTAACGTCGCTTGTGGTTTGGCTCATATTTCGCCGGGATTAAAAAATTCAGGGAGAAGAAGGACTTGTGCACTTTCAGTGGCTTGATCGGACGCTGAATTCCGTGGAAGACGTATCCTTTCCCCTTGACTCTGTGTCAAAGTATGCGTATGATTCTAAAATTATTTGTTATTTTTATCGTCCTAAAACTGCCCCGGCGTGGTTATCATCAATTGTCATTTCTCACCTTTTCATCCTTGGATGTCCACGTTGTATCTTAATTCAAGACTTTACAGGATCAGATTATACTTCCAGACGAGGCTGTTTTTGAGAAGGTATTAAATTATAATTTTTTGGCTTTCCTTAACATGCTTATCTATAGGGTTTGTTAAGGCATCGGTTAATCATATGTTTTTTTGCATGATCAGGTCAGCCAGTCATCTGATAGAGTTTACATTTTGAAGTTCAGCACAGACAGCAGGAAATTTTTTTTCTGGATGCAGGTGTGTTTACGTCGTTGACGTATTCGTTCTCTTTCATCTAATTTTTTCGATAATAGTATTCTGAAACGAACTTAATTACATGGACGGATGTTTTATCTAATGGGATTTGTAGGAGCCAAACGCTGATAAAGACTCAGAACTTTGTGCCGCTGTCCATGATTTCATCAACAGGCCTTTGGGTATTTATTGCATTTACAGATTTTTAGCCGCGAAATGTCTGTGTTTTAATCTCAAGACGCTTTTGTCGTACTTTCGCAGACTTGTTAGGTGAGGATGAGTCCGAAGCTTTGGATCCTATGCTGGTTCCTGAAACTTCTGGAGATAATGGTGATGATGAAACATCTTCTAGGTTGGATACCCTCTGGCTATTAATGGCATTTTTTAAGCTATTAAGTGAGCCATTTCTGAATGACTTTCTTGATATTTATATTTATGTATATATTTTATATGGTCGACCAAACATTTTCAGCTTTGATTGTAATAAATTTTGTTAGCAATAGTTGAGCCATTATTATTAGCTAAAGCTTTTATGTACAATAATAGACTCGTTGTGAAATACATCATTACCTTAACTTGATTGAAAAAATGCTCTGTTGTCATTGTTAGGCGTTTTTGTTTTGAGCCGAATGCGGCATACTTAAAGAGTCAGTAAAATAAGCGATCATGAATCAAGAAAATACATTTGCTTCAGAGTACGTTTCAATAAGTACGTTTGTGATATAAATGGGCTGGCCAATTGTGACTTAGCCTACCGCTCTCTCTCTCTCTCTCTCTCTCCCTGGGCACATGCTGTCCCTAACCAGCTCCGTTTCTCACCCAATGGAAATTACTTTGCATGAAGTTATTTTAATATCATAAGCAATTTTATTCCTTTTTGATCTCTCTAATTATTTCACAACCTCGTGATTAAAAGATTTTAAATTGCCTCCAAAGGGGATACAAATTGATGATTATACAAATTTTCTTTCGAATTTCAGATCAGGAAATTTGGTTCAACAAAGCCTCGCTGGCAACTTGGCTGGTGAGGCGACTTCATCAGCGTCGGGGCGTGTACAACTTGCTGACTTGCAGCGAATTTTGCGTAACATTCAGCCCCAAGGTCTTCCCTCTCCATGAAAGCTGAAAGTTTTCTTCTTTTCTCAATTATGCTATTATTTCCCCAAACATTTGTTGACACTTAGTCTCACCTTGCTTTTGATCGGATGGTGTCAGGTGCTTCAGAAGATCCTGACGAAGGTAAATAATCATATATTATTTGGTTGATCTTTGGATGATCTTGTGTTCACCTTCATCCGATTTGGATATTAGGCATAGGATTGGGGGACATCCTAAAGCCCGACCTGCTCAGGCCGCTCATTGAGACTTTACCATTGGAAAAGAGGCTCGTCTGCCACTTGCCCGAGGTTGAATTGACTGCCCCTCCTAGACCTTAGCTTCTTCTGATCTGTCCTTAAAGAAATTCCCCATCTCGATTAATCTCAGGGTTCGTGGACAAGTCCAAAAGACTTCCTGGAGGTTATCCAGAGTCCACCTTTCCAGCAACAAGTTGAAACATTTACCCAAGTGAGGAAATAAACACATTTCCTTCTGCTATCCATTCTTCAGATCACCATCCCGCCGAATTTTTGATGCTCTGTTCTCGTAGGTGCTTCGAACTGGACAAGTCGATCTAACTCAATTTGGGATCGACCCCAGCAAATGTATGCTTTTCTTCTCAAGTCTCCAGTTTCGTGGCCTTAACAGTTCATTCACCCTTTCGAATTCGCAGACAGATACAGTGTGCTTTCATTCCTCGAGGCCCTTGACGATACGGTGTCCAAATCGCCTTCGCCGCCCGGTGACGGCGACGGTGATGGCGGCGATGCCATGGAGGAGAGCTAGCTTGAAGAGCAGTTGATCAGCTTCTTTCGCCATCTTCTCGGATGTACCTGCACACATCTCTCCTGAAAATTTTCCTAAACACTAATTAATTTTGTTTGCTTGTGTCTTGAGAATTCATCAGTTTTGACTTTGATGCTGATTCATTCCTTGGCATGAAGTAGTAATGTCAGTCTAAGAAAAAACTCTCCTTGAGCAAAATTTAGTTAAAGAACAAAGAAAAAAAACACATACAGAAGGAACAAAACCTATGATGGATTTGACCTCTCCCTTTCTCTCTAACATAGGGAAGGGGTCATCATCATCACCATCACCACCATCATCATCATCATGTTCTATTTATGCGTCTACCTGGCCGGCCAGCAGGACGACAAGCTCGGTCTTCTTCAGCTTTGAGTAGCCCTTCAAGCCCCTGGACTTGGCAATTGCCCTGAGCTCAGAGAGCTTGAGCGAGCTCAGGTCAGAGCTCTTTGCCGACTGCAACCCTGCCAACACCGCCTCTTCTGCTTCTGTGTCCCCCGAAGAAGGCTCATCATCAAAAGCTTCACGGTCATCCAAAGAGATGGGCTCATCCTCCTCCTCTTCTTCTTCTTCTTCCTCTTCGTCATCCCGCTCGGCGAGGACGGGCGGCGGCGGCGGCGGAGCAACCTTCTTCGTCTTTGTCGCCACCTCCTCGGCCGAGTACACCGGCTGGTACTTCACTCTGGGCACCGGCGACCGGCGCTGGAAGTTGGACGGCGGCCTCCTCGCCAATGGCGGCGCAATTGGCAATTCCTCATTGTCTTCCTCCGGCCCCATGCTGCTCGACTCAAAGAAGCTTGGGCTCTGTGCCGCCGCCTCCTCGCCGCTCTTCTCCGCCGAGTCCAGCCCTTCATAACTACCACCACCGCCGCCGGGCTTGCCCTTCTTCCCCTGGTCAACGGAGTGCTTACGCAGAAGCTTCAGCAGAGAGTCAACGGTGCCCCTCTCGTTTCCGCCGCCTTGCGCCGGTGGCGCCGCCTCCGCCTTCTTCTCCTCCTTGGCCGCCGCCCGCTCCCGGAGCTGCGCCTGAACCTTCCGGAACAGCTCCACTATCTCCTTTTCTCTCTGCCCAGGAGCAGCCGTCGCCTGCTGCCTCGGGCCGCCGCTGGAGAGAGAGAGCAAAGGCCCGTTCTTGGAGCTCAGCCCGTCCCCGGTGCCGACGTCATCCGTCCCCCCGTCGGGGCTCTCTCTGTCCTGGTTCTGCCTGCTCCTTCCCCTGGAGAAGCCCTTGCTCTGCCTCGAGAAATCCGGGTTCTTTCTCTGGCTGCCGCTGCTGCTCGCCGCGCAAGACAGCGCCGAACCTCTCCGGACCGCGTATCGTCTCACGCAGACCTTCCGGCAGTCGCCATGGCGGGGCGACAACACTGCTCCCGCGGACACCCCCGAATAAGGCGGACAATTCCCCTCTCGGAGCAGGCATCCTGCGCAGGGAAACAACTCAAATCCAACGCTCCTCCTGCGGACGAAAATCGAGGTCGAAGAGCCAGCAACGTACCTGTATTGACGGCCGCCATGCTCGAAAATGGCTCGGAAGCGGAGCTGCAAAACCTAATCCCTCTCCCCCTTCTTCCCCCCCGCTTCTTCTTCCTCTGCGACTGCGAGACGATAACGTTTGGCGTCAACTCGCCAAAAGCCTCTCCCGAACTGCCACCGCGGCCCTCTTCTTCGGCCCGGCCCATCTCCGACCCAACCGGGATCCCAAGCCGTCCAAACACCCCCTCGACACGTGTCGCTCATCCAACGGGCCTTATCTCATCCCGAAATCTCTCGCTTTATTATAAAAAGACGAAGGCAACAAGAAGGCGAGTATTATAAAAGAGGTCAAGTCGATCGCTCATCGCTGATCTTCTCCTTGTGCGCGCAGCAGCCGCCTTTCGTCGTCCTCTCCGTCGTCGTCGTCGTCGCGGGAGAGAGATGGCGGTCGAGAAATTCGCGATTCTCCTTCCACATCTCGCCGTTGTCGTACACCTCCTTCTTCCAGATGGGGACGGAGGCCTTGATCTCGTCGATGACGAATTCGCACGCGGCCAGCGCGTCCACGCGGTGGACGGATGACGCCGCGACGAACACGCTCGCCTCGCCCACGCCCACGCGGCCGAGCCGGTGCGCGGCTGCGAGCCGCTCCAGGGCCCAGCGGGAGCGCGCTGCGGCGCAGACCTCGCCGAGCCGGCGTCGAGCCATCGGCGTGTACGCCTCGTACCGCAGCTCGACCACGCTGCGCCCCTCGAAGGTGTCCCTCGTCGTCCCCTCGAACGTGGCGATGGCGCCGCACGCCGGGTCGCGCACGAAGGCGACGTACCGCGCGGTGTCCAGCGGCTCGCACGACGCCTCCACGATCTCCACCAGCGTCTTCTTCTCCGCCTCCTCCGCCGTCGCCATTAGAGCACACCTCGCGCAGAGCACCTATCCCTCTCTCTCTTTTCTCTAAGAGCGTTATGTGTTCATCTTCTATCTCAGATGGGGTATTTCAGTTTTTTTTTCCTTCATAAAGAAAATGACCAAAAGCTCCCTCTTCCCACTGATTACTTTTCGTTATCGAGGGGGTACAGTGGAAGAAACCATGGGGCTAAACTGGGGATTCGGACATTCCACGGGCCTCATTTCTGTGCACCAATTCAAAATGGGTCTACCATTGGTATGACCTAGTGCAATGAGTCATGATATGACCTAGTGGGAATTTTAGAGTCTAGCATTGATCAGTTTATATATGCATATCTTATGAGGGGGTTAATGTTGAGAGGTTACCAAAGACACTGAGATTGTGGGACGATCCAAACGCAACGCTAGATGGAAGAGAAGCTAGCAGAGAAACACAGGAGAGAAGTAGATACAGATAAGAAAATAACATCGTGTGGGTGGATTATGTCTTGGAGAGGCCCATTTGCAAGCACAAAGATGATTCAAATGTATACACATTGTTTTGGGATCTTGTTCGTTTCATGAGGTAAGAATGTTCCAGATAGTGCAAGAGGTGACTGGGGGGTGTTGTTGGCATACATGTCATCATGGGTATGGTAACACCATGTTAGATTTGCAAATGATGCCTGGCAATTGATCTGTTAATGGCAATTGATCTGGCGTCACTAAATGCTTTCATAGTAAATAAGGTCATGTTGATGTTTACATCTTTTGTGTTCCATCTTTTTGGATCCACATAATTTAGTAGAATAGACGAAAGATATATATGTGGATGGTTTTTATATTGGTCTCTTCCTGAGTGTTGGGCCCCTAACTAGGCGACATCCCTACCTAGAGGCCTGCGTGTTTATTTGGAGAGCGTGTTTGCGTTGTGACTCACGATCTGTAATGACTGAGTCCTATTTAGTGCAAAGATGCAACACACTAAGGGTGGTAACACCCCACCCTGTTCTTTCAAGCCATCACCCCTATAGTGGAAACACACTATGGATGGTGTGCGTGCCCGTCTACGCTCTGCACGACGGATCAGGGTGACTCGCGCGCGCTTGATCGCGCGGGCTAGCTAGAGCGCACGCTCAGGGGCGCCAAGCGCGGCATGTGCTTGCGAGATGCACAGGCCGGGCGACAGTGCTGCGGTGTGGCGTGTGGAGCTGTGTGAGGAGCTGCGTGACTACACGGGGGCATTGTGTGCATCGCGTGTGCGGGCCGCGAGGCAGGAGACATCCTACCAGGAAACTAAGGCATTGGCGCACAGGGAGCGCCGAGACGGCTTGGGGCACGTGGCGCCCTACGGGTAGCGCTGGGCGCACGACACCCAGCTTGAGGCGCCAAGCATGACGGCGTACGAGCGGACCGCGCGATAGGTGTTAGTGCGGGTGCTGGTGGGGCCGAGGCTGGTGTCAGTGCCCAAGGCTGGTGTGGCATGTGTGATTGCCACGCCCTCAGGTACGCGGCGCCCGGCCCGAGGGCACGCGTGTAGCGGTGGGGTCGAGAGGCGCGCGCCAGGCTGCGGGCCTCAAGGTGCAGGAGTGCCCCTACCAAGGCGCACGGTGCCTCGTCTTGTTACTTTGGTATCAAACCTCGTCTTCCCCCCCATGTAATGCCTGTGACGTCAATGTAACCCTTTTGATGATATTAATGCAATAACCTTATTCCTCGATGGGGCTGCGTCCCCACCCTCTTCTTTAAACCCTTCTATGCAATCTTAAGCTATTGCAAAATACATTTTGTGCAAGAGATCAAGGCTGCTTAGTGTTCTGCTCTAAACACTAAGGCTGGCACGCGCTAGATTTGAGGAATTGTCCTAGCTTGGAATTTGACTGCATGACATAGAGGCCTAGCTATCTATTGACGACGCAGCTATGGATGAGTAAAAAATGTATTAGAGAATTTTTTTCATGATCAATGCATGTCAATGTCCTAACATGCATGCTAAAAAATGTATTATAGGATTCATTTTTTGATTGAAAATGAATAAAAAAGAAAAATTATGTGAACAGTAAAAAAAGTTTGTATATGGAGTGATCAAACTTTGTTAGTAATGTTAAGGAATTTAGAAAGGCAATTGATTGCGATGTCGGACGTCGTCGGGGACATCATCCTGTCGGCATCGAGTATGATGGCTCGGTACTGATACGTGATGGTGGTATCGAACGTCGATGGTATCGTCATCCGACGGATAAACCCTATTAGGTTGATGTGACTACGATGCAAATGAATGAATGCCATACGTGTTGTACGTGCAGGCTTCGACTCGAGGGAGGTGCCGAGCTCCAAACTTGGACGGGGTCGTCGGGTGACGGCGACGGTGGCCCCTCAAACCTCGTTGGAGCGACGAAGACATCTACGGCCGAACGGAGTCAATCCGTAGGGCTCGCACGTAACAGACGTCTCATTCGTACAAGTAAGACACTCGATTACGTCGTAGTTTTCTCTTAGTTCTTTCCTCTCTCACCTACCTAGCTCGAGCAGGGTGGAATCAAGACAAAAGTATACTTCATAAGGTAAAATAACAAGTGGCGGAGAGAGGGTGTACCATGTCGTCGGGCGACTCGTCGTGCAGGCTGTTTGTCGATGCGACGGCCAAAGCGATTGCGATGGAGAGGAGCTGGAGAGTGTCGGTGGCTCAACTGGTGAACTTGCGCAGGAGCTGATGGAGAGGAGACGAGGAGTTGAGAGGAATAGAGTGACCCACGGGGTTAAGCAACTTGATCGTCGGCCAAGTCCGTCGAGATGACATTAAGTTGAGTAATCGGAGGTTCACGGTGGACACGAGCTAAATGTTAGATGATCTCGATGGTGATTGGTGCGAGGTACGTGATCAGCGCAACTGCTCTGAAGGAACACGAAGATGCGCGCACCGACTTGAGCGATGATGACAACTCAGCGGGCACGTCCAGGTTGGAGGGTGGCGCGGTCAGGGGCGTCGGCAGACGTCGATCTCAGCCCGATTGCAAGTTCCCACAGTGGGCAGACAGTGATGTCGGACATCGTCGGGGACGTCGTCCGGTCGACACCGAGTATGATGGCTCGGTGCCAATAAAGGATAATGGTATCGAACGTCGATGGCGTCGTCGTCTGATGGATGCAACCCTAACGGGTTATGTAACTACAATGTGATGAATGAGTGTCCTATGTGTCGTACATGCAGGCTCCGACTCGAGGTAGGCGTTGAGCTCCAGGCGAGGAAGTGGTCACCTGGTTGCGGCGACGGTGGCCTCTCAAACCTCGTCGGAGCGACGAAGGCATCTACGGCCAAACAGATTCTATACGTAGGGCTCGCAAGTAATGGACATACTCGTCCATACCGGTAAGACACTCATAGAGTCGTAGTTTTCTCTCAATTTGTCTCTCTCTCCTACCTAGCCCTAGTGCGGTGGAGTCGAGACGAAAGTATACTACAAAAGGTAAATAAACGAACATCGAGAGAGGATGGCGTACCTTGTTGGCATGGTTCGTGGTGCAGAATTTCGTTAACGTCGACAGTGATTTGGAGCGGGTGGAGCGGAGAGGCGCAGGAGAGCTAATGGCAGCTTGACTGGCGATATAACGCAAGAGCAATTGAGTAAAGTCCAGAGGCGTCGGATGAAGGCGAGTAAGAGAGTGGCGGCAGTGGATGAGTTGACTGTGGAGGCTCAATTAACATGTCCAGATAACCTGGCAGCGTATACCGGATGTACCGGTCGCCGTAGACTGACTCGGACCAGCTGTAGGAGTGATGTACTCAGAAAGGCAACGCCAAATCCCAATTCTGGTACGACACCGGAGTAGGGGTCGGGCGACGGCGTCGAGCAGCAAAGGACGGGGTGTACTACAGCGAGGGCCCCTTCACGGTCCTGTTCAGATCGTACGCTAATTCAAAACGATAAGGCTGTCCTTGTAGTCTCTTGAAGCCATTGAGGCGACTGCTGGAAATGGCCACGATAGAGGCACCCCGAGCGGTGATCTCACTTGGTCAAACGATGGCTAAGAACGTCGTCCCACCGGTATTAGTCGACCGATCAAAATAATCACTCCGGTGTCAACCGTGACAGGAAGGTCATTCCTGATGCTAGACAGTGGACCAGAGATCATCCACAGATGGCAGATGGGGGGTGAGTGATGCTCGTTGTCGGAAGAGTACACTGGTCCAGATCCGTGGAGATCCGGCGACCGTTGGTGCAACGACAGCCAGAAGAGATCGGTGACCTCTCCCCAGAAGGTAAGGGGGCCAGCAAAATTCGTCGTTAATGTCCTACGGTGGGCCAGAGATTGTCCACTGGTGTCAATCAAAAGCCTGGTGGTGCCCGTCGCCGGCAAATTGCACTACTCCGGACCCGTGGGGATCTGGCGGTGGTTGGCTCAACGATGCCAAACGAGGCCAGCGACCTCTCCCCAGTCAGTAGGGTGGCTAAGGTCAGAGCCAGAGGGGAACCCGTCTCACTCCAGAGGAGATCGATCCCTTCATTAGCGCCACCTAATGTCGTTAATTCTTCTTAGTCTTCTCCTTGTTCTTCCTTCGCACGATCCTTCCTTCTCCTCCTGAATTTTGAGGTGAGACCAAGATAGAAAAGACAACACAACGCAAATTGAATTCTTCCTTGTCTGATGAGTTAAGGCGCCCCCTGTTCCCTTATAAAGGGGGAAAGAGGTCAATTGGGCCCCTAAGGTGGGTCAACAAGGGGAAGGGTCCATTAAGGGGGTTCCTTATATTTTGGGCCCCCCTCATTACAAACTAAAGAAAAATGAAAACATAAAAATAAAACAAGGGGAGGCAAAGGGATCCCTCCCATGACGACGATGATGGATGTACAGACACGTCGCACATGCGACGAAAACACAAAGACGAGACGAGAGAACATAAAACACGAGAAAGAACGAAGAAACAAAACACAATAATTTGAGCAATTTCACCCGATCTTCAACGACGATGGTGGGCAGTTCGTCGTCGACGATCTTTGATGGCGTTCACCATCAATCGTGTTTGCTGCAAAGGCGCCCACGGGAGCCCAATTTGGAATGCCAATGATCGTTTGAAGGCGCACGGCCGGTGTGAGCGACCAGCAGGAATGCCGCACGGTTGGTGAAGGGTTGGAGCGACCGCCACATGGTCGGATCGACCCCCTGGGCTCGGTCGGGCAATTGTTCTGGTTGTTGGGTTCTAGAGGCCTTGACATGGATGAACAAAACACAACAATTTGTAGTGGAAGACTTTTGCGAATTGAATGACATCAACAAAATCATTGAAACGTGTACCTTTCCACGGATCGCATCCATGGTTTCTTGGATCCCCGAGGGAGACGAGTCGAGCTGCTCAAGTGTGCAGCCTCTAGACGTATCCATGCAGTCCTCGGCACATCGGATCTCCTCCTTCTCATTGATGAGCCCCGTTCTTTCTTCGTCGACGTCGTTACGTCATCCCGATCACATCGGGGAGGGAGAGGGGTGTTGGAAGATGGGAGAAGAAGGGGAGAGGGCCCTTGAACAATTCTGGCCTGGGTGAATTTTGTTCAGAGCCTTCCCCTATTTATACTAAGTGGGTTATTTTCATAAAAACCCCCAAAACTTAAGTATATCTTCCGACGTCCAAAAGAACATTTGCGTGTAACCCTCTAGGCCCATGTACCAGTCTAGTTAATGACTCTAGCGGCCCAATTACCTTTATTGGCATTTCAAATTAATTAACTATATCATCATATAGATTTATTAGTGTTAGATCTATTTAACCCAATCGATAGGTCGAGACTCTGACATGTGGGGTGCCAAGCTACACCTCGTGTCCTAGAAGATACAAAGGAGTGTGTATCGACTCACTCATGGAACCTGTTCATCATCGGTTACTGTGTAAGTATAATCCCTCATCCACTTGGCGCTCTTTGGACGACTTAGGGTATGGTCAACTGTCAAACCCTAATCGATCATCCGAGTTAGTACTGATGCATTCAGACATCATCGGAGAACTCTTCTTTGATATTTCATTGCCTTGGCCAAGGACTTCATCGCATCATCTTCCTTGAGCTGTCACCTCTTATACAGAGGGTGGATGATCTCATCTTGACCACTCGATCATCTTTGTGAACTTCTTGATGTACCGAAACTAAGACCATTTAAAATTCTTGATGTAAACTTCTTGATGTACCCATGATTAGAGACTCGTTGGCCATCGCCAAAGTACAACTGTCCATCCACAAGACGTCTTTGGTGTCTCAGGTCTAAGGACCACTTACACAACCATGACGTGAATCAACCTGATTGACAGTTTGGTATAATACCATTCAGGGATTCGTACGGATCGATTTAGTGAACTCTTTCTACTAAAGAGCACCCACTATCTATCCTTAGTGTCTCCACGCCAATGGCTACGGAACCGGCCATACTCCTCGTATGAGTAAGGCCAGATAGTGCTATTCTATCCGGATACTTTGATGTCCTTTTCGCGTATTCTTTGAATAGGAATGTTTAGAACACATGCTTAAAGACTAGTGGTCACCGTATTACGATCTCATCATAATTCACTAAGTCCCTTCATGGATTCATGGACTTCATTATAAGCATCACACGTGCGCTATAATGAATATGTTAAAGAAATGAACATGGAATTAGATGTGGAATGTGTGATTGGCTTGCCGGCCACATATATTTCCATCACTGGTCAGCTGCTCTTCCCCCGCGAGCACAATTGGAGTGACCAGAGTCAGTGCCATGCCAACATCTTCTTCGATCGACCGACGCCTAGGCAATCAGCAACAGGATAAAGACCGATTGGGCGGACTTTTTTGCCGACGAGAATCCCACCAGACTCGCGGGTCGTAGGTTCCATGTAAGGGGGAGGACGATTCCCTTACACTACACCAAGAGAGAGTATCTGACAAGCGTACCTGTTGACCGTCACCGGTGCAGGAAGAAAGATCACGGCCAAATCCTATACAGCGGGATCTTCTTTTCTCATGCCTGGCAGAACCGTGGATGAAATCAAGGAAGGGGTGGGGGAAGATTGTGAGGTCTCCCTAACTCCTTCCGGATGCTCCCTCTTGTGGATGCTTCACCGTTCCTCCTCTGGCTTTGGACGATGCCGAATTATCCGGCGAGGACAATGGGGGGCACCTGCCGCCGGTGCACGACCAAGTACTTGGGGAAAAGAACCACCAGGGTGCCGTAAGATCCAAGATGTCGTTGATCGATTGTCCAATTCGGGGAGTTTGGTTTCCCCTCTCCCATTCAGTCCGTTCTTCCTCTCCCTTCTCCCCTCTTCTCTCCTTCTTCGTTCTCTCTGAACGAGGGCTGAGACCAGAAAAAAACAACACAACTTCTCTTCAGTTTTCTCCTGGTCTAAGGACCTAGGGCGCCCCCCCTCTTCCCTTATAAAGGGGGAAGAGGTCAAATGGGCCCCCTAAGAGGGTCAACAAGGGGAATCTGGTCCATTAGGGGGGCCCTTATATAATGGGCCCCCATTACAAAGGAAAAGGGAAAATTAAAAACATAAAAGAAAAGACAAAGGGACGAGGGAGGGGTCCAAAATAAATAAGGACCCCTCCCCAAAGACGACAAAACATGGACACGGGACGCGTCGCAGTGCGACAAAAATAGGACGACGAGAACGAAAAAACACAAAACACGACAAAGAAACGGTGAAAATCAAAAGCGAGAATCGATCTTCTTCACCCGGTCTTCGATGACAATGGCGGGCGGCACGGACGGCGTCATCAATGAACCTTGGTGGCGTGCGCCATCAGATTGCACATTCTTATGTCAAAGTGTAGTCTAACATCCTTTGCATCAGGCCTAAGGTTTTATCAGCGTCCCATTTTATTTTAATACCCAATGCCATTTCATAATTCTGTCATCCATAGAGATATGCAAACCATTGCAATTTAAATACTTTCACATGCAACAAATAATGCAAAGAAACTTGAATTACGATGACTTTTCTCATGAACTACCATTTGATCAACTCTAAAATGAATTAATTTGAGATTTTTTCATGTTAGGTTGAAAACAATTACTAATGGATGAATTCAAAAGTTCCAGTAGAATACTAAGAAGGATGTTGAGTTAGTATTCCCACATGATGATTGAAAAATTATAATTTTAGATTCCTTCTTTAGTTTCTTAGCTCATGTCTCTCTTAGACTGATGATATTTAACATACTTAAGGGACACCTGACTAATCTGATATTTTCCTTAAGGCAGGCACAAGGAGTTAATTTGACTCTTGATTTTTTTTTCAAATTGCTGCTCAATCATCTACTTTGCAGAAATATTCTACAACATTCATGAAGATTAAGCTTTAAGGGCATTTTAGCACAATGCTTAAATGTGTGTCTTGGTGAATGTTCAAAGAAATGCATGGCTCAATATGGGTCGTTATCAAAGCACAATAGGTCCTTAATCAACTAGTTCACTGATTCTAAGTGAACATAAAATAGGAGCCTTAATTATATTAAAAGGCTACTTAGTTTGACCATGCGGTGGCCAAGTCAAATCATGTATTTAGGACTTGAATTTTCTATGACGTGAAGATAAACATATTTTCTAACACTGTTCAAGTATTGTCTGAATTTGAATCCGTTTTATTTGTTTAATAACTTATTTAAATTCCTAATTACTACCTTTGATTATTTAAGGCTGAATTTAGTAAAAAATAATTACATGAAGATATGACTACCCAATGGTGATATCTTGATTAGAATAATGTGGTAAACATAGCTATATTGTTTAAGATTATTTTAAAGCTGAAATCCTTGAAATAACGGCTAGTTTTTGCTCTAAACTCTTGAAAGGTATTTTGAACTTATGGAAAAATTATAAATATAAAATTCAAAATTAAAATGATAATTATTTTATATTGCTTAATCATGATCAATACATATGACTGTTGGACTTATAAAAATTACCATTATGCCCTTTTAGATATCTAAGTCCATTTATACAGTTTTTGAGCATTATTTGAAGAGATCGTTTGTTCTAACATAAATCTAAGTCGACAGAACTTAAAATCATGGTTTTAGGTGCAGAGTGTTTCAAGATTCAAAGGAAAGAAGGCGGGCCTCTGAAATTCACACATCCTCGACCTTGTGATGAGTTTATAATCTTTAGCATAACTTTTATACTGATTTTGAGATTTTTTTCAACATATTAATAGTGGGTAACACATAAAAAACCAAAGAACTTGGAATCACATCATTTGGTTGAATTTTGAATGAGTTATGGGGGTTTGAAGTTGGATATGGAGGAATCGGGTGGTAAAGTAAGAACATGAAAATATTGATCTGTGGAGATTATCTGATTTGATTTTGAAAACTTGGGACAAAATTTGTGAGAAATTGTATTAAAGAATGGTTCTAGGTAAAATAATTTCATTTGGTGCATAAATGAAAAAGATAAATTGAGTTTTAAGTACCAAAGGTCAAACACAAATAAAGGAATTTCATCCTAGGAAAAACGTGGAGGAGAAGAGGACTTGAAGAAATAACAACCACAAACAGGGAGGTATTACAACAGGGAAGTAATAGTTACATTCATGACTTTTTATCTCTGAATTAATAAATTCTGACCCATAATATTCCTGTTGAAATACATGCAATTGGTCCTTATCTTGAATACTATTCAAGGAGGTGTCATACTAAGTGTTGTTATGGAGAAGATATTGTTCAGAAATATATTGTTCTATGTTTTTATTTTTAATGAACCTAGGATTTTTATACCTAAAAGAATAAGGTAGAAGAAATGAGAGAGATACTTATTTTTTTAGACAGCTTAGGATAATCCTTGATGCTATTCGAGGGTGTCCGTCCTGAGGTGATGATGTTCCCCAACCATGTTTGTGTGAATACCCCCAAGAAAATCAGTTGGAAATAGGGTTGAACAAGGATACCAAGAAAAATAAAAAGTCGATGAAGCTTTGTCATCCTTGACCCCAACAGGCTTCCACGCAACGACGTCGCTTGATCTACTTCAACTTGACCCACAAAGCCTTCTTCTTATGGCCCCCAAAGCCTTGTTCCTGGTGATTTTCCTTTGAACAAGATTTTTCATCGAGTTTGAGCTAGATTTTTGATCAATTCAATTTTAAAAATCAAAACTGATGAAACTTTATTCAAACTGTTTGGACAAAATCAAACAGTTCAATAAAAAAACAAGAATTACCTCGCTGTCTCTCATGCCCCCTCGCTCTCTCTCATTTGTTTTTTCTCTTCTCTCTCTTACTCATTCTCTCTCTTCTCTCTCTCTCACTTGCTCTCTCTCTCGCTCTCTCTTGTTCTCTCATTCTCTCTCCCATGTTCTCTCATTCTCTCTCTCTCTCTCTCTCTCACTCATGCTATCTATCTCCTTCTAGATCTATTTCTATCTCTCTCTCTCTCCATCTTGATCTCTCTCAGTTGTTCTCTCTCTCATGATATCCCTCTCATTCTGGATCCATTTCTCTTGCTTGTTCTCTCTCTCTCTCTCACACACACACACACATTCTCTCTATACCTCTCTTGCCCTATCTCTCTCACGTTCTCTCTCTCTCTCTCTCTCTCTCTCTCTCGCTTGGTAGCTCTATCTCTCTCTTTCTCATTCTCTCTTTCCCTCTAGCTCTCTCTCTATCTAATTCTATCTCCCCCTCTCTCTATATCTCATTCTCTCTCCCCCAATATTCTTTCTCTATCTCATTCCCTCTCCCCCTCTACTTTCTCTCTATCTCTTGATCTCTTCCTCTAGCTCTATTTGTTGGACTCTCTCTTTCTCGTTTGTTATATATCTCTCTCCCTCACATTTAATTTATTATACATATTTCTTTTGATATTTTTTTATTAATGTGATTAATAAGATCTAATTTTATCCAAAATTTCTGGTTTGAGTTGAATCAGATCAAATTAGACTATCCGAACATTGAGTGAATAAGAAATCTGATCCAATCCAGATGCAAAGATTGAGTACGAATTGAATATATCCTGGGTCTGACTGAAGGTCAGGTTCAATTTTTCAAATGCTCTATCAGATCACACATTCAAATGATCAGATTGATTCCCCAATCCTATGTTGGGTTTTGGTGTCATGGTTGAATGATATAATACAATTTTCTATGAAAAAAGCATTTGATAAAATTCCAAATTGATCTTTAAAATGAATACATCAAATGTACATTGTGGGGAACTTGTTACACCCTTGATTTGATCACTTTGAGATTTTTCTGAAGCTGTTCACGTGCCCCGCTTCTAGAAGTATCCGCATGATCAAGTTGCTCTTGGATCTCTGCTTCTTCTAAGACTCTTCTTCAAAAGCTTGAAGATCTTTCTCACCATGAAGACTATATCCTTGGTTGAGTGGAGAAGTACTTAGAATGAAGATGGGGGAGGGGGGGGGGGACGCCCAGCTTTGGCTAGCCTAGGTCCCTAAATGGGTGTCCCTTCCCTTACTTATATTTTACTTAAGTTTTTTCTTGAAAACCCACTAAGTCAAATATATTCACCAATGCCCTCATGATCTTATGCGTATGACCCTCTAGGCCCATGGATCATGCTACTTAATAACTTTAGTGGCCCAGTAATAATTATTGGCCAATATATAGATTAACTAAGGATACGATTTAACCCAATTGATAGGTTAAGTTTCTAGCCCATGGGATGCCAAGCTACACCTCGTGCCCTAGAAGAAATCTAGTAGTGTTCAAACTCTCTCATGGAACTTTTACCATCATTGGCTACCTTATATGTATAATCCTTCATCCACACGAGACTCCCAAATGACTTAGGGTATGGTTGTTCGAAAAACCCTGATTCGTCATTCGATTAGTACTAGTGTTAATGGGAATCACAGGAGAATGCATTCTCCAATGTCCTCACTACCTTGTCCAGGGATTTTTCTGCATTGTCTTCCTTGAGTCAATCTCCTCTTACACTGAAGCCGAATGATCACGTCTTGATCATTCAATCATCTACATGGGTTTCTTCCTACATCTGAGTTACGCCTTGTTCGAATCCAACGGTTAGAGGCTTGTAAGTCATTGTCAATTGTAGTCGTCCATCCATGAGATGTCCTTGGTGTCTTAGGTAAATGGATCACTTATATGACCATGACTTGAGTCAATCTAATTGACATTTAGGTACAATACCATTCATGGATTTTTCGAATCAATTCAATGAACTCTTTTTCCAAAAGAGCACTCACTGTGTTCTTACTATTGCCACACTAAGAGCTGCGTGATCAACCACACTTATCGTATAAGTAGGATCATATAATGTTATTTTATTTGGATAATTTGATGTCCATCTTGACTATCCATTCAATAGGAATATTTAGAATACATGTTTAAAGACTAATGCTCACTATATTATGATCTAATCATAATTCACTCTATCATTGCACTTATTCATGAACTTCATTATAAACATCACATTGAAATAATAGTGAACTAATAATTTTTTAAATGAACTTAAATAAAAACATGGTGGTTTGATTTGGCTTGACAACCATATAATACCCATCATCCTATAGGTCAGCTCATGATATTTCTTCGAATGCAGCTCATTGATTCCCATAAATTTAGATTGGCTAATTTAGGAAAATTAAATTTCATATGAAATACCAAAATATCACATAAATAATATATATCTTTGGTCTATAATTTATGATAAAAAGATGCTAGTGATAAGTCCAAATTTAGGGCTTTTATGTCGTTGTTTTGATTTAGACTTAACCAAAATTTTGATGAGAGTTTTCCACTTAAATACTCTATAATTACTATAGGGCAAGTAATGGGTCAATCCACAGAGAGGCAGAAATTTAATTTCAGAATTTTTCTCAAGCTTGGAATGAAGTGAGATATATAATTTTTGAGATTTTATGGATATTTAGTCAATTTATATAAACTCTTATGATCTAAATTAAATCATAATTACAAAGAAAAATACTAAAAATATTTTAGACTAATTTTTAAAATTTTAATTAACACTAGAAATAGGAAATAAATATTTTTTTGAAAATTTTGAATTTAATTAACACCAAAAACACTAGAAATATGAAAAAGGAGAGTTAAATATTTTTTTGGAATTTTTGTAGATGTTACAAAATACTGAGTATTGATTATTCTAATTTTAGGCATTTCTATGAATTTTTTGGAATTTTTAAGTATATAAAATAAGAAAAATACCTTTTCTGGCTATCATCGGCGTCGGTGATGGCGGAGCGGTGGCGGCGGCAGACCGGATGAGCCGGTGGTCCTTGTGTGGCCCTTATAGGGCTGGGCTTAGTGGGTAAGCCCACTAAGGTTCAGCCCAATTCGGCTAAGTCAAGATTTAGCCAAATGGGCTAAGCCTCAATGGGCTTGACCCAATATGGTTAGGACTTGGTCAATTGGACTAAGTCCACTCTCCACTTTTTTTGCCCTAAATGATGGAATTCAAACACAATTGTTTTTTGGAAATTTGAAAGGAAGAGTGAAGGATGATCTATAGAGATACTGGAATGGATTTTAGAGAGAGAAATTAACGGTTTTAGAGAGAGAAAATGACTGAAATGAAGAGATAGAGAGAGAAAATGAAGAGAGAGTGTAGAAGAAGTTTGAGATAGAATTTGAAGGTGAAAATGAAGGATAATTTTGATGAAATTTCGAAAGGATGAACTAGGGATATGAATAAATATCTAGAGAGAGAATGAAAAAATTCTAGAGAGAGAAAGTAGGGAAAACGTGTATTTAGAATGAGAAAATGATGGATTTTAATGGTCAATGGATGGATGATGATATGAAAATGGAAATCTAGGTTCCTAAAACCTCAATGCAAGCCTTGTGATCCCTCAATGCTTCCTCTCAAGTCTGGATCCTTATATTTGGTCAGGATCAGGCATTTTCAATGCAAATAGGAGACGAGATTGACTGAAAACTTCAACAAACTTACATTAAGCAGGTTAAACAATCTGGACTCTTAAATATGCCTTGACCTGCTGGCCAGCCACTTGCTAGAGCACGTCCAGAATGAGGGGAAATGAGGGAGGAAAGATTATTTATATATTGGAAGAATGACTAAAATACTCCTTTGGGTATATTCTATTTTATTTTCTTACCATTTTTGCATTTTTTTTCTCCATGAGTTGAGAGTTTTCCCTTGTAATCTTCAACTTCTTTGTTTGGAAGGCTTTTGAGGGCCCAATGGACAGGTCAGGTAGTGGCTCTCTTCCTCTGATTTCTCATTTGAGGGCCTCAAACACCCTTTTTCTCCTTTCAAGCCCCCTTTTGAGAATCACTAAACTCTAAAAAATTCTCCAACTCTTGAAGAATTGTATCTCCTTATTCCTGAGAATTTCTGCACATGTGAAACGATAGAATACTCATCACTACTAAAACTGCTTGACTTCAAAGAAGTCGAGGAGTTTAGTAAAAAATAACCATAATGTGCAAAAAATAGAATTTATAGCTTATGCATAAATATTTAGTTGATTCAAATAATAACATGATAAATTCTGAATTAATAATACCATAATCATTTAAAATGTATCTAAATATCCATTAAGTTATCATGTTATCAGCTAGGCATGATAGTTTGATCTGCGAAAAAATGTGTAAGCTGCTGATCACAGAATTAGAATAGACTGGATCTTAATATTGAAATTAGAAGTTTGAAGATTGAAATTGATAATCAGATTTTTAATCAAATATTCAAGGATGAAATCTCAAAAAAATAGATGTGGACTGAAAAATTAGAGATAATACATAGTGCATTTTAAACAGTAAGGTATTAGATTTTGAGGCTTTGACCTATCATTGAAAACCTTTTCATGCGCAAGAAGATAGGCATTGATTCATAATTTGAAAGCAACAGGTTATTAGACTACCTTGTGGTAAAATTTTTACATCATTGATTCCTTGGGATTATCTCTCTAAACTGTTCATGTACCCAATTTCTAGATGTATTCACACAATCAATGTGTAAGTGAATTTCCTCTTTTTCTTCTCCAAATCTTACTGAAGATATTATTTATCTTCTAACCATCAATACCCTCTAGTGAAGTTATTAGAGTGTGGGAGAAAAAAAAAATGGGGCTGGGTTTAAGGGGGTTTGCCCACATCCGGCTGGTCCCCTCTTATAAATTTAAGAAAAA
>NC_135849.1:14500000-14765000 GCF_029677425.1 Wolffia australiana
ATAGAGTATTTAAGCGGAAAATTTTCATAAAAATTGTTGGTTAAGTTTATATCAAAACAACGACATAAAACCCCTAAATTTGGACTTATCACCCCCCATCCCCCGAAATGTCGGGGGTTCAAATCCTACATAGCGTGAATATGTTCTTTGTTATATTAAATAACAAACAAGAAACTAACTTAACTGAAAAAGTTGAATTACAACTCAAATTTGTCATAAAACACTTGAAAAGTTACAACACCCTATGTGCACTACAAGCGAAGCAATCGTCTAGGCCGGCCTCTGTGCAAGGGTTTGACGCATAGTAGATCTATAAAACGTAAAAACCTGTAAATAAAGTAAAAAATAAAAAATAACAAATATTATAAAATTATAAAATTTAAAAATTTAAAAAATTAAAAAATAAAAAATAAAAAATAAAAAATAAAAAATAAAAAATAAAAAATAAAAAATAAAAAATAAAAAATAAAAAATAAAAAATAAAAAATATAAAAATAAATAGAAATAAAAATAAAATGAGCTAGGAAGTCTTGGGTCTAAGGCTTTGCCAATTGAGAACTCCTCGGTCTATTGAGGCTTCGCCGAGGGAGAACTCCTCCTCCGATGACGGCGTGGCGAACCCGCAGGCGGCGGCATGGTGATGGTGGCAGCGGAGACGGTGGCACCGACGAAGGCGCCAACAGCGCTCCAGGGATGATACGATGATGCCCCAATTTCGAGAGCACTTTTGTAATTCCTTCCAACTCTAAAGTGATAAAAAAGACCTGAAAATAACCCAAAACACCAAAGACTACATATTAAACTTCATTTTTTCTTCACATGGCTCTCTTTTTCCTACGATGGACACCCCCCCTCTTGTAGGGGTAATATGGGCCTTCTTCCTTTGAAAAACGAAAGAAGGCCCAAAAGTTTAATAGGGAGGGTCCAATTAGGGAAAACAAACAGATACACGCCGGGCGTGCAAAAAAACACAGAAAATATGCCTTTAAGGCTGGGTGGTCCCCCATCAATAAGAGAGAATCATTTCTTCAATTTGGAATTGGCATAATTATAACTTTGACATTAAGTTCATAAATCATAAAAGGTAAAATCAATGGAAGCATCTCTTCTATGACTTAAAATTAAAATAAATCATCAAAATTATGATAGATATTTGAGATATTTTTCAAAATACTATTAAAATTATTTTAGAAATATGCAGCCGACAACCCAATCACACATCTTATATCTCGTTTAATGCTTATTAATAAAATATATTTGTAATAGTGCATATGTAGTGCTTAAAATGAAGTTCATTAATACATTTTTTCACTTGGTAAATTCTGATGAGATGATATTATGGAGATCACTTGTCGTTAAATGTGCGTTCTTAATGATCTTCTTTGAAGGACACTCAAGAAGGATATGGAAATATTTAGATAGAATAACATTACCTAGACCAACTCATATAATGTTAACAGTTGATGGCATAGCCATAAATGTGCATACACTAAGGATAGGTAATGGGTGGTCTTTAGTTAAGAGAATTCATTAAATTGATCAGTATGAATCCCATAATGATATTATATGAAACTATGAAGCAGGTTGGTTCATGTCACAATTATATGAGCGGCCCTTCACTTTGAGACACCAAAGGCATGTTGTGGACTGAAAATTGGGCTTTGACTATGGCCTAAGAGTTCCTACTCATGAAACTCCAAGTATTCTTATCATGGGTTCAGAAAGAAGTTCACAAAGATGATTGAGTAATCAAGATGTGATTTTTCACCCTTAGAAATAGGGTGCGACTGTTTGGATATCTGGTACGAAACTCGGTATTGGAGTCCGAATATTCAACTCATTTCACTCAGAGTTCATTCGTTATCCACATGTATGTAATTGACATCTGATATCCATCATCAGATATAAATGTCAAATGATGAGAAAATTTCCATTTGTTATTCATTACGGTTGCGTTATTTGTCTCCATTCACGCTAATCTGTGTTTCCTTATCTGATATTGTGTCCGGATATCCGATAATGATATAAACATGTGGTTTGTGGCAACAGTACTCTTTAATATATGTCTGCCCAACACGATGTTAGGATTTGGATTTGTTGGAGGAATGGGTGGAGACTCATGATAGAGGTGTTGGTGGTGAAGGAGTGGGTGGTGACAGAGCTACTGGTTGTGAAGGAGCGGATGGCGATAGAGCTTCTTGAAGAGTAACTACAAGAGCTGCTTGAAGAGTAACTACTGGAGCTGTGTGACAAGTAACTACTAGAGCTGCTTGAAGAGTAAGTACTGGAGCTGCTTGAAGAGTAAGTACTGGAGCTGCTTGAAGAGTAATGGCCATTGGATCTTCTATTGCTGGAGGAGATACTGGAGTTGCTTCTGAAGGCTATTGCTAGAGCTGCTGAGGATGCTGGAGCCAAACGATAGTCTCCTTTGCTTCAGGTATGTTCTCCACTTCTGATTGAATATCCTTCACATCGGTAAGATATAAGCAATGACTCCAATACTCCGCACATCGGTCCATAAAGTTTCAATACTATTTCTAAGAATCTTATGAATATTCAATGCCAATTCACATGATAGTGTGATCTATTTTACCTGACTTTATTATGATGTTTACATTACATTAGAATAGCCAGTTCTGCCATCCAAATAATATGTGCTTGTGAGTCGCACAATGTCTCTGCCAAAAATATGGTGTTCATTTTGTAAGGGATTAACCACAAAAATACTATTGCTATATGGTTTTTATTGGTCATATTTCTTCAAAGATTCCGCCCCCCTCATTTTTTCCATCAATGAGGTAAACTTCAAACCTTGATTAACAAGAAAGAGGGTAAGTTTCCATAACGCCTATATTTTTTATGAAATATTTTATTGTATATGCTTTGAGTTCATCGGCCTGCTTCATCATTCTTACAGTTATGAAGAGAGTGAGAGAGAGAGCACAAGAAAGCTAGAGAGATTGAGAATTAATGATGCCCAAATATATGTAGGTGTTTTTGATTAATGATATCACTGTCCTCTTGCATGGATATTTTATGTTGCTAACACTGTCATCTTTTTCTCCTTATTTATCTCTCATGTTTTTCTCCCCTCACTTTGATATCCGGTTCTAGGTTGAAGGTTAGGACAGCTACTTCAATTTCGTCTTTTTGTGCTTTACATTTTAATGGATATTTTTTTCCCAATATTATTAGGAGTTCCTTTTCTGAACATCAGTACATTGCATACATCTTACTCTTTACCCAACCAGCTGCCATTTCAACATCGTAGAGCACTTTATGCCAACTAGACGAGGAGTTGGTGTTTGAGCAATTACTGGCAGAACATAATGCTGATGTGTCGGAGCTCCATGGATGAGCAAAATGATCCCCATACTAAATTACTTTACAGTTGTTGGGGATTCAACATATAAGTGTGAAATTTTTTGCACAAAGAATGGGACAAAGGTGGTCCAACTAACGCGCCCAACAGACACTAGTACAAGCACTTTTTGGTGGCATATAAATTTTTTTCATTCGAAGGAATATGATGGGCTGAAGGGCATCACTAATACGCAAAAATGTATAGATGACTTAGCAGATGATGAGACATCTGGTCTCTTTGGCAGAAGGCGACCTTTGAGGGGTCGAACACCAGAAGAGACCAAGGACGTCATTAGTCGGCTACTATGTCACACTGGCTTGCCATGTCTTCGGTTGTGACTGAAGGTTGGAAGGATACATGGCGATATGCGATACAGAGTGAGGTGCTCTCTCCTAGTGCACGAGTCATCAAGGCATGGACAATGAAGTTATTTGAGAGAATCACAATGGAGATCATGCACACATTATCAGAGGTTGACCGTGTAATGATGACAACTGATGCTTGGATGATAAAGAATGTTTGTGGATTTTGGGCATAATAGTTCATTGGATCGACGCTCCTTGGATATGTTATGAACGTGGGAAGCATGATGGGGAGTCTATGGCAAAATGTTTTGTCGAGGTGCTTGAAGAATTTGGACTTGACTCAAAGGTAACTAATGTTAGGAGTATTTATCTATGATGGAATTGTTGAATGTAGGTTATAATGTTTAATTTGCTTTCCATTATAGTTATGTGCATTGACTTCTGATAACACATCAAATAGCAAAATAATTATGGCCATATTAGGAAGAAGACTACGTGACCAGAGCATGGGTTTTAGTGGCAGATGACACGTTGCATCCGTTGCACTCATAATGAACATCATCATTCAAGTTGCATTGAAAAGTTTTTCCATTCCCATTGTGGCACCCATAGTTGAGGAGGAGAGTGATGTCAGCATGGTTGCTGATATGTATTATAGTGAGTTAAAGGTGGAGGGAGAAGAGGATGGCTCATTGCAGTGGTACATTAGTTTGCTTGGGGACAGTCACTAAAGTGAGAATAGTAGTTCAAGCTATTTGTCGAACAACAAAGTTAAAAATATATTATGTGATCTCTATAAGACACAAAAATAAAACGAATATTTCCCTCACTTGACTGCCACACACGATGGAGTAGCAAGAAGAAAGGGGTAACCAGATGAAGATCTCACGTAGAAATGGGAGCTTTTGAAAGAGTTATCCTTCCTACTGGGACCTTTTGCTTACACAACAGATCATGTCAATCGATCAAAGGAATCTATTGTTGACGTGTCCCTCCTTGTGCTGGCATTATCACAACACATGGAGGATGTCATTAAGCAGGTTATTGAGTCCATGTGGTTCACTGGAAAGAGACTACCTCAAGATGAACGAGCATGAATGATGGCTGCATACATTGCCATGCAAACAAATTTAGCTGAGTATGAGAAGTTGTTGTGGAACAAGGATGTTGTCCTCGATGTTGTTTGCAAGGGATCAATGTTTGAAGAGGCATCCTATTTGAAGGCCGTATCCTTTGTTTGAGGAATTCTCAATTCTACACCAACAACTTTACATGATTGATGCAACACAACCATGCCTTGTCAACAACAACCATCAATGGCTTCCTACATACAACCCACCAAGGAGGGGAGATATTGCACATGCCTAAAGGGGCAATAAGGGTGTTCTAGTCTATCGAATGTTATAAAGATTGGACGTGAATTTCTATTAATGTCAGCTCCAAGCGCTCCATTACAACTGTTGTTCTCTGTTGGCAGAGTAGTTCTCAATTACGGAAGATTGTTTTTGGAGGGGTTGAGTATCAAGACACTCGTGTGTAAAGTGTTGGTGTTTAGGAGAAAAGACTAAAGGCTTGCCATTTTTCTTGATGGTGAAATCAATGTTGAACCAGATCAATCAGGTGTGATTCTAGTTTATCTTTATTTATGGATGATAAAGTGACATAGAATTTATGATGTATTTCATAAAGCGTTGCGATGGTGATGCATTACAAGTCCAAATTATTGATTTCAAACACGAGAAAACATTTTATTTCATTACTCTTTCATTAATATAAGTACATTTTGTGCAACTGGTTGGACATTTGGCACTTTTCATTTGATATCTGAGTCTTACATCAAATGTTACTTAAGCCATGAAGACCATTACAGGTGCTATGCCATCGGTTGATGAAGTGGCAACATGACATCAATGCATACCACGTACGAGTTACGACTGCTCCTTCAACACCTCACGAAGAAACCACAAGACTCAAGTGTGCACATCGTCAGCTTGAATTCTGAAGCTAACGATAACAAGAATGGCAGGCCTGACTTAAATTATAGATACACCACTATCAATGATCCTCAATTCTCATTGGAGAAAATTGAATTGATTCTTGCCATTCCGAGATGAATCCTTAGAAGCCTTCATTTGACTCTAGTTGACGCCATACCTGAGCCACACATCCCATTGAGCTGTGATCCATTTTTTTAGCCATAGGCTGACCACACCTATTGGACCCATAACAACTTTTTCCCTGCAATGATCAACCTAGTAAAATATCAGGTTGCCCACAACATCTATCAAAGGCTACCTCCATCACCCCAAAACTCCAGAGGGGGAAACATATGGGTTGTGGAATGAAATCCCATGTCACCTCAATCTCACCAAATGATACTCATTATGTTTACATATCATCTTTACTTTTACAGTGTATGTTTGGTTAAGTTCCCTAAGTTCACATCAATGTGAAAATTTTTTTAGCATTAATTTCATAACAATTTTTCATTGATATACACTATCACATTATAATTGAACCTGAATACCTATTTTTATTGATGTTGGAGGAAAACCCAAAATTCCATGCAGGTTATCCGTTATCTATTCTGACATCATATTAGATATTGTTATCATTATCCCCTTAACAAGATTGACATCTGATATCATTATCAATCTGAAAAAATCCAGAACCATTATCCGTTCAGTAGTACACAATGATATCCGTTGTTGATATCCAAGTACGATGTTTCCTGCGTCCAAATTTTTTAGCATGGATACCTCGTTATCCGACAACGATGCTGAAGCACACAAATGAAGCATGACCAATAAAGCATGGGCTTTCTCGACGAGTTTGAACTTGAACCTTGAAACATAAAACATCATGTAGATCTCCTTAGTATATTTTTCTTCCTATTTGAAACTCTTGGTCAAAAGTGGTGACAGCTTTTTGACTTGAAGAGGGATGAAAGAAGGCTAGGCATAGAGATAAGGACTGAACACTCACCTGATGGAAGACACCACTAGAGGAAGGCATGAAGGTGTCGGTGGCCCCCGATATTGCATGGAATTCCAGTAAGTGAACATCTATCCCAAAGTCATATTTGAAAAATTATATGATCCCAAAAAATAATAGGAGATAAACACATACAACCAAAGCACAAATTTCACATCAACAGTGAAAAACTTCTCTTTTACGCATTTCATCATACAATTGGTCTGCATCTTCTTCCCTTTTATTTATTTATTTTAGCATTTTAAATTCAATTAAAACCTCTAAAAAATACGTAAAAATTATAAAAAATTATCCTTTATATCATACTAATTTCCTGCTTTTAATTAAACAAAAATTATTTGCGTTCTGCATGAGAAATATCACATAACTACCTTTAATCACTTGGGCATGTCCACAAACATCTTAAATGCTCTCTTAATTAGTTGATATTTTTATCTTTATTTTCGTTCATCTCTTTAACTATTTCTTTAAATTCTACTCATCTATCTCAAGATATTTATTGCTATATGTTCCTTATCCTAATATAAAATAATAATTAATCATTCTCCTAATATCTCTTATCCTGTTCTTCTAATTCCTTAACTAGTTCTACCTCTAAGAGCCTATTCATGTAGAGATGACCTCGCTTTCTACTATACGTCTTTGAGTAAGATTAATGTTTCATAAATATAATTTGATTGAAGCAAAATTAATCACAATGAGACATCAACACACCTAGTCTTGCTTTATCATTCCCCTTCTTCTTCCATCTCTCCTTAGCACTTCTCTATTCATGATGCGATTAGAATGACGTAATTGATAATGGTGGAGCATGAATGGGGCTCATCCCCATGGGGATATTCAAAATGCGTGGGATTTTTTGTATGCATTTAGATGCTGGACACATAAAAAACTCAACCTCTCTCACTCGGTAAATAGATAAATCATGGATATGATCCTTGCACATATAATTTATTCACTACATAAGTGGCATTATGATTCCATTTTTTATTTTAATACATGAATCAATTACATTTCATCCCAATTAAGGCCATAGAACCCAAAAATGCATCCATATGTAAGCTCCATAAAATAATTACATTATTTTTTATAAACATATCTAAAATAGGTAGATAGGTCCCTATTCACCATCATGTCTTGGTGGCCAAATGATGTTTGATCAACATAATTTTTTGACAAGTCATGGTTATAAACATTTCCTAAAAATCTACGTTCTAGATAAATGATTTGGCCAATCACTAGATGTGAAAACATCATGTGTCTTTATATTCATCAAGGTGATTGATAAGCTAAAAATAGGGGTAAATTTTATGCAATTTTAAACCCTTGTCGTTGTCAATTTTAGCTTATACAATAAAATTTATAAAAACTCTACTTAAGATGTGTAGTGATAAGTACGAGTGTCGTCCAAGGGAAGCTAGTAAGGAATCCAATTGATGTTCTTATTGAATAATTTGAACCTAATTGGGGTTAATTTAATCTTCCACAGAGATTAAATCACCCTAATTAGATGAGAAATTTGGAAAGGGGGGTAGAAGAGATGAGAGGAGTAGATGAAATAAGGGGCTCTTAGTTGAATTAATTGATCCAATCGAAAGGATCAAATAATTCAATTAGAGAGATTAAGAAGAAAATTTAGACGTCTTTTGGTTGTTTCTGTAGGCTTGATAATTCAAAAATAACTGCTCTATTGGATAATAAAAAGGAAAATTTAATCTCCTAGAATGTTAACCTTTTTATAAGTTTTTTTATTGTTTTCTTTTATATGCACTTGGAATAGCTAGGAGATCTCTCAATTTCTCCTCTCAATCCTAGTCAGTACTTGTACATTCCGCTCAAGCCAAGCGATTTATAAGTTCAGACAGGGATCAAGAAGAACGATTAAGAAATTCAACTAACAACACCCAAAATACACCAAAAATTCAAATACAAATAAGGAAAAAGTACCAAATAGGTTGATCCAAGCTGGAGCTCCTCTCTGTCTTGCAGCTGTGATAGAGCACAATCAAGAATGAGCTCCCCCTCTCGAAATGTAGCTTTTATACTTAGGTTACATGGTCAAAATCACCATTTTACCCCAGTTTAGTAATAAATTTTTATCTATCAATGTAGGCTGGATCTGAATGATCCAACATACATAGAAAGAGGGGATCAAGACGAACAGATCCATAAAAAAATAATCCCAATCGGACTTCAGAATCAAAAGTTATTAATAAATCAATTTTAAACCAATTTAAGCCATTGGATTTAAATTCATTTATTTATTCATTTATTTTTTTAACATGCCATGACGTGTCGTCCTCTCATTGGCGGGCACCCAAAAATAATTGTGTATATGCCATCAAAGGAATTTTTGCGTATATGCCCCAAAAATAATTCTAAAGGACTTTTTGCGGAAAAGTCCTTTAGAAAACTTGGAATTTCTGCTGAATGCCGCCCAAAAATAATTGTGTATATGCCCCTTGCGCATTCTCCCTCCTCTGATTTATCATAAAAACCACTAAAAAATAGTAAATAATTGTAATAAAACCCTGTAACTGTTTAAATAATAGATTTACGCCTGCATACACGACCGAGAGCTATTTTTGAGGGCATAATTGCAACTGAAATTTACGAAAAGCCCCTAGAAGAGTAGAAATTGCTTTAAAACTCATTTTCTCAATATAAATATATCCTTTTCCTCTTTAAAAATTAATTTCTCACTTAAATAAATCTCGAAAAATCTAATTAAATCCTAAATAAATTCTAGAAAATTCCATAAAATTCTAGAAAATTCAGTATTACATCCCCATAATAATTAAGCTCGAAATTAAATTTTAAACCTGCCAGTTTCATTTAAAAATAATTATTTCAAGCTCAAATAAATCTCAGAAATTCATAAAATTAAGAGAAAATTAGGGAAAAATCAGAAATCACTTGGAAACATTAAATTTATGTAAATATATGATAACAAACTCATTTTATGCTCTTTAATTGCATAAAATTGTGCTTATAGCATGAAATAAAGACCTAATTCAGGGTGTTATCAGTGGTCACTCTAATGCATGCACAAGTTGCGTAGTTTGAACCATATGAAGTTGGCTATCTTCATATGAGTAATTTATGATATGAATAAACATGTCTAATATAGTTTATGATATGAATAATTGAGGGATGATTTTGATTAATCCATTTTGGACGTTCACAAAAAACCTACAAATTTTACTAAAACACCCTTAGCCCTCAATACACATTCTCCTCTTATGAGAAGTCATCAATACATACATATAGACTACTATTCATTTGTGGCATTAATAATAAAGGTCAGTGATTCATGCTATAATGAGAAAATTAAGATGATGATATTATAATGATTTCTCACATTTTAACGTTCATCATAGAAATTCAGAATCATACAAAAATATAATATTTAAATATCAAGATGGATTATCTTGTTACCATTTGTGTGCATGAACCAAGCATAGAGAAGTGGGTGCTCTGACAGTAGCTTACAGTCTCACCTGACATGTTTGAAGGTCCGATCGTAGCTGACTGAGGCACTTGCGGAGTTGGTTGCAAATCCCCATCATAACCTTAGCTCGCAAATATTGTATTTTATGTTAATCTCCAACAAAAATTCATTCGTAGTGTAAGCTAGCCTCTTGGTGATGGCGGTGTTGCTGCTGGCAGTGTTTTTGGACCGGTTCCTAGACTATCGTGGCCTAGATCGTGATGAATCTGGGATGACTCCAGAATGAAGCCGAGGTGAAATCGACATTAAGTCCTCAGTGGAGCCCTCAATGGTCTCATACCATGTAGGGAAAGGGAGAAAACGGGAAAAAACACTTGTTAATGGTATGGGTGGAAACCCTAGATTTATACAAGGCAGGGGCCAACTAGCCAAAAGGATTCCCCTTAGAGAATACAAAAGTAAAAACTGAAGGAGGGTAAAAACGTAATATATACCTTAGAAGGCTGTGAAATAATAATAATAGGTATCCGAACAATTTTTTTTGGGATTTTTAGGGGAACAAATAAAATTTCTGGTTAAATAAAACCTTTGGAAGCCCTTCTTGTGGCAAAATCTGTGGGCGACTGCGCTGGACGGTGCACAATTTGCAGGTGATAGTACATCACCCACAATAGAAGTGGGTGGCCATGGGAAGTGGACAAATTTTTTTTGTAACTTTTGCTAGAGGATGATTTTTTGAGTGTTGTTTGATACATGGGAAAGCGTGAAGTCTAGGGTTTTTAATGGAATGCATATCTAAATAAAAATATGAAAAAAATTAAATCAAACAATGAGGATATCACACAACTATTGTTATCGCTTCCCCCAACGACTGAGTAATGCTTTTTTTCCAAGAATCTTGATTAGGCCTGAAATTTCTTTTTTCCACTCTTTTATAAGAAGTATAAATCAAATAAATGATGTAGCATGACTGCCGGGATCGGTCAGCTCGTGTTACATCACAGGGAAGACATCGAGAAATATATATATAGTGGATGCGGTTAAAACTCAATGAAAAATAGACGACAATTGCTGAGAAAACTTACGATCAATTAATAGAAGAGAGAGGGCTAGGCAGGAATCAAGCTCCCAACGACCCCGTGATAAGCCTAAAAATGTGTATAAATATGTCGTTGATTTGGCATTTAGACTTATAGAATAAAATTTATAAATACCCTTAATCACTAAATATAGAATATAGAGCAAGCACGGGGTCGAACCACAGGGAGGTAGCAAGCAAAAATTTTTATCCAATTTTTAATGAATTAATTTTGCAATTAATAAACCTTAATTATACTTAATAATGTTTTTAATTGATCGAAATTAAGTAAAAAATTAATTTTGTTATTAAATATTTCGGTCAAAAAGCTCAAGATAGAATGATTTCGATTATAAGACCAGATTAATTTGGATTATTAATTTCCCATTTATTATAAAATTTAAGACAATTTTTATGAATTAAAATTTGGAATTAAATAATAAAGAAAGGGATTTTGAAATTGGAGTTCAAGATGGACGAATTTATGGATGGAATTTTATATTTAAGGTTTTTATATATTGAATTAAATTTCCAAACAATAAATTTTGAAATCTAAAGAGAGAAACTCGGCGAATTAACCTGAAGAGAGAAAGTGAAGAATTTTGGGCAAATATGAAATCCAACCCTAAATTAAAAATCTAGAAATGCAGAATTGTTCCAAATCTATTTAAAACTAAAGACCATAAATCAAATCTTGAATCAGACTCAATATGCAACGCTAATTTCAATCAAAACAACTTCTAGGGCATGTACATTTCGCCCATGCCAAGGGGTTTTAGAATCTCTCAAGAAGAAGTTTAAAATGCAAATCAGAAACTTACAAATTTGAATGCAGAATCAAGAATTGTCGACTTCCAAAGCAACTCCTATGTCCTTCCTGGCCAAATCCTTGGGGAGAGCTTCAAAAAGTGAATTTTGCCTTTTTCCAGACGTCTATTTAAAGATCCAACCATCTGGATCGTAGAGGGAGAAAAGACAAACATGCCCTCAAAATTTCAGTCCAATCAGACGTCTAGATCTCAAGATATCAAGGTCTTATTGAGGATTAATCGTGGCCCTTGGAACGTTTATCTCTCTTCAAAATATCTCAAAGAATGCCCTTTTCTGATTGGTTGCCGCCATTATTTTCATTTCCCCCCCTTCTCGGATCACGTTCTGACACGTGTTGTGTGCTTCCATAGGCAAAAATGATTGAAGAGTAATTCCCGCATTTAAATGGCCCAAAAAATGCCACGTCACCCTTTGTTTTTATTTTTTTCTATAAAATAAGCAGAAAACGACAAAGTCAGCCACAATTTTTGACACACGCATCATCGATTTCCACGTGCATTTAATGCACACGGCGAATTGACGTTGTATGCACATTGAATCACGTGTGTTGGTTAGGGCATGCATTAAATTTACGCGCTAACGAACTAAGAATAATTGTAAATGTACACGGAGAATCGATCTCCGCGTGCATTTGTTGCACGAAAATTAAAAAAAATCCTTTTCTTCATCGCCTTCCACGCCACGTCGTAATTACTTGCGAGCTAATGATTGGCTTGTTATGGCATCGCGATTTGCAATGCCATAATGAGCCAATAAAGCTCATTTTCTCTCTCTTTTAATTATTTTAATAATATAGACCACTCCTTCGCCCGAATTTTGGGCGAATGACATGGATGACACTCAATATATAAATAAATATATATTAAAAACGCTTTCTAAAATGCCATATAAGTAGAATATGTATTATTTAAATGAGAAAAATCATTTCTTGGCTAAATATTGGTCAGAAAATTATATAAAAATATGGAAAAATTCCATAAAAATTAGGAAAGCCCTTGCCAACCTCTCGCCAAGTAATTAATGCCCTGTAAAGATGATTTCTTCAGGAAATGAGGTTAAATATAATGTAAAAATACTATAAATTTAGAAATAACAATAAAATAAAAATGTATATCATTTATTTCCATTTGTAGATGATAACATGTAAATATGGTTATTAAAACACATAAATATAATGTAAAATTTATAAATTAAACATGTTAATTTGCATGTTATCATCCGGTTGTGCGGTTTGTTGACCTATGACGAGGAGGACAACAAAGGGTCCAAGTATACTTCCGGATCGTCCCGGACGAGGACGATGGACGAGACGGGATGAAATTCGTCCCGGCTGACGTCCATCATTTCCCCCGAGATGAAGGAGGGGACCGTATCTCGTCCGGGACCGTCCCGTCCTACCTCTCTTGGACAAATTTTCGGACCGTCCCAACTCTCCTGGACGAATTTTCATCCCGTCTGGATGAAATTAGAGAGAATTTCACACCGCCAGCCCTAGTATTGTCCTTCGAAAGAAATTCGGCGGGAGCACGAGTCGTACCCAGTACCTTGCAGAGCCATCGGGTTGCCTTCTGAAACCCACCCTTGTCTTCCTCCATCTCTGCGACTCGCTCCTTGCCTTATTCTTAGAATCTTCTTTCTTTTGGAAGTCGGCATCATCGTCTTCAACCTCGAGCGAGCTCGTGACAGAGAAGCGAGGGCGCGCCGCCGACAAGGTACCTATCTATCTATCTACCTCTCTATCAATCTTTCTATCGATCTTTCTATCGATCTTTCTATTGATCTTTCTATCTATCTTTCTATCTATCTATGTATATATCTGTCAATCTAGCTATCTATCGATATTTCTATGTAGCTATCTATCTACCTATCTATCTATATACCTATCTATCTATCTACCTATCTATCGATCTTTCTATCGATCTTTCTATCTATCTTTCTATCGATCTTTCTATCTATCTTTCTATCTATCTATATATCTATCTGTCGATCTAGCTATCTATCGATCTTTCTATCGATCTTTCTATCTATCTTTCTATCGATCTTTCTATCTATCTTTCTATCTATCTATGTATCTATCTGTCGATCTAGCTATCTATCGATCTTTCTATGTAGCTATCTATCTACCTATCTATCTATCTACCTATCGATCGATCTTTCTATCGATCTTTCTATCTATCTTTCTATCTATCTATCTAGCTATCTATCTATCTAACAGTCGATCTAGCTATCTATCGATCATTCTATGTAGCTATCTATCTACCTATCTTTCTATCTACCTACCTATCTATCAATCTTTCTATCTATCTATCTAGCTATCTATCTATCTAACAGTCGATCTAGCTATCTATGGACTGTTAGATAGATATCAAAATGGGGTAATCTAGTCGATCTCTCTCTTTCTCTTCCTCACTCCTATTTCTTTATATTTCTGATTTTCTTTCTGGCAGCATCCCACCCTGAAATATTTACCATCAGTTTGATATTTTCTCTCTCTCTTTATCTCAATCTATAAATCCATCTAATCCATTCATCCATCTCTATCTCTCCATATATATATTCATATATTCTATAGATTACCAAGGTTATCCTTAGTAATTTATGGGCTAATTTTAATCCATGTTACTTAGGGTTCTTGCTTATGGTGATATCTAACTTGCGAAATATCTTCTAAATATGTGTCATCACTCTCACTCACTCTTTCTTTTTGTGTTTGTAAAAATTTATCTTTATCTAACGAGATTAAAATAGATATTTTAGGAAAATAGTTATCCATGACTAATTTAGTTTCAATGTCTATTGGCTAAAAATTGACTAATTTAATTGGAATATCAACAAATTAAGTGGAGACAACCCATTTCTATCCACCTCCTGTTCTCTGCATCTTTTCTTTGTTTCCCTTGCCAACCAGCACCATATTTCTATTTGGAACACGGCGTTGTTTCGAAATATCAGTTTTTCTGGAACTCTAAAAATATAATTATCTCTGAATTTTTTCTTATTAAAAATTATTTTCGCGGTTCAATAAAATTTTGGCTTATGCAGGTTGGCGCAGTCACAGGGCTTGGCTGCGTCGTCTCCTTTCTTCTAAGAACCTCTGCTTGAATATTAAGTGTCTGGTACTTTTTCTCATTTTTACCTGTGTGCCCATTGCTTCCTCTCTCCTTTTCATACGCATGTGTATGGATAAATTTGTGTTAATATAGGAGAGAGATATATATAGTTTTGTTATCTATGATCTGCACATTTTTGATTTCATGAATCTCATAAATTATATAACCTTATGAAGACTTCTGTAGTTTCGTGACACTCAAAAGTTGGATTATGAAATACACAATTGTATGTGACAAAGATTTCATTTATTCAATTGTATAACTTGTAACAAACATCTCTCCTTCTGTGTAGCTATTCTAGCTATCGATCTTTCTATGTATCGATCTAGCTATCGATCTCTCCTTATGAATGTTGATTGTTGTACACATCTATTACAGTCTCCATTTTTTTAATCATACTTCAGTCTGTCTTTAGTACCGTGCTCAAATTGCTATGTTTGTGGTTAATATGAACGAATATGTATTGTGATTAATTCTGCTATAGATATGGAGTCCACATCCGCTACCATGCCCAAGTCAACATCTAGGGCTACGCCGTCGGAGTCTGCGGAGTGCTACGCGGTAGAGATCGATGACAATGTGTCATCTCGAAGTGTTAGACGCAAGCGGTCTAAAGTTTTAGATCGATTTGTTGAACTCAGCCTGGACGAGTACCAGTATACGCTTTGTCAAGGGCAGAACCCCACTCATAAGGTCATCATCAGGCGGAATAAGGATATGAGCACGAATGTGTTCTGGAGACATATAGAGAAAGCGCATCGTAAATATCACGATGAACTGAAGGGCGTCCACACGAATCAGAGGAAGCTAATCCAATATGACTTTCTGTCACCCAAGCTTTACTTACGCGACATCACCAAGGAGCGTACGAAGGAAGAGTTCATCAGATTCATTTGTGACAACAATCTTCCATGGCGACTTGTGAAGAAGTCGTTTCGAAGATTATGGTTCTACGGGACGTAGTTGGTTGGTGATGTCCCTGGCCCTGATGCGGTGAAAGCTACGGCTTCTACCATGTATACAAAAGTCCGAGGGAAACTAGTAGAGATGTTTGCTAAAATTCATAGCGTCTCTCTGACAGTGGACGCGTGGGCGTCAAGAAATAACCTCTCCCTTCTAGGTGTAACCTCCCATTGGATCGACGGCGATTGGAAGCTCTGTGATCTACTAGTTGCTATCCGGCGGATCAAGGGATCCCATTGCGGCACCAACTTGGCGAGGCTCGTCGTGGAGGTTGCATATGAGTATGGAGTAGAGTCGAAGCTTTGTGCCATCATGACGGACAACGCGTCAAACAACAGAACCATGATGGTGTCAATTGTAGATCAGCTGAAGACTGTAAATCCACAATTCACTATGGATAGACATGTACCGTGCGTTGCACATGTTCTCAACCTTGTAGTCCAGTCCGGACTGAGGATCATACGTAACCTTGAAGCACCAGAAATTAACACAGTACGAGTTCGAGATCTTTAGCCATATGCTGCGTTGGTCACGGATGAACATATCGACTCGCAAGGCGACGAATGCAGTTCAACGACTTATGCACCCCTGGGAGTAGCCGTCTCACACGTCAGAGCCATCGTCAACGCTATTCAAGGGTCAACGCATTGGATGGAGAAATATGTTGATATGTGCAAGATGTTTGAGCTTTCGAACTCGAACAAGATAAAAGTGGACTGCCCAACACGCTGGAACTCCACATTCAAGATGTTAGAGCGTGCTCTTGCAAAGAGGGAGGTACTTGACCATATGGCTGTGAGGTTTCTTTCCACATCGTGTAAGGACTACACGCTATGTCAGGAGGACTGGGATTTAATTGAGGAATATCTCAGTATCTTGGGGCCACTGTGTGAAGGTTCTGACTACGTCTGTTCTGCAAAGAGATTGCCGATCACTGACGTGACGTCATTGATCTTGGACCTGAAGTCCCAACTTGAGCAGGCTATGTATAGTGTCGGGGCTACCTTGCATGACGAGCGGAGGGAAGTGTTGCGCTCGGCGTGTAGTGCCATGTATAACAAGTTGATGCAGTACGCAAAGGTCATTTGAGGCAATCACACAGTGGCGACGGCGGGAACCCTGGATCCATTCTCCAAGATAGATGTCGTGCATCCGTCATATCGCGAAGGCGTGCTTTCCTACCTCAGCGGTCTTCTCGACAGCGCGTGTACAACGAGTGCAATGTGATTCAGAGCAGGACGAGTCAACTGGAAGATGCCGTCCGGATCACTTTGTGTCCAACAAGCAAAAATATACCTGTCTGTGCAAGTCTCGGTGCCCACGCGCAACGCCTCGGCAGGAGCTAGACAAGTATCTGAATATCCCGTGCAGTGAGGAGGAAGACAGTCCACTAAGCTGGTGGAAGGATGTTGGAACTCGGTACTTCCCGAACTTGATGAAAATTGCATCCCAATTTCAGGCCATAAGCTCCACAAGTGCACCAGTGGAGCGGCTATTTTCAATTGGTCGAGGCATCACCACGTACCGTAGAGGTCGCCTAGATGCAGAGAGCATAGAGACGCTGATGATGCTCCGTGCATGGTTCCGTCGCGCAGAGTAGTGCTCGTCTGACTCCGAGGATGACATTGATGATGATGACAGCTCTTCTGACGGTGAGTTATGTTAGAACATTTTTTGACCTTTTGTTTTTGCATTTTTTTTTCTAACTCGCTCCTTTCCACGTTACAGCGTAAGAGCAGCAAAAAAGGAAGGTGGCCCGCCCATTTACATCCCTCTCTATTTAGAGTAAGTCATGCTTCTTACCCCATATATTTTTGTTCCATATGCTTGCAATGAATATCTCCCTACAATGTTGGTCTGAAATTTAGTTTAAATAACTTGGTGAAGTATTTTCCCCTAAACGAAGGGTGCATACTATTCGCCTGCTCCCAGGCTTAAGCGAAGAGTGCAGAAGGGCGTGTCTATCTTGGAGATGAACCAGTACTGTCCAAACTGGGAAATTTGCGCTGATGTAATCATCATGACGTCTTCAATATGCATGTCATGCTCACCGGCCTAACAGTTCAACGTGTGAAATTGTTGGGAAAATAAATGAAACAAGAACAAGATTTCAGCTGCCCGTGTTTATTCTTATATCTTCTATGTTTCTGTTTAATGTGGTTTCTTCATTCCATCTAATTCTGTTCCTTTTTTCAAGTTTCTTCTTTCTCTCCGTTCGTTCCTTCTCTTCCTCTTCTCCCTCGCCCTTCTCGTTTCATGTTGTCCTCTCCATTTCTCCCCGTTTTTTTATTTTTCCTATTCTTCTTCGTCATCGCTGATATTTACTTGGACCGGTTCGTGAACTGGCCCAAATCCGCCCTTCTCACCTCTCTCAACATTCATCGCCTTCTCATCGCCTGCGTTGTCGTCGCCGCCAAGTTCAACGACGATGCGTGAGCTCAAAATCCCATTTTTTTTCTTTCTCTGATCATGTTTCTTGATCGTCTGATCTGGCTTGAGTAAGTTGTCGTTTAAAATTTTTGTTTCTTTTTTTTGGTTTCTGAAAGAGTGTTATGATTATGGTGGCCTGTGTTTGTGAATTCTTATTGTCGGATTGTTTAACAATGGTTAGTTGATTATCTGAGTAGTCTTTGTCTAATCGTGTTTCTTGATCGTCTGATCATGGGTTTTCGAACCAGGATTGAGTTATTTATCGTTTTATTTTTTTTTTGGTGTTTTATTGTGATGGGTTTCTGGGTGGGTTTGTGTCAATTGTTTTGTTTTTTATAAAGAGTGTTATTATTATGATGGGTTGAGTTTGTTGATTCTTATTGTCACATCGTTTAACGATGGTTAGTTGATTATCCGAGTAGTCTTTGTTTAATTGTGTTTCTTGATCGTCATATCATGGGTTTTCACACTAGGCTTGAGTTAATTATCATTTAATTAATTTATTTTTGTTTTATTTTATTGTGATGGGTTTCTGGGTGGGTTTGTGATAATTGTTTTTTTCTGGATGAGTGTTATTATTATGATGTCTTGAGTTTATTGATTGTTGTTGTCAGATTGTTTATCGACGGTTAGTTGATTATCGAAGTAATCCTCGATCATGGGTTTTCGAACGAGGCTTGAGTTAATTACCGTTTCAAATATTTTTTGTGATTGGTTTTTGGATGGGCGTTTTGTTAATTGTTTTTTTAAAGAATGTTATTATTATAATTGCTTGAGTTTATTATATATTTTACTGAAAGAATGTTATTATTATGATGGGTTGAGTTTATTAATTATTATTGCATGCTTGTTTAACGACAATTAGTTGATTATTCGAGTAATCTTTGTCTAATTATGTTTCTTGATTCTCTGATCACGGGTTTTCAAACCAGGCTTGAGTTAATTATCCTTTTTTTTGTGATGGGTTTTTAGGTGGGTGTTTATTAATTGCTTGATTCTTTAAAGGCGACTTAGCTGATTATCCGAGTAATGTTTCTCTAAATAGATTTTGTGATATTTTAGTATTGGGTTTTTGGGTGTTTACCACCTTCAGGTTTTCGAACGATGCTCGAGTTAATCTTCCCGATAATTTTTCTTTAAATGAATCTCTGTATAATTTATGATGGGTTTTTGGGTGTTTATTTCTGTCAGGTTTTTTAAGGTTTTATGTCTGTTATTTATGATGGGTTTTTGGCTGTTTATTTCTGTCACGTTCTTTAAGGTTTTATTTCTGTCAGGTATGATGGGTTTCTGGTTGTCTATTTCTTTAACATTTTTTAAAGTTTCATTCCCGTCATTTATGATGGGTTTTTTCGTGTTTATTTCTTTCATGTTTTTTAAGTATGTTCAAGTTACTGTTGTATGTTTCCTTGCGACTTTGATTTGATTTCAGTTTGAACGGATTACATGTGGGACATGTGAGACGGCCATCTCAACACCGACTACTTTTGCCCGAGGTGGATGGATGGGTGCATGAATTCTGCCTCAAGATTCTGTCCCAGCTTCTGAAAAAACACTCACTATTTCTGTTTCACCTTTGCTGTTACTGAAGCCTGTTTTTTGAACAATTAATTTGTGTTAATGTGGAAACTCCAAAGATATGGATACACGTCATCAATGGCGCACAATATTCAAAATTTAAGCACTGCTATATAATGATTCAGATGTGGACTGCCATCACCGGGATCAAAGTGTTGAATGGTAATAGTACCTACTATAATGAATCAGTGAACTTAATTCAGAGCTGTGAATTAAAAATGCACCTTTGACTGTTACTCATTTGACAATAATATTGATTGGAATTTTATTAATTGTAATGTAAAATATCATCGTCAAGGGTGGGCAATAATTGTGCATCTCTTGTTACCAGACCCTCATGCCAACTCACTAGGAAGTTGGTGGGCGCAGTATGAAATAAATGAATAATTAAAGAAGAAGCCAACAAAAAAAACTCCAAAGATATGGATCATGGTGCTGCGTTTTGTAAAAAATTCATAGTTCAAGATGGAAATCTCCAAGATAGAGTTGTTTTCTATTAGGACATAAGTTTTTATCTCTTTTAAATAACTTTGGAATATAAGTATTTCAGATCCCCATAGAATACTCATAAATCATCATCATCATCATGTTATTTGAGAGCCATTGACAGGTGAAAGAACTGCTGGAAGGATTGATTTAGTCAAGTGTTTGTCATGCAGCAACCCGTACTCCTATCTTGTTTGATGTGTCAGTTGGTAACTTATTATACAGGGAATAAATGATCTCCCCATACCACGTGTGCAATGGTTCTAAGTATGATGAATATTTTCTACAATTTCTTCAATTAAGAAGCTATAATTAAGTATAGTTGTCAGGGCTTCATTTGTTACTGTCACATTTTTAGAACAGGGTGGAATTGTTTTCAATGAATGTATTTTGAATATTTTAAGTAAACTCTGCCCTAGATTAAAATGATTTGAAGTCATTCTCAAAAAAAATATAAAAATTAACTAAAAATTATCATCCAATTCGGACGTCCACCGTCCGAGTACCCCGGACGAACGAACTTCTCGTCCGATGGGACGAGATTCGTCCCGTCCAGGGTACGTCGAACGATTTTTTCGTCCAACATTTCGTCCGCCCCCGTGGACGGGATGAAAATTTCATCCCGGGATGAAATCTTCGTCCCGCCCGCATCCCGGAAGTATAGGTCCAAGGGCGTCCACGACCTCTTATGATAGAAATACAAGTCAATATTGAAAATGAATCCTATTTCTTGACAAAGGTGGCTAGTCCTATCAATGTTTTTTAATATTCTATGCATAGGAACGAGTAGAGAGATGGCACTAGAATAAATAATGATACTGAAAAATAGGGGGGAAGTGAAGGAACTTGGAAGGGTCAAAACCTGTAAGTCCATGGCGAGGATCCGAGACTATAGCCGGTGTTCAGAGGGTCGATGACGCGGGTACGGGTGAATACACTAGTGAGCACATTGGTATGCACACGAGTAGATGCTGACGTGTGTATTGGACGTCGGACGTTGACAAAAGACACAAGTGCATGTATGGCGGCGGACACTAATGAACGCACAAGCATGCTCTACGGATGGTTTAGGGGTGCGGCAGAAGGGGTGGCTCGGGGTTGTGGCAATCACAGGGTACGGTGCAATAGGCGTGACACACGCAGCTAGGTTGATTCAGCACGCAGCGGTGCAGCGAGCACAACACGCGACTTTATTGGTGCAACGCATGCGAGCTCGGGGAAAAGCGTGTGGCATAGTTGGTCTAATGTGTGCCGACACAACAGCTCTTGGGCGATGATAGATAGGCATGCTGAGCGGGGCTGAGAGACGTACGAGATGCACCGATCGTAGGACACATGCACATGGTTTTAAGATGTGCGATAGCAGTAGCGAGAGGCTCAGGTTGGAAGGCTGGCACAGTGGCGTGTAGCATGACCAAGAATCCAATTCTTGGTGATGTTCAGTAGAAACATAGTGCGCATGGACGGCCGTAAGTCGCACAATGGGCGCGTTATGGTGCGTTGGTGCGCGACTGGAGTACGGACGTCCGATGATGCTCGACATATGGGTGGTTGGTGTGGTAGACGCCTGGCTGACAGCAAGACTGTCCAAGGATGAACAAGACTTGGATTCTTGAGGGTGGCCGAAATCCCCTACTAGGGTCGTTCTAGGAAATGCTCCAAGAACCTTCAATAAACACTATGATGGTTAAGACGCAAGATGACAACGGCGGCGGTTGTTCTTCTAGTGCAGGCCCAACTTGATGGTGGTGAATCTGACAACTCAACGACATGCGGCTTTCCCATGATACTTTAGAAAATGATAAAATAACTCCGTGAAGGAGGTAGGTGGGAACCCAGATGAGAAAAATCTTTTCAATTTTAAATGAACTCCCGTTGTCTTGTTGGGCATGTCTCACTTTATATAAAGTAAGGAGGATGCCCAAGTGGGCCGAGGTAGGGGACACCTTTCCGTGATGAGAGATTTCCCCTAAAAGTCCAACAATATCATGCAAAGTAAAAAAATGATATTGGATGAAGCCCAAACACAGCGGCCCATCCGACACTTCAAAAGACAAATACATGATAATAAAACAACCATTACGACCCTTGGCTAGGCCATATACTTTGATGCTTGGATCTCGAATGTCAGTTCAAGCTTTGCACTGTGCTTGTTCATGAACTGTTGTCATGCTAGTGGGGTGGGAAGAATTCGACTCCGATAAGTTTGAGCCAATGATGTCGTCTAGTGGGTGCACCAGCTCTGATCGGAGTTGTAGTAAATCTGCCTCCGTAATCCATATGTCATCAGAAGATGGTCAACCCGTCCAATGGACAAGAAATTTGCAGTCCAACCGCTCCTCTGCCGTGTGAATTACTTCTTGCAGTACCAATTATACTTGCTTATGCCTCATAAGGGTTGGGATAGGGGTAGTAAGAGTGTGTCATTCACTTACTTGAATATCAAGGTTCAAAGGGCTATGAGGCTCAGTGATTGGTGGCATGGGCTGATAGCAAACTTGGTCACTAACATTAAGGTGGGACAGATCCCCCATTAGGGTGGGATACTCATGACATATGCATTTTCACTGATCACTCGGGCTATTGGGAAAGGCCTGGCGCTGCGAGCATAGAACTTCATAGCGACCGTTGGAGAATATCTCTCATGCCTCAACCTGACCATGACTAGCTTGCCCTCTGAAAAATTAGTAGACCGACGTCCTAAGTCATCAGCTGCCTTGTATTTCTCATTCTACAATGCAATACGAAAATGAATGCTATGATGCATATCTCTTATATGCTGAGAGAATGCATGCCCATCCTCGGAAATTCTAGTATGTGGGTCTAATGGCATGAAATCTATGGGTCTACAGGGCAATTGACCATATACAATTTTGAACGGTGTTTGATCAATGGTATGGTTTACCCAAGAGTTGAAAGCAAATTCAACACGTGGTGGCACTTGATCCCACGCGCTAACATTATCATTTACAATTGACTATAGTAAGTTGCAAGACTGCAGGTTACAACTTATGTTTGACCATCCGATTGAGGAAGTAGGCAGTGAAGAACTTAAGTTATGTTCCCATTAGGACCCATAGGGTTTTCCAAAAATAGATCATGAATCGCACATCACGACCCGAGACAATTGACTCGAGGAACCCGCGCACCTTGACTATATTATCAAAGAAATATCACGCAATGCGCGATGCATCAGCAGTTTTGGAATAAGGCACAAAATGTGCCATTTTTGGAAATCTATCGACCATGACCATTATATAGTCATGTTGACGTGAAGTCCTAGGGAGGCCAAGGACGAAGTCAATACTGACATTGACCCATGGATTAGTGGGCACCGGTAGAGGTGTATTTAGACCAACATTTTGTTTCGTCATTTTGGCTCTTGAATAGGCGAGGCATCACGAGACAATCTTTCTGACATCTTGTTTGAGTGACGGCCAAAAAAATTGGTACTCGAGGGCCTGAATGGTCTTGTTTATTCTGAAGTGTCCACTAAGACCACCTCTATGTATTTCCCAAATAAGGAATTCTCGTAATGAGGTACAGTAAACACATAATCTCTTTCCATTAAAGAGATATCGATCCGAGGGAATATTCTCGGTAGTCACATTTCGGCCCTTTAGTGAGAGCTTTGACTATCTCGCCAAAATCAAGACATTCATCATATTCCTATCTGAGCTTTTCAAAACCCATAACTTGCATCCTCATCATGTTGAGGACAAGTGGTCGCCTGCTCAAGGCATCAGCCACGATGTTATCCTTTCCTTTATTGTGACTGATAATGAACATAAAATCTTGTAAATAAGTGATCCAACGGGCGTGTCGGTCGCAGACTTTGTTTTGGTCCTGGAGATGCCGAAGTGTGCAGTAATCCAATTAAAGCAAAATTCCTTTGGTAGGAGATAATGTTGCCAGTAGTGTAATGGTTGAAACATAGCATAGAATTCTCGATCGTAGTTGCCATATCTACGCTTTGTGTCATTCAATTTATTGCTGAAAAATTCAACTGGATGTCCTTCTTGGCTAAGGATACCTCCTATTCTGATGCGATAAATGTCACATGCGACTTCAAAAACTTTAATGAAGTTGGGTAACTTAAGGGGAGTCTCAGTAATAAGGCACTTGACTTGCTCGAAAGCCTTGTCTGCAGCTTTGGTTCACTCAAACTTTTCAAGTCTGATCAAATCTGTAATGGGCGCTGTGATGCTGCTAAGCTACACCTTGTGCTTTGGAAGATAAAATGGAGTGTGTATCAACTTACTCATGGAACATGTTCATCATCTGTTATGGTGTATATATGGTCCCTCATCCACTTGATGTTCTTGGGATGACTTATGGTCTAGTCAATTTCAAACAATCATCCACGTTAGTACTGATGTGTTTGAAATGATTAAGTGAACTCTTTCCCCTAAAGTGCACTCACTATCTATCCTTAGTATCTCTATACTAGTGGCTATGAGATCGACACTACTTGTGTATGAGTATGGCTAGATAGTGCTATTTTATCCGAGTACTTTGATGTCCTTCCTGAGTATCCTACAAAAGACACATGCTTTAAGACTAGTCATCTCCATATTAAGATATTGTGATAGTTCATTAAGTCTGACCATATATTGATGGACTTCATTTTAATAATCATACATGCACCAAAATAAAGATGTTCGATTAATGAACATGGAACGCGATATAGAATGTGTGATTGGCTTGCCAGCCACATATATATTTCCATCAGTTTTTAAATGGATTTTAATGAAATTTTAGAGTAGGATTCTTGTGTATTGGGCCTCTTATTATTATCTAAGATATGGCTTGAGTCTCTCCTTTCCCCCCACTTCTATCCCAAATTCACCATATTATTTATCTAAGTCTTATATTTCAATTAAACCTCCAAGAAGATGTGAGAAATCTACTTGACTCTAATTAGTCAAATGGAGTTGGCCGAAAAAATAAAAAAATGCATAAAAATAGAGTTAAGAAAATGAACCATAAATTATCATTTTTATCTAATAAATGGTGAATAGTCAAAGCAAAAATCTAAAAATAAGAGGTAATAAAGAAGTACAAAATTATAATTTTTTTGATCTAATTTGTTGTTATCACATGACATTCACATGTTGGATTTTTGCCCTCAGGTAGTACTGATAGGCCAGATGTGGTCCAAGGGCGGCACTCCAACTAGCATGAGTTGTCCTATAAGAGGGACCCCAATGAGAAGGCCCAAGTCCATAGGTTGGCACACCAATTACCAGTCATTGTCCTGAGGGCCAAACCCATTATTTGGTCGTAACCAAAGGGCGGGACGGGCCCAATGGCTGCACCCATGGACTGGACATGAAGTCCATGAATATGTGCAATGACCTAGAGAATTATGATGAGAGCATAATGTAGAGGCCACTAGTCTTTAAGTATGTATTCTTCTTATTCTTAGGTGAAGTAATGGAGCGCGCCCAAACGACATCAGCAAATCATCATTGGACCCATCCTCGCCGTCATCAGCATCACTACTGGTCCGTGTCCAGCCCGATTGGCACGCCAAAGCGTCCGTGAAGATACCCAGGTTTAAATAACCCGAGTAGAGCACGTTCGCATCTGTATCACCATGTTTTAATTATCTATTTTCAGTCATTTGATTTCTATTTGTGTTTGTCTCAGCGAGTGCTCCTACTCATTGTAACGCATCCATATCATCGTGTTTTTGTATCCTTTTGTATCTTTTTCATTTTCACGTCATTTTATTTTGTTATTTTCTTATTTATGTTGTGAATGGGGAGGAGATTCTTATTGGACTTCCCTTTTTGGACTCCTTTGTAAGGGCCCATCTTGGCCCTATATAAGGCCATGATGGGACCACATCCTATTTTAGATCTGGATTTTGCATTTTGGCAATTACAAGCATCGTTCAGATCTCACGTTCAAGAAGAAGAAGAGAGGAGGAAGAAGGATAAGAAGGAGAAGAAGGAGAAGAAGGAGAAGAAGGAGAAGAAGGAGAAGAAGGAGAAGGAGAAGAAGGAGAAGAAAAGGAAGAGAGGGAAGAAAGAAAGGAGGAAGAAGAGTTGGGGGAATTACAAGGAGAGGATATTCTCCTTTGCCACCCTAGACGGTCGTCTCCCTGGGTTCTATTCGCGTTCAAGCCTCCATCGCCGAAACTCCGACTCACGCAAATTCCTGGACTAGACGTTGCATTGGCATGCGGTCGAAGCCTTGGGTCAGTGATAACACCCTAAATTCGGTCTTTATTTCATGCTATTAGCACAATTTTATGCATTTAAAGATTTTAAATGGGGTTGTTATCATATATTTACATAAATTTAATGTTTCCAAGTGATTTCTGATTTTTCCCTAATTTTCTGTTAATTTTATGAATTTCTGAGATTTAATTGTGCTTGAAATAATTATTTTAAAATGAAAATGGCAGGTTTAAATTTTTATTTTGAGCTTAATTATTATGGGGATGAAATACTGAATTTTCTGGAATTTAATGGAATTTTCTAGAATTTATTGACGATTTAATTGGATTTTTTGAGATTTATTTAAGTGAGAAATGAATTTTTTAAGAGGAAATGGATATATTTATAATGAGAAAATGAGTTTTAAAGCAATTTCTACTCTTCAAGGGGCTTTTCGTAAATTTTGGTTGCAATGATGCCCTCAAAAACAGCTCTCGGTCGTGGTTGCAGGCGTAAAGATGTTATTTAAACTGTTCCAGGGTATTATTGCAATTATTTAATATTTGTTTTAATGTTTTTAGGAGAAACCAGAGGAGAGAGAGTGCGCAAGGGGCATATACACAATTAGTTTTGGGTGGCGTCCAGCAGCAATTCTGGCCTTTTTAAAGGACTTTTCTGAAAAATGCGCCAGCCAATGAGAGAATTCAAAATGCGCCAGCCAATGAGAGAGCGACACATCATGGCGTGTTAAAAAAAAGAAATGAATAAATAAATCAATTTAAATCCAATGGATTAAATTGGTTTGAAATTCATTTATTAATAACTTTTGATCCTGAAGTCCGATTGAGATGATTTTTTTATGGATTTGCTCGTCTTGATTCCCTCTTTCTATTTGTATGCTTGGATTATTCAGATCCATCCTACATTGACAGATAAAAATTAATTACTAAACGGGGGTAAAATGGTGATTTTTACCATGTAACCTAAGTATAAAAGCTAAATTTCGAGAGGGGGAGCTGATTCTTAATAGTGCTATATCACAGCTGCAAGACAGAGAGGATCTCTAGCTTGGATCAACCTATTTGGTACTTTCTCCTTCTTTGTATTTGAACTTTTGGTGTATTTTTGGATGTTGTTAGTTGAATTTCTTAATCTTTCTTCTTGATCCCTGTCTGAACTTTTAAATCGCTTGGCTTGAGCGGAATGTACAAGCCCTGACTAGGATTCAGAGGAGAAATTGAGAGATTTCCTAGCGATTCTAAGTGCATATAAAAGAAAACTATAAAAAAAACTTATAAAAAGGGTTAACATTCTAGGATATTAAATTTTCCATTTCATTATCCAATAGAGTAGTTATTACTGAATTGTGAAACCTAAAGAACCAACCAAAACATGTCTAAATTTTCTTCCTAATCTCTCTAATTGAATTCTTTGATCCTTTCAATTGGATCAATGAATTCAACTTAGAGCCCCTTATTTCATCTACTCCTCTCATCTCTTCTACCCCCTTTCCAAATTTCTCATCTAATTAGGGTGATTTAATCTCTGTCGAAGATTAAATTAACCCCAATTAGGTTCAAATTATTCAAGAAGAACATCAATTGGATTCCTTACTAGCTTCCCTTGGACGACACTCGTACTTATCACCGCACATCTTAAGTAGAGTTTTTATAAATTTTATTGTATAAGCTAAAATTGACAACGACAAGGGTTTAAAATTGCATAAAATTTACCCTGTCTTTTGGCTTATCAGTCAGAATCCAGTGCGGTCTCATCATGGGACAAAGAAGCTCTCAACCCACCAACTTGTTGGTTGGGCACGCCACACAGCGAGAGTTCCCAATTCAATCAACGCAATCGACTTACGCACACCTCGCGTAAGCCGATATGACGATTCTAGTTCGTTGCATGCTGCATTGCACTGCTGGAACAGATACGGTGTGCATCTAACCACTAGAGGACGTCCCAAATCACTTGAGAAAGGTCCCCCATGACATCCCTGCAGGCCAGATCTTCCGAGTGTCACTTTGTCTCCCGCTGATCTATAGGGATGTTGAGGGATTGTCGATTGCATCGTGGATCACTATCCTCTGACAAGACACTATGGTCGCTCTCCAGCCAGACGGACGTACCTGTGTGACCCTCTCATTGTCGTGACATTCCTCACCTGCTTGACGTGGCTGAATGATGGGTTACACCGCTAGACACTATGACCATTTTGTCATTCGGCTATCCCTTGCTGAGCTGCCTAGGCACCGTTATTGCTCAACGACGGGTTACACCGCTAGACACTACGACCATTTTGTCATTCGACTATCCCTAGCTTAGCTGCCTGGGCAGCGTTATTGCTCAAGCACCCCGAGAAGTTTGCTTCCATTAGGCATGTCACTATCATAGAGCCTGCAATGTTTTGCTACTGGGTTTGAAGTGGCTTGCACATTGTCATTCTGATCGAGCTGTCCATGTTATTCCTGAGACTTCTCCTCTTCGTCCTCGCTTCAGCTCTGACTACCACTGCGGTACTAAGATGCCACTGTTGGTCGAGCCAAGCCATGTTCGATATTGGCACGCATCCACCTATCAATCTGCACCGGCCCCGTGCATCGATGAAGACGTCAACGACGATAACCGCCACCGATGAGGTACACCGTTCCCTTGCTCAATTACGTCTTACAATATATTTTTGACTGCTCTCCTCCGCGCTTGGGTTAGTTTAGGTGAGAGATTATTGAGAAAAAAATACGAGTTGAGCGTCTCCTAGGTAGGGGCCGAGCCTGTCTGTTACGTGTGAGCCCCTAAGGAATTATTGCCTTCGGCGCGGTAGTCACCGTCGTCACTCTGATGAGGGTCAAAAGGTCACCGTCATTGTCATCGGTCACCCGCTCTGGAGCTTGGAACTCGGCGAATGCCCCCACTCGTCGGCCCTGCACATACACTTCACCTAGGTCATTCGCATCACGTAGTTACATTCTCTTAGTAAATTACCCATCAGATGACGCCATCGACGATGTCCGTCACCATGAAGGATACTTGAGAAGAACATAATATCTAGACGGAATAGAAGTATCTCATTCTCATATGCCAAACTATCGCTGATATTGTAGCCGTTAGAGTTGAAACACTAAGGATATATTTTGGGACCTCGTTAAAGAAAAACTTCATTGAATCGATCCATATAAATCTCTTAAAGACATGTTTCTTAATGTTGTCAAGTTGATTAAGATTTGAATGCTATTTTACATGCCACATTTTTATAAGAGATCATTGATACTAGAAACCAAAGACTTATCATGGATGGCAACTATGTTTTGAATACAACCTATTGTTATCTAATGATGTGATTATGAGGTCTTATCTAAGATATAGCAATAAGTACACAAGGATGATTGAGTGGTCAAGATGGGATCATCTGCTATCAATATAAGAGGAAATTTGCTGAAGCATGGCGAAGCAGTCAAATCCCTGACCAGGGTAACGAGGATATAGGTTAAGACATTCTTTTATGATCCCTCTTATGCATCAGTACTAACTGAATGATGGTTTAGGGTTTGTTATTAACCAAAACCAAAGTGTTTAAGAGTGTTATGTGGGTCAATGGTTATACATATATTGTAACTAATGATGGTTAATGGTCCATGATAGAGTTCATTCCATAATTTGTATCTTCTAAAGCATGAGACGTAGCTAGGTACCCTACGGGCTTGTAACTTAACTTATCATTAGGGTTAAATTGATCTTGAGCCAATTAATCTATATATTTATATACTTAAATAACAAGGGTCAAATATAATTTTTATTAATCCATTAATATTAATAAATAAAATGATAAATGGGCCAAGTGGATCACACAATAAGATTAAAATGACGTTGGTGGATATTATAATTTAGGTGGACTTTAAGAGAAGTTAAGATTAAAGCATAAATAGAGGAAAGAGCACCCTTTTTAGGCACCCAGAATAGCCAGATCAGGGTGCCCCATGGTAACATGCATTTTTAATACATGAATCTGACTGCATTCACATGTTTATTTACATTAAATCATATAGATTTGCATTGGATTAAGCTTAAAATTATTGAATCTATTTTTAGAATAATGTTCTGAATTCTGTGCATTTTATGCATTTTTGGAGATTTTTGTGGCAATATATTCTAAAAGAATATATTTTTTGAGATGGAATATGGTTTTTTTTGGAATTTGTCAACATTAAATTTGGAAAGATGTAATTTTTCTACATCAGAATATATATATTTATTTGTATTTTTTGGGATTTTATTTTATTTAGTATGAATTTTTGAAGCTTTACTAGCTCTTTTATCTCCCTCAGCCACGTGTTGCCATTCGATTCGTCGAACGACGATGAACCAGAGCTAGTGGTAATGATTGGTGACATCCAATCATTAACTTATTTAATGATTGGCGTCAGCCTATCATTTAGCTAAGCAATCATGGCATTTTGATTAGCAAATTCATGATTGCATTATGACTAAGGAAATAAATTGTTGAAATTTCTGGCACAGGGATGACGTGGACGAATAAAGAAATGAGGCCTTTTATAGCAATAAATGCATGCGTGGGCCAAGGGAGCAAAAGGCAAAAATCCACTTTTTTCCCTCCCCTTGAAAGTCAATAATTGACACCAGGCGACGTGGAACAACGACATGGCGCCACGTTTACACGTGGCATGGATGTGTGGGGTTTATATTGGACCATCATTGATGTGGCTCGCACTAACGCAATGCCATGTCAGCTGCAAGAATAATAAGTGAAAATTTTAAATAATATTAATGGTACGATTCTCTTTGTCTTTTTCTTCCTATAGATACACATGGGGAGTCCGAAAAATGTGAGCATGGAAGGCGAAGCCGCGTGGAATTCTAATGATGTGACAGTTCAATCATAAACAGAAAAGAGGAAGCGTCAGAGACGATGACAAGTCAAGAGAAAAAAATTACGGGTAGGATTGCGCCAACTTCAAATGGCGATAGCTGACGGTCTACATCTCCGATTGAGCTGAAATTTTGAGGAGTGCTTGTCTCCCCCTCTTATTTCTATCCATATCCTCTGATATATAAATAGAGGCCTGAATCAGTGTGAAATTCAACTTGAACTTGGTTCCTACTTGTGTGGGCTTATTGAAAGATAGTGATTTTTGAGATCCGTCAAGTGTGTTCTTGGTGTCTTGGGTGTGTGGGAAGAACCATAAGAGAAGAGTGGGAGCTTACCGGCACTCACAAATCGCCGTGATCCTAGTGGAGCGTAAGGATCTAAGGTAAGTATCTCTGCCTTACGTTGCTCTTTTTTGACATCACCGTGAGCTTATTTAGTGTTTATTAATATCTTTTCACTATCGTTTCATTCCATACGTATCCATTATCTCGTCCCTCACTCTGCCATCACATTGTTCATGCACTCGATCATTATTGTACCAACCACATCTTCTACCTTATTCTCATAACACGTCTCATAATTCTACTTTTACTCCCTCTTTTCTTTTGCCTTCACGTCTCATCCCTTCACGTCTCATGAATAAAAGTATTAAATAGTTTTTTAATAAATTTATTTAATAAGTTTTTTTGTATTTTGTAAGGTGATATTAAAAGAAAAATAATATAAATTGGTTGCAATTTTTCTAATGCTCGGTGAATGAAATAAAACTCATAATAGTGCATGTTGTTGCCGTATTAATTTGCCAAAATCGAATAAGCTTGATAAAAGATATAAAACTCACTCAGAAGTATAGTTAAAGTATGGTCATCTCCACAGGAACTGGCCTTTAGAGTTGTATTTAATAAATGAGTGATAGTTATGAACAGTAATAAATGTACTCAAGATAATGAATATACAGAGGAATATGTAATTAGTAAGTAGAGGGAATATTAGGTGAATAACAGAGCTAGATCTGAGAGAATATCAGATATTATTTTAATATATATTTTATAAATACTAGAAATAATAAAGAAGTGAGAGATGGAGTAAAATTTATGAGTAATGTTCGTATGAATAATGGAATAAGTAAAGAAGTTTATTAAGATACATGTAATAGTAAAGTCCTATCAATAGAGGCTATGAGGTTACTTAATTTTTAGTCAGCTATATAAGAAGATGAGTTGGTTCGAAGGATAATGGTATTAATATTTGAGTTCGATAAGGAATAAGAGGTTATAGTAATACAATGTAAGTAGTCAATTAATTAAAATAGTTGTTGTAATGAGGTAAAAGTAAGAGAGAAGAATGGGAGTAAGATTTTGATAGATAGGGAGAGAGTGTTTAATTAGGTGTAGATAAGTGAGCCTTCTCCCCTCGGCCCTCTCCTCTACCCCCTCACCCGTGCCCCCTTCCCTCTCCCCTCTCCCTCCTCCCTCCTCTCTCTTTCTCTTTGCCTTACCTGACCCATTTCCTCTCCCCTACCCCCCCCCCCCCCTTCTATCTGTGACAAACTGATTCATGTTTGCTAACTGTTTGCGAACAAGCACGAACAAACCTAACATGAACATACCCTGATTTTGACCTTTTTGTTTGTCATTGAACAAGGCTTTGTGGCATTTTGAAAGATAACTATTGGGCTATAGAGTAGAAAATAGTAAAAGTACTTATTAAAAAAATATATACGTATATAAGCTGGATTCTATTTCATTACTTTACCCTGAACCATGCTATAATACAAATACTTCTCTTAATTATGATTATTAATCTTATCTATGTCCTCTTATACTCTCCCTCTCAATCTGATTAAATATTCTAAAATTAAATACAAATCTATTCTCTCCCTATCGCTGTTGCTCTTAAAATCATATCCTATATTATATATGCTAAGAATTTAGTATTAAGTTTGTCGGTACCGAGACGATGCTTGATTACCTAGATAGCGGTGTCGAATGTCGTCAATGACGTCATCCGACGGATAAACCCTATCGGGTATGTAACTATGATAAAATGATGTGCCTACGTGGTCGTACTTGCGGGCCCCGACTCGATGGAGAGTGCTGAACTCCGTGCTCCGAAGGGGGGTCGCCTGGTGACGGCAACAGTGGCCTCTTGAACCTCATTGGGGGGAGGACAACGTCTACGGCGCCGAACGGAATCAATCCATAGGGCTTGCACGCAATGGACGGGCTCGACCCATACCTGTAAAATGCTCAAATTATCGTAGTTTACTCTCGATCCTCGCTCACCTATCTACCCTGAGTGCGGTGGAGACAATTGTAGATATACTGCAAAAGGGAATATAACGAGCAAGCAGGAAGACAAGGTACCTTGTCGGAGGGATGCTCATCGTGAAGAATCTTCATCGATTCAGAGGGCTGGGACAGGCTGAGTCGGAGATGTGCGGAGAGAGATAGCTCAACTGAAGGTGGAGGTACGGTGTCGGAGCGATAAGGGAACTTGATAGCGAAGGAAGACCGTGAAAGGCGGCGGCGGGAGGCCGATTAACATAGATGGACCTTGGTGAGACCAAGGGTGAGCCAATGCAGCGTGGAGGTAGGGCGGTTGCAAATGCCAACGGACGAATCAACAACCTGATGCGCGGATGGGCAGTGGGTATTCGGCAGAGGGGCATGACCTAATGAGGTCATGGATGACGCTCGTTACTGAGGGACCAGGCTGTTCAGATTGCCGATGGTGAGCGATTCGGGTGCTAGGATCACGTCAGAATACTCTTCACCCTCTAGCTCGATTGAGGATTGACTGGACAATGGCTGTGATCGCAAGAGGTCAGGCGTTATGGCCTGACACACCCACGGAAATCCAGTGGGGTCTGGGATATCCCATCCTTCTTTGCGTTAAAGTCAAACATGCCAGGCTGGGTCGTTGATGTGATGGCATGACTCGATCAACGTTTCGGTGAGCGGTAGAGTCGAATGCACAAATCGTTGCCCCCCCCCTTCTCTTGAGGTCGGGAATCTCCTCCTCCTCTTTTCTCTTCCTTCTTTCTCTCAAGGTGAGACCAAGAAGAAACAAAACAATCACTCGATAAACTTCCTGGTCTAATTCCTTTAGGGCGCCAACCAATCCCTTAAATAGGGAAATTGAATGGACCCTAATGGGTTCATAAGTGGTAGTCCATTAAGGGGGGGCCTTATATAATGGGCACCCATTACAACCAAATAAAAGGACACATTTTTAGAATCAATACAAACTTAGTTAGATTGATTGATATTCATAAATCCACACTAGGTGATCGAAGAAGTGCCTAAATGAAAGCAATTCACAAAAATATAATGAAACTGATTGTCTCTTCTATTCAAATCAAAGTTAATCCAATAAATAGTGTGCTTAAAGTTGTTTCCACCAGACTGAGAAGAGAGACAACCTGATTTACCCTGAGTTGATGAGGGAGGATGGTGGCACTGGTCGCGGCTGCCGAACCTCGCTGTGGAGCCCCCTAGCTCGTCTCCTCTATCCTTGCACAAATCCTTGTCTCTAGGCTCTCTCTTACACTATCTCGTGCTTTGTGAGCAGTTAGGAGGTTGTCACGACCCTCCTATTGCTGTCGCTGTCGCCGCAATGGTCTATCACCGCCATGGTTGATCTCGATGGGAAGATGCGGAAACTTGGGGCTATGGAGCCCCTTTCCAAGCTTGGGACAGACCTCCCATGGCCTTTGATGGAGGCAAATGGCCTTGGGGGTCCTTCCTTGCTGTTCGATTGCCTGTTGCGGTCCCCCCATGGCAGGTAAATGTCATCGGGCGATGGCATTGATGGCCAGGGGTGGAGATGGACAAATTTTCCCCTCGCCTTTCAATCTGCTTTATAATCTATTCAATGGTTGTGATTAAATCATAACTGTGGACCCCTTCTTACGGCGTACCCCTGTCCTCGCCCTATCGGCACCTTGTCACATTGCTGTGTCATCAATAGCCCATGTGTGATTCATCCTTTGTAGGGTCTCGTTAGCCATCCCGGTGAATCAAAAGACCTGCAAAAGAAAGAAAACAAGTTAAATAAACTGAGGTAGAACTCATCGTCTAATATTTTCTATGAATATCTGTTTATTTAAGAATGGCCCAAAATAATACGGGCTTCAAGCTGAGTTGGCTCAAAGCCTGGTCATTTGGGCCGCAATTTCTTTGGTACTCATCAGCCCAGCCCGATGCACAGCTAAAATGATTATGAAAGTTTATTCACATATCAGAATGTGTAAAGCATGAAGCACTATTAAAATCTTGATCAATATCATAGATTGAAATGAATAAAGATTTCCCTCTATCACGCACACATAAATCTCTCTATTGGGCTTTATACAGAGCCCTATGTGGGCATTTGTGTGGCATCTTAGGTACATCGGCACTCGTCGGCTGTAGGCGTGCCTGAGTGCCTCTTCACTCACTTTCATGTGGCCGGCTTGAGTGCTATTATGGCCTTCTTGTGGTCGGCTGTAATCGCCTACTTTGCTTATGATCAATTTTTTTATTTATTCATTTTTTATCTCTTTCCCCGCAAAATTTGAGCTAACACACTAAGGGGAGACGGATAAAAATCATTAAATATATTAATTATATTCTTAATAAGAATTAACAGGCTGGTAAGTTATGCTACATATTCTATTAAAAAAAGTGTTATTTTTACCAATTGCTTCATCTAATGATGAGATTGAAATTCATATAAAGATATGGATAATATAGTTAAAATGATCTCAAATTGGCCTTAGAAGATACATGATTTCATGATGTCTGTAAAGTTTATCAATGCTCGGTAGGTGTTTGTGAACATGCCTCAAAGAGGCAAAACTATGAAAAAATATGCAAAAATGAGAATTTTGATTCAATTGAGACAAAGATTAAAACAAAGATTCAAATGGAAACGTCTACCATAGAAATTTCAGAACATCATTGTAATGCCGTGATTTAGGCGGTATGGGGGCATCATTTGTCGCCCCCGGAATTCGGCGTGCATCTCTGCTCTCCTCCATGCTGGCATGCTTCCGCTGTGTCCTGGAGCTCCTCTTTCGCTGTTCAGAGTGTTGGGAACTGTTAGAGGGTTGTCACACACATCCTCTTGCTTGCATTGTCACCGAAAGGGGGGCATTGGGTCTCCCACCATCGTTCTAGAGCTAGGGGCCCCTTGGATCCCTTTATAATGCCTGGGAAGGTCCCCCGTCACCTTATATGGCATGGAATGAGGGATTCTCCTAGGCTATTCGATGGCATGTGGTGGTCTTTGCTTCGGTAGAATTTTTCATCTTGTCAGAGGATAATGACACACTTATATGATTTATCTGCCCTTCTCCATTGGACGCCCTGAAAAATGGTTAACAACTATGATTAAATCATAGCCGTGGACCCAATTTCTCTCCGGTGTACCCTAGAGCAATGTAAAATGCTTTGCCATCAGCCTCTTCAGCATCTTCCTCTCTTCTAATTTGTTTCTTGGTGGGCCGTATGTTAACTTTCTTTCAATTTTAGAGAGAGAAAGTGAGCCTAATTGTTTTAAACAAATTTGGGTAATATGTTGTTTTGGAAGGTTTTTTGATTTTCATAAGAAATTTAAATTACGCATGAAGAGTCTTCTAATTAGGGTACGAAAAAATAGAGGGAGAAAAAAGTAATTTGAATCAAATTCATGGAAACCAATGATATATAAAATCTTTTTTCCCTCCTTTGAAGGTGCAAATCCATTTGATTGTATATAGATGTAAATTGAAATGGATTCAAAGAGTAATATGGAATGATCTAAATCTTGTTCTTGTCGTGGCCAATTACAAGCCTTATCCCCCTGTGTTTGGCTTGCTATTGATGGGCCAACTGTGTGGACCTACTATGAGCATTGTTGTGTGCAACTTGTGATGGTTTCACATGGTCCTATGCGCACACCAGTGCTCATTGACCATGGGTGGGCCTGACCACTTGGTGCTTGCCGGGCATGTGGTGACTTGAGTGTTGGCGTGCTTGTCACGTTAGAAGGTGCCTCAGTTAGACACCAATATTTTTATGTTTCCTTGTTATCGCGTTACTATATTTTTATTTCTTTCTATAATTTTGTTTCATCCCTGAAAAATAAAATCTATCATACTAGAAAGAATATTTAATTCCATAAAATTGAATAGAGTCTTAGGTATATTTCAATTAGAATTAATGGGACTGTAAATTATGTGAAAATTATATTAATAATGTTGTTTTTTAAAAATGGTGCATTTAATGTATGAGATATAATTTCATATGGATATGAAAGTATTATCCATAGAATGATGCAAAAATGGCCTTAAAATATGTATTGTTAATGACTGATTTTGGGTTCATCAAATACTCCCTACTTAAACATTGCTCATCCTTTAACAATGATGCATAACCAAGCCAAAGTTTTCCTCATGATGGATGTTGATTCTGAAGTCTAGATCTTCTTCATGTGGCTTAGCTCCCTTTGAAGATGAGGGGTATGCTAGAGGACTTTCACACCACATATCAATCTCTCTGCTCACTTGTGCCACTCCAGACTTGAGTCCTCTACGGGAGTGTCTACACAAAGAAAAATCTTTGTCCCACTCTTTCTTTTGGTACTATTCAACATCCATGGATCTGACCCTCTACCTGAGCCTACATAATGTCGATCATTCTTCAAGAGAAAATGTGGATGAACAAACTTGATGCCTCACAAATAGTTTTTACTTTTTATTATTTATTTACATTCCACTTCATAATTTGCATTGATTTTTTTTTGAGGTTAAATTAAAGTCAATGAAATCACAAATTTCTCCGGCCCTTGCTCCATTTACTGATTATTACACTAATCTTTCATAGCTTTCACAATTTTGTAGGTGTTTCGGCAACTATAAATTTCAGGATAAAGAGCTTGGGCATGGGTCCAGAGATTTACACCATAACTCAAAGCTTTTGAGAGAGAATCAATGACTGAAGAATAGACATAGAAGATTTGATTGTTCATAATCATTTACTAGGTACCACAGATAAGTGCACATTGACTAATTGTCAACTCTCAAATGAGACATCATGGACTTTTGATCTTGATAGAGGTTATAGGTTTCCAACTTCACCCCTCTACCTTCTCATATGGTTCATCACACTATTGAGGACATACTAAAGAATTTAGGAGCGGAAAATTTGTATGCACAGTAATGGTTGTGATATGCTACATGATATGAAATTAAATTACCCACCCCCATTTACCAATTATGTGTATAAATGATGTGCATGAAACTCGCTAGTGGGATACGTAGAACCTTAGATTTTAAGCTCCTTGATGTCATTGTGATTGTCTTGATCCATAGCTCATGACATGCCCCTATGAGCTTAACTCCTTAGAATTAGATGGATGTTATGTGGTCGTAAAGCTAAATCTTACCACCATGTTTCATTTAAGTCAAATTAAGAAATTATTAGTTCATTATTATTATAGTGTGATGTTTATAAAAAGTCTATGAATACATGTAATGACCTAGTGAATTATGATGAGATTATAATAGAGTGATCATTAGTTTCTAAACATGTTTTCTAAATAGTCCCAGTTGAGGGAGATTTGAGATGAACATCGAATTATCAAGATAGAATAACACTTACTGACCCTAATATGAAAAAAGTATGGTTATTCCTACGGCTGTTGGTGTGGGGACACTACAAACAGATAATGGGTGCTCTTTGGAGAAAGAGTTCAATGAATTGATCCAAAGAATCCCTGAATGGTATTATAATTGAATACCAATTAGGTTTATTCATGTCACAGTTGTATAAGTTATCCATTTACTTGAGACAGAAGGACATCTCATGGATGCAAAACTATATTTTAAGTAAAACTTACGAGTATCTAACTAGGAGATTCAAAAAAGTTATAGCGCAGATATAGGAAAAAGCTCACGGAGATGATTGAGTGGTTAAGATGGGATCATCCATCCTCGGTATTAGAATAGATTGACTCAAGGAAGGTGATCAATCTAAATCCCTGGCTGGGGTAGAGAGGTTATTGGAGAAGATATTCTCTTAATGATCCCCCTTACACACTAATTGAATAACAAATCAGGGTTTGAACAACAACCATACCCTAAGTCATTTGGGAGTCTTGGGTGGACAAAGTATTATACATATACTGTAACCGATGACAATAAAGGTTCTATGAGAGAGTTCAAACACTACTTGGTATCTTCTAGAGAATGAGATGTAGCTTGGCATCCCACTGGATGGAACTTACCCTATCAATTGGGTTAAATCAGATTTTTAGTTAATTAGTCTTTATGATGATATAGTTAACTAATAAGGTTAGCAAATAATTTTTATTGGGCCACTAAAGTTATCAAGTAGAATGATACATGGTTGTAGAGGGTCACATACATAAATCATAGGGGCAGTATTGAATATATTTGACTTAATGATTTTTTGAGAAAAATCTTAAGTGAATTATAAATAGGGGAAGGGGAACCCATTTTAGGAACCCAGGCTAGCCAGAGGTGCCCACCCTCATTTCTTCATTGTGAGGTTTTGTTCACTGATCCATGAAGATGGTCTTCATGTTGAGAAGGTCTACAAAATTTTCAAGAAGAGTGATAAAATAAATGCAAGTACATTTCCATACATTTTAGATGTTTTTGCCATTATTAATTTAGAAATTATCATGTTACTATTTGAATTCACCAAATATATCCATTAGCTAGAAATTCTAGAAATTAACGACTAAAGATATTATTTGGTTATTTTTCACTAACTTCCTTGACTTCTTGGAAGTCATGAAGTTTTATTACTGATGAGTATTCTACAGTTTTACATGTTCAGAAATTTACAGGAATGAGAAGATGATAATTCTTAGAGAATTGGAGAATTTTTGGGAGCTCAATGATTTTACAAAGGGGCTTGAAAGGATTTCAAGGGGAAGCTCTCAACTCATGGAGAAAAAGAGGCAAAAATGGCAAGAAAATAAAATAGAAAATATTCAATGGGGTATTTTAACAATTATTCTAATGTATAAATACTCTTTTCTCCCTCATATCCCTTCATTCTGGACATGCCCTTGCAAATGGCTGGCCAGCAGGACAAGGCATATTCTAGAATCCAAGTTGTTAAACTCGCTTACTATAAGTTTATTGCAGGTTTCTGTTAATCCCATCTCTTGGTTGCATTGAAAAATGCCTGATACTGGAAAAATATATGGATACATACTTGAGAGCAAGTGTTGAGGGCTCAGAAAACTTGTATTGAGGTTTTGGAACCTAGATTTACATTTTTTCCATCATTATCCCTCTATTTACTCCTAAAATCCATCACTTTCTCACTCTAGAAACTCATTTTCCCTAATTTATCTCTCTATAATTTTTTATTTCTCTCTAGAACTTCATCCATATCCCTGGTTCATCACCTCAAAATTTCATAAAAAATATCCTTCATTTGCACCTGCAAATTTCATCTCAAACTCCAACACTCTTTCCTCATTTTCTCTCTCTATCTCTTCATTTCAGTCATCTTCTCTCTCTAAATCTATTTCTTTCTCTATCTAAAATCTCTTCCATTTTTCACTCTTGAAATAGGAAAAAATCATTTTCTTTGAAATTTAGAAGGCCTTCTTTCCCATCGCCACCGCAATTGTGTGCTGGTGTTGCCCTTTGCTTCCATAGTCATGTGCCTAGTGGATAGACGGGTGCGCCCTCGTTGGGGACATTGGAGAAAATCGGCTAAGTCCAAGAGGGGGTCGACGGGGTTGAAGAGGCTCTTTAAAAAATGAGTTTTTTTTCGTTGGGCTGACTGATGCAGGACGTACGCCCAGGACGTTGTCACCGAGTATGATGGCTCGGCGACGATAAAGGATGTGTATCGGGAGCGGCAATGTGTCGTCCGACGATACCCTAACGGGTATGTAACTACGTGGATGTAGAATGCCCTACGTGTCGTACGTGCAGGCTCCGACTCGAGGGAGGCGCCAAGCTCCAAGCTTGGGCGAGTCGCGGGTGGCGGCAGCGGGGCCTCTCGAACCTCGTCGGAGAGACGGAGGCGTCTACGGCCGAACGGACTCAGTCCGTTGGGCTCGCACGTGACGGATGGACTCGTCCGCACCGGTAAGACACTCAAATCGTAGTTTTCTCTCGTTTTACCACACTCACCTACGTAGCCCGAGCGCGGTGGAGTCGAAACGAAAAGATACTGCAAGGAATAAATAAACGAGCGTCGGAGAGTACGGCGTACCTCGACGACGGGCTCGAAGTGCAGGAATTCGATGACGGCCGATGTCGGAGCGGGTTGGATGACGGGTGCCGGAGAGATCACGGCGGCTCGACGGGCAGCGACAGTGCCGGAGCAGCTGGTAAAGATCGGTCGTCGAGGTCTAGGCGTCGGAGTGCCTATCTAATGGAGTGGCGGTGACGCGCGGATGGCGCGGAGCGGTGCAGGGCAGCGTGGTCGTCGGCGAGCGGCGCGGTGGGACGACGGCGCAAGCACGGCGGTGATGTTGCCGCGGTCGGACGTCGGCGGTCACGGCGGGCGCAGCACGGGGCGACGGCCTGGCGAGGGCGTGAGCGGGCGGCGGCGCGGCAGTGGCGAGGATGGCACGGCAGCGGTGCGGGCGGCATGGCAGCAGCGCGAACGGCACATCGGCGGTGCGGCGGCGCGGCGGCGTGCAGGCGGTGCCGCGGCGGCGCGCGGCGGCGAGTGGCGGCGCGCAGGCGGTGCGGCGGCGCGCGCGCACGCGTGCGGCGCGGCAGCGAGCACGCGGCGCGTGGCGGGTGCACGGCAGCGCAGCGGGCGCGCAGGTGGCGCTTCGCAGCGGCGGCGCGCGGTGTCGCCGCAGCGCGACAGCGGCGGCGCGTGGGGCGCGCTTCGGCAGACGGCGCGTCGCAGCGGCGGCGCGAGTGGTGGCTGCGTGAGTGCGGGCGGCTCACGACGACGGCGGCGGCGGCCCTCCTTTCCCTTCCTCTTCCTCTTTCCCTTCTTCCCTTCCCTTCCTCTTCCTTCTCCTTCTTCTTCCCTCTTCTTCCTCTTCTTTCTGTTCTTCTCAAACGAGGAATTGAGACCCACAACCTGTTCGATAAAATGCCTTCCTGAAAGAAAATGGGTCTCCCTGACCTAGGGCGCCCTCTCTTCCTTTATAACGGGGAGAAGAGTTGGGCCCTAAGTGGGCCATCATGGGTCCGACTTGGGGGCCCTTCTAAATGGGCTCCCCTTAACACATACAAGACAGAACTGAAGAAAATAAAGGGGAAATGAGGGGGAATTTGGGGGAAGACACGAGGGGAGAAGGGTGGATGGAGACATCCATCCCCTCGGTGGAAAAACAACGAGACACGACCGTCGAGGGAGCGACGAAACAGGACAAAAACGGTCAGAAGAGACGGGGTAAAACAAAACATGAACGAAAGAGAATGGAAAGCAAGGAAGATGACCGGAGCAAGGTCACCCGGTCTTCAACGTCGTGGGCGCGGGGCGCGGATGACGTCGATGATGATCCTTGATGGCGTGCGCCATCACTGACCCTAGTGGGCCAAGCTCAATAGGCCGACTCGAGCCCGACGCACATAGAGGCCCGCAGCCGCACCACTCCGCAGCACCAGCGCCGCCACCGTCGGCAATAGTTGCAGCAGGTAATTTTTTTGGCATTTAAAAATAATAAAATTATTAAAAATCAGCTTAAACCAGGAAAAATAAGGAAAGCTTATTTTCTGCATTCAACAAATTCTAAAAAATAGGAAATATCCATACATTAATATAATAAATTTCTAGCAATTTTAACATCTAATAAATTCTAAAAAAATCATTGACTCTCTTTTTCAATATTTCTAGTGGTTCTGGGTGTATATTAAATTTTATAAAATTGTAAAACATTTATTTTAAATTTCTGGTGTTTATTAAAATTAGGAAACTTAGTAGTTAAGTAGTTTTTAGTGTTTTTGTTGTATTAATGTTTCAATTTAAATCATAGAAAATTATATAAATTATCTGAAAATCGAGAAAAATCCCAGAAATTATATTTGGCGTCTTTAAACTTATTTCCTTCATTTCAAGCTAATGAAAAATTTTGAAATTATATTTGTGCCTCTATTTGGATCGACTGCTTACTTGCCCTATATTGATTATTGCATAGTTAAGTGGAAATTTTTCATAAATATGGTAGGTTAAGTCTGAATTAAACCAATGACCTAACACCCCTAAATTTGGACTTATCAAAGAGTTGGAAAAGAAGTGTAGATCCAAGAAAAACTTTATCGCGTGGATACTTCTATTGGTTGGGCATATGAAAGACTTTAGAATAATCTCAAAGAGAGCAAGTCAAGGGTGGAACAAGTTCCCTACAAGGTACATATGGTGTATTAGTTTTAGGAGATCATTTTTGAAACAATTAGTGCTTCTGTTGCATAAAACACTGGTTTCTATCACGCACCAAGGCACCAAAACCCAGTAAAATGATCCTGTTAGTGATCAAACATATGTACTTTAGCACCTTCCACATTAAAATACACATGATTATAACTTCGTGAAAAACACATGCCCTAATAACTTCTTTTGGAATGATTCCATATGCAATCATTACCATTGATAAAACAGAACAATACTAACACAGTTTTAGACCACATTAAATCATGCTAAAATACAGTTAGATCCATATAGGTTTCTAATAATCCATTAAAAACGTATTTTTACCTGAAGACATATGTTCTTTCCATAAATGATGTCAGAAAATTATTAAAAAATACATAAAATGATAGTATCAGAAATTTGTTTTTTTTAAATGACATTCATTTTAGATTGGTAAAGTGGACATATTACCTTATTTGATAAGTTATAAGTTTTACTATTATTTTCAACTGATTAATCTTGAGTCTACGGTATTATTTGGATTATCATAATATTCATGCATCAATCATAAAATTCACATTGTGTATATTATGGGAAATTTTGATTAAACCATTTTAAACTTATTTAAAGTAAAGCCTTTTTTTAGTTCCATGTGTGTAGAAAAATAGTGGACTTGATAAAGATTCTACCATAATTCATTCAACTACTCCGCCCTCAAGTCTACAGTCTCTCAGCCCTTTAATTTTGACTCAAATCTTGGTCAAATGTTTTGATTGATCAAGAAAATTTGATCCAAACAGATCGAATATCTAAATCAAAAAACATTTGATATTGAGTTTGAATAAAATATTCAATTGATTTGATTTGTTTGTTCATGTGCGATCGAACATTTGTTTGATCTGTTTCAATAAAAACATTTCAGAATAAAAAGGAAAAATGTGTGACAATGGGATTATTGTTTATAAGGACAAGGTAAAATGAAATTGATACTTACTCAAAATTATTTATAATAATGTAAATAAATTGCTCCAGGATTTGAAAGATCTCTCTAGCTTTTGGACTGCCATTTTCAAAGGGCAAGAAGGGAGTTTGAAATTAGGGCTCAAAACTGCATATATGGACTTGGAAATACAAAAGGGCATAATGGTAATCTGTCAAAAGTCCAACAGTCATATTCATTGATTATGATTAAGCGAGATAAAATAGTAATCATTTTTATTTAACTTTTCATATTTACAATTTTGCCATCAGTTCAAAATACCATGCAAAAGTTAAAAGCAAAAACTAGTAGTTATGCCAACGATTTGTGATTTTAAAATAGTCTTAAACTTTTAGGGATGTTCACCACATTATTTAAATAAAGATAATATCTTCATGTAATTAATTTTTATTAAATCATCAATAAATTGAGCCTTAAATATTCGAAGGTGGTAACTAAGATTTGAACAAGTTATTTAACAAATCAAATGAAGAAAAATTCACACAAATACCTGAATAGTTGTAAAAGCTATTTTTATCTTCATGTCATAAAATTACAAGTCCTAAATACATGATTTGACTTGTTCAGTGTATGGTTAAACTAAGTAGCCTTTTAATATATCTAAGGCTCTTATTTTATCTTCACATACAACCAGTCAACTACTTGTCTGAGGGTTGATTGTGATTTGATCACAACCCATATTGAGTCATGCATTGTGGTAAAAATACCCTTCAAGCATAATCTTCAGGGATATTAGGAATCGGAGTTTAATTTTAAACTCCAAATCCTACAATCCCATATGGAATAAAATGAAAATCCTGAGGTGTATATATTTTACGAGGAAATATTTAAGAAATATTATTAATATTCAATATATATTCTACATTGTTTAATATATACACTATATAATTTTTGTTTTCTTCCATATGGGACAGTAGGACACCATAAAATCATTGTTTTCTTTCATATGGGATAATAGGATTTGGATAATATTAAACTCCGAATCTTGTTATTCCATATGGAAGGAAACAAAAATTTTATGGTGTATATATTGAACGATGTAATAATATTGTAAAAATATTTGGCGTTGTTAACGTAAATCATTTGTAATCATGATCATTAATGACCTTTTTCTCTTGATACTGGATATTGATATCCGAATACCGATTCCACTATCTGAATATCAAAATATGACATCCGGTATCCACCTCGTCCTTACCTCATTCAATATTCATCCTGATATCCATTTACATATGACAAATGAAATCTATCCGACATCCAATAACAGACACTACCCCAATTTTTTCCGAGTATCAGATATCGGATGTCCGATACCGGATATCGGACAGACATTTACTAATTTACTCATTCGAATGCTTGATCCAATCAAACATTTGAGTGATCAGTTCATAGCCCCGATACCTAACCTACATGAATTGTAAAGTAAGGTCAAAGTGGAAAAATGATATTTTTATCCCATATGTGAATGGTCAATTCTGTAATGAATGTTTGAAAAAATTCTAAAATTTTGGGATCCGTAGAATTTCCATGAATGCCCTCAAGAATTCAAAGCCTGGTAACAAAATAAAAAACGTAATAATGTAATGTCGGGTCATCATCATGAATACTTTAGAGGGCTCCCCATAAGTTCAATGAAGGCCCTCAAAATAGGATAAAAATGATCCCCTATGCAAAGAAGGCAACTCACAGTTTTGTCAAGAGAAGGGAGAAAAGAGGATGTCTATAGTCTTGGTACACAGTTTTGTCCTTGTTTTTCTGTGTATGATTTTCAGAAACTTAGAGGAGTTTGGATGTGAGAAAATTTAAAGATCAAGATAACAACGAGAAAATAAATTTAGTAGATTTTAGAACAGAGGGAACATCATTCAGAAACCGTGAGGGAGATAACTTGAGAGTAATTAAGGTTAGTAGAATTAACTAAACAGAAGTAACAAAAAATTGATGGATAGAAGAGTCCACTTGAGAAAGATTTATTGTCGGATGACAGAGGTGTAGATGGAGTGGGTTGGGATCCAGAAGGAGGCTTCTGTATTGCAGGGTTCAAGGCAATGCCCAATACCTAACTGGTAGTATGGTTCATGAGGGGTGGTGGACATGGTGAGTAGCAGTTCAAGAGATAACTAGGAAACTAGAGTAAACGCAAGGATGAATAATATCTGTTTTTTTTATTGTAAAGATAATTCTTGGGAACTGATTTATAAAGAGTCAAACTTTATTAGGGTAATGAACCCATTCATGCAACTTAAAAAATGGGAAACAAACTTCCTAATCCTAGTAAAACAACTGATAAAATTCAAACACAGAAAAAAATCAAGAGGAAAAGGAGGTTGCAGCACAATCTGAAATGAAAAAGGCGCAACCATCTAAACTGAAATATTCTACTCCTTTTTAAGTGCTATAAAAATTTAAGAACCTTGTTCAGATTATGAATCATGAATGGTTGATGATTTGAAAAGATTAAAAATTTCATATGTTTTCAAATGTATAGCTCCAATTCTAAACATGCTAAGGATTTTTGCACACCAATGAGAACTTTAAAAAAGTTAAATTGTCTAAAAATAAAATTTTTGCACTTTGGAATTGTATTCCTCGAAGGAAGAGAGATCATGGATATCCCTTAATTAAATGGGATAAATTGTATGATACTTCAAAATCCGTCTTGGAATTATGGATGAGTGTGAATATCATGGCTGGAGCTTTATTTGAGAAATTTAAAGTTAATGTGACTGAACTTATATGCACTAATCTATTACTAGCTGAAAAATGTTACTGATAGCCATGTGGAAGGTTAAATGAAATCATTGTTAGATATAAAAAATTACATTCCCAGTTGAATTTATTGTGTAAGATATGAAAGTATCAAAAATAATAGTTATGAAACTATTATTTTGGGTGCCTCTTTTCTGGCCAGAGAAAAGACAGTTATGGATTCGAAGAAAACTGAGCAAAATATTTACAAGGCCATGTGAAAACGTTAAGGAAAACTAAGGATAAGTTAGAACAGTTGAGCTCTTTGAGGAGGACAAAGAGGAATCTAGGAGATATATCTAGAGGTTGAAATTTTTATCAAATTCCCAAGAGAGCTTTATAATCAAATCCTGAAACTTAAACTCTTACATTATTCATCGAATATTCGTTTTGTGACTCTAACCAATTACTTTTTCTATAATATCTTCTAATGTTACCTGAGATAAAAAATAGGAGTAATTTAATTTCATGCTACTCAGGAAAGTAAAGCTTCATAAGTTTCCTGAAAGGTTTTAATGATGCATGAACGCAACATTTGAAGATTTAGTTGGAAGTTTTCTTGAGATATTCATTGATCATTTCTTAGTTTTTTCAAATTCTTTTGATTTTTTTCTAGCTAATCTGACTAAAGTGCTTCAAATTTGTATTGAAAATAATATAGTACTTACTTAGGCCAAAATTAATATTGTTAAGGGGTTCATTTACCAAATACATTTATGTAGGAGGTTCATTAGGGCTTTTTGGAAAATCCCTAAACCTCTCACTAACTTCCTCTTGACATATATATTGATTTTATGCTAGATGATAATGCTAGATGATAATGCTGAGACTAATTCAGGAAATAATGAAAGCACTAATAAAAGAACCCGTACTCCAGCTCCAGACTGGACTTTCCTTTGTAAGCACTAATAAATAATGAAATCCCTTGATAGACACTCAGGTAAATTATTCAACCTGATCTGAAGTTTTTGCTTAATGATAAACAATCTAAATATATGTTAATTAGACTGATATTAGCGTTACAGAAGTTTGGTATAGAAGTTTAATATAAGAAAATATATAAACATGTGATTACCAAACATCTTTCTAGGATTTTGCAGCAGATTATTGGCCTGTTATAAATAAATTTCCTAATAAAAAATTACTAATTATCAAAGGGAAAAACCCTACGTGGTTTTCAAACATTGGGAATTATCTTGTTTCAGGTGCAGTTACAAAAAAATAAAGTTTAATAAGATGAAGAAATCCTAAATGATATTTGATTATAGTATTTGGATGAACCTGTATTACTCTATCTGATGGACACTGCGGCCGTCAAGCCAATCCCACCTCCATGTTCTCTTTTATGTTGATGGAATACAATGTTTTTTCATTGTTATCCCCACGTGATATTTATAATGAAGTCTATGAATACCAGAAATAACCTAGTAAATTAGGATGATATCACAATAGAGTGGGTGCTCTTTGGAGCAAGAGTTCCTTAAAGGTATTATACCTAAATCTCAATTTGGTAGATTCATGTCACAGTTGTATAAGTGATTGTTTGATTTAAGTTACAAAGGATATCTGGTGGATGCAAAACTATGTTTTCACTATGGCTTACTAGTCTATAATAGTGAGATTGAAAGAAGTCTTAGCTTGGATATACTAAGAAGCACATAGAGATGAGTGAGTGGCCAAGATGGGATCATCCTCCATTGGTACAAGGAGATTGAATCAAAGGAAGATGATGCAGCTAAATACCTGGCCATGATCGTGAGGGTATTGGATTAGGATTCTCTAATCATCCATATTACACATTAGTACCAAAATAATAACAGATCAAGGCAAGACAATTAACCATACCCTCTGTCATTCTAGAGTCTAATGCAGATGATGGTTATACCTATATGATAGTTGGTCGTGATAAAAATTCCATGCAAGGTTTGAACACTACTTGGTATCTTCTAGAGCAGAAGATGTAGCTCATCACCCCTAGGGATGAAAGCTTAACCTATCGATTAAGTTAAATATATCCTTAGTTAATTATTGTAAATGTTGATATAATTAATTAATAAATCAGGATAGTAATTGTTATTGGGCCACTAAAAATATTAACTAAAATGATGCATGGGCCTAGAGGGTCACACGCGTAAAATCTTAGGGGCATTAATGAATATATTTGACTTAATGGGTTATGAAACCCATTGAGTCAAGTATCTTACGCTTCCAGGCCAGCCAGAGCTGGGTGTCCCTCCCCTTTTTCTACTTTTTTGAGTTTTCTCCACTTATTCCAGAAGAGCGTCATCATAGTGAGAAAATCTACAAGAACTTCAAAATAATTTGTAAAAGATGAAGTGGAGGTCCAAGAGCAACTTGATCATGTGGATACTTCTTGCATCTTAACATGTGAATGGCTTCAGAATATTCTTGAAGGGAGATAGTCAAGTGTGGAACAAGAAACATGTGATGTATTATGTTTTATAAATATATTTGTAATTGATCAACTATTCCCTTGCATAGAAATTTTTTTCCTACCATTCAATCAAAGCACCAGAACCCAACAATATCAAGGGGTGGTCAAATTCTCACGAGATAGGTACAAATAAATAAGTGAGAGGCCCTAGAATTCTACCATTTCAAACTAGGTGGATGAGAATTCTCTTCCAAGATTACAGCTCACAATGTATTCAACAATGGTTTTTATTGGAAGGCACTATTTAAAGATGCCCATGTATTTAATCTTAACTTTTTTATCATGGAAGAAATCTTCAAATATTTGGAAGAAAAATTGCATCCTTAAAAATCCATCATTGAGGTTGAAAATTTTATTTAAGAGGAATTAACTTTACGAATACATTTTCTAATTCAGGTTGATGTTAGTATATCCTTGTTACCATGGATGCAACCTCCTGATGGATGGAGGCCATAGTTTTGAGATCTATTGATAGCAATGTAGTATCTAATTCTGTTGAAAATATTATTTTTTATCAGACTTGGATGTCCTAAAACTATCAATAGTGATGGTGGCTCACATACCACTAGCTCCAAATTCATATTTTTCTGACAAAATATGGTATGGAGCACAGTATTACCACACCTTTTTATCTTCAGGCTGACGAGGAAGTAAAATTTGCAATAGAGAAATAAAGAACATGTTCAAGCAAATTTTAAGACTTGATGGAAAGATTTGTCAAGGCAAATACACAAAGCATTATGGGTATGCTTAGTGGCTTATAATAATCCTTTATGTATGTCCCTTTTTCTTCTAATATATTGTAAATCTTGTAATATTACTGTAACACTAGTACATAACAGTGGGCTCTATATAACAATAAGATGTAAAATAAGAGAATCATACAAGAAAAAATAGAATGATACAAGTACTATATCTATAGCAAATCAGAGATCAAGCTTATAAGAAGCCAATTATTAAGTCCACAATAAAATCATTCCATGAGAAGACCCTGAGGAATAGAATGTTTAGGGTTGGCCAGAAACTTTGCCTTCTAAATCTAGGGATAAATTATTTCCTGGGAAAAAAGATGAACTGTAGAAAAATCAAAGGTTTATCTTATTTACTATTTGGCATTCCCAACATAGTAACAATATCAAATGGAATAAGTTGAGGACTCATGATTACAAATTTGGGTTAAAATATGTGAATTTAAGGCTTTGGCATATTCACCAATATTAATAAAATTTTCCGTAGTCCATATTAAATTTCACTTAAACTATAATTTATAGTATCACTTTGAGGTGATTTTATATCTATTGTAATTTAACTATTTTCTATGGAGCAAAATAACTTAAATATTAGAAAAAAAAATTAAGAAATTTAAAATGCATGAATGAAATATTATTTTATTATTTGTAAGTTCTAGTAGTTAATATGGATTTAGTGAATTTAAGTATATTAATAGATGAGAAATAAATTAAAATAATATTCGACACTTTTGGCCACCGCTTGCAAAAAAATTAGTTGCCTGTATTGGACGGCCCACAAATTGTGGACAGAGATGCATCACCAAGTGGTAGAATGCGTATGTGATGCGTACTAGATAGAAAACACTATGACGTTTGCTGCAAGAAACTTTTGAGTGTGTATTGATATGTTGGGAAGCTTTTTATTTACGCCATCCACTGAATGTTTACCTAGAGAACATTTTCTAACGAATTCAATCAATTCCAACGAAGGGATCACACAAACCATGTTGTCACTTTCCTCAAGTGCCTAGTAGAGCCTTAAGGCAGAGTAACTAACTATCCAGGCCAGAAAATTTAAGTACACGGGTTTGGAGGGTAGGATTACTTGACTTCTAGCCTTGCCCCTCAAGCCTTCCTTCCCTTGTGCGAAAATGAACTTTTCAATTCAAATTATGGGTTAATTCCACTATTCTTGCCTTGATTTTGTTTCCTTCTTAAAAAGGCCCTAAATGGCTTGAAGAATGAACTTCTTATCAATTGGACCTGTTTTTATGATATGAGACATGGTTAGGGTTTCATGTTCTAGTCCACGAGGTGGCTTGGGCATCTCTTCTACTCTTATTTACATAAACAATTTAATCAATTATTTACCTCAGCCTTCTATTACACTTGAAATTATGAGATGAATTGAGAAACCCACTCAAATTTGAGTAATCAAGCGGGCTAGCCCAAAAAATCAATAAAATACATAAAATAGTTATTAGACAATTAAATAAGAAATTTTTATTTTACTGTCAAATGTTAAATAATATAAGTGAAAATCCAAAAAATAAGAAGGATAAATGAAGTTTTCAAGCATATTTTTATTTACCTAAGTTCCTGTTATCAAGGGTTGAAATATTAGGCGTAGGTAGAACAGATTAGAGTTTGACATTTCCGATCGAGGATTGGTCAGTCCGTAACCAACTGGAACGGGTGGTCTGCCATTTTCAAGGGAACTTTCTTGTCATTCCATAACTTTTGCGAAGGTCTAAGTGGCATAGGACAGATTATAAATGTATATATTATAGAATAAGAAATTTTCTCAACCCCCTTGCTTTTGTTAGGTCGTTGCTCCTCCCCTTTACCCATGAACGGATGCTCTTAGATTGGTTGCCCATATGCGATCTCGATCCCCCCTGTTTGGTTTACGCCCACCTCCTTGTGTAGTTGTTGAACTCCACGTTGTCCTATCTCCCTCAGTATCAATAACCTAGAACCCTAGTTCCTAGGGTATCACTCTTATATTCCACAATATTGCATGGAGCACTGGAGGCAGGAGTGCTCGCCCTCTCGCCTGACTGGTGTACTTGTCGTGCACCTCAATGTTGACACCTGAGGATGGCGGGGAGGCCTGCTCACACTCCATGCATCACCGCAGATAAGGGGTCCCACCACATTACTCACGGCACGAGCTCTCTTTTCTGAGCATTTCCTAGGTATATTGATGTTTTTCCTCTTTTACTGCATCATGGGTGTCGGTGAGTAGGGTCCGTGTGTAATTGGGACATTTACACTCGCTCCAAGCCCATAAACGCTGTTTAAAAATACACATACTAAATAAAACTCCCTGGGTGGCGTCCAGGGCACGACTGGATTGGTCTGCGGACACAACCCGTGGGGTTAGCTGTACCCAACGCCGTATTTTTGCCAATTTAGAAAAATAATATTCTGCAACAAGTGGTACCAGAAATACTTGATTGTTTAGTCACATTTGATACAATGTTGTCATCATATTATTTTTACCTTGAAAAACTAGACAGGACTTCAAGCTTTAACTTTTGACAATAGTAGGTGTATTATATGTTGATTCAACATCTGACATAGACGTTGGACATGACAAAACCTGATTATATTATGGTAGTTGATTAGCACAAATTTTAGCAAAAAGCTGTGAGTACCATTATTTCATGTTTGTTTGATAGTGCTCTATATCATGTTCTTAGTGACAAATATCACATATAAATTTGAGATAACTTGGAAAAATACGTAGCAAGAAAGTTGATGATGAGAAAGTTGGTATTAGAGAAAAGGTTGTTTGGGCTATGTATATGTGAAGGTATTATTTTATCTGTTCATATGGATAGTTTTTATTAGTTGATTGCAGACTTGGTAAAGAAAGAGGGTGTGTTCTCTAATGAGAAAAAGGTTCTATTTCTGATTGTGTCACTTCCTGAACCATATGATCACCAAGTGATGAATTTGTTACAACCTTGAAGAGGTTATTACAGTATTATAAGCAGAATAAAGCAGCTGAAGACACTCATGACGATGCACTCTACATAAATAAAAAAAGCAAGGTGGAAGGCAGAAGGAGAAAGGGAAGTCCAGACAGAAGAACCATCATTCCAAGTCTAGGAAAAATTGGTTAAAGAATATGACATGTCATAAGTCTTATGAGAAGGGGACTAGAGGAGAGACTATCTGAAACTAAATAATGGGAAGGCGGTTGGTTGGCAATACAATAACAAGCAATGTTGAGGGGTTAAGGAGAGTAATTAGAAAAATGTATACTCTACGGTTGATAAATTAGTAGACTTGTAAATTATTTATTCTGATTGGTCTATGTCCTCATGCTGATTGGTCACTCTCATTTGAGTGCTCCAAAATTAGTTTCTATGGGGAATAATGCTCCTTGTATGGTTGTTAGAGTTGGAATAGTGAAGTTCTGGATGTTTGATGGAGTAATCGGACTCTTGGGTAATGTGTGGCATGTCCCAGCGCTATGGAAAAATTGAATTTCCTCGACTATTTGAAGGTGAATGACTGCACTTGTAAGGCCATAAATGGATTTGTTGAACATTGCGAGGGAGCGCTCATGGTGAAGGGAAAATGCCTACAAGTGAATATTTACAAACTTGAAGAGAGCATTGTGATAGGTGGAGCTATAATTACTACCCCACATGAGCCAACAATGGATACGATGCTGGGTAATGGGGCTATAGTTTTGACCTAGGAAAACTAATATTAATCGCCGTAAGATTATATCATTTTTCAGAATGATCTATAAAACATGTAATAAAATGAGTATCTTTTGGGGAACTTTTTCCACCCTTGACTTGCTTTCAGGGGGAGTTTCTTCAAACTGATCAATTGCTCGACCTCCAGCTGTATCCATGTGAGTAGAAGGTTGTTGGATCTTTGCTCCTTCTTCATAACTCCTTGAAGATCTTGTGATTCTCCACACATTCAAAGAGAATTGATGAATCAGTGGAGAAAGTGAAAAAAGAAGAAAGGAAGGGGCACCTAGATCTGGCTTGCCTGGGCAACTAAAATGGGTGCCCCCCTTATTTATATTTATTTAAAAAATTTCATAAGAACCCTGAAAATGAAATAAATCTTCCAAAAACCATTTTAGTCTTTTGCATAAGAACCTCTAGGCCAATATATATTTGTAGTTAATAACTTGAAGAACCTATAACATGTATTGATCAACCTTATTAATTAATTGTATCTACCTAGACAAGTTAATAGATGTGCCTATTTAACCCGCGTGGTGCCAAGCTACACCTCATGCTCTAAAAGTTATTTAGTCTTTTCACTCTCTTATGAAACCTTGTTCCTCATCGGTTCCGCTACATGTATATTCCTTTACCCGCGTCTCACTCTTGTAGGATTTTATGTATGGGTAATTGTAAAACTCTAGTCCAACATTTGGTTAGTTCTGATGCATAATGGAGATAATTGGAGAAAATATTCTTCATATCCTCAGTACCTTGGGACAGATTTGGATGCAGCATATGAGGGCAAACAATCCTGTCTTGACCACATAATCATCTCTGCAGACTTTTTTCTATATCCGAGCTAACACTTGTTTGAATCCCATAATTAAAGACTTGTAAGTCATAGTCAAAACATGGTCGTTAATCCACGAGATGTCCTTGGTGTCTTAGGTCAATGTATCACTCATACAATTGTAGCATGGATCAACCTGATTCCCATTTACATTTAATACTATTTGGGAATTCATATGGATCCATTTAGTGAACTCTTTCTCCAAAGAGCATTCACCATATGTCCTTAGTGCCTTGGTCACAAGAAAAACCGTAGTTATTGTATAAGTAGGATCAGAGAGTGCTATTCTATGAGCATGATTTGATGCCCATCTCAATGATCCCATTGAATTGGAATATTTACAGTACATGTTTATAGACTAGTGATTATTGTATTATGATCTCAACGTAATTCACCTAGTCATTTCATGTATTAATGGAATTGATTATAAATTACACAATTGAATAGGAGCCACCTGCCATGTAGGACCTATCTAGGTGGCAACCGCCACACGGGATGTTGGCCCAGGTGGTGCTTGCCATGCGGGACATCCCTAAGGGACAACCACCACCTCACATCAGTCACGGGCCCCATTTGGCCGATGTGTAAATGTTGGTGGGTCCACTTAAAACAGATTGGGTCTGACCTGATCAACCAAATGCAGGCCCTACCTTTTGCAGATACGGTCAAATCCAATCCACCAAACATAAACCCAACTTAGGTTGGACCAGCGTTGGGCGGCCTGGGCAAGGGCAACCCAAAGGTATTGAATGACCTCCTTAATGCTAAGTGGAGCCCCATTTTTCCTTGAAAAAAAACTTGTTCAGTTTTTTAACAGAGTCCATTCAAGCTCTAACGAGCATAGAACTGGACAGGGGAACACTACAAATGGGAACGAGCTTTAAAAAAAGTATACAACCTTTTTGCACCCCGTTTCATAAAATTTTGTTGCTGTTCTTCATCCAAATCAAGGAAGAACCTAGCTCTACAACCGCTGTTGCATTAGAGGGGCATTAATTTGGATAAACATAATGATTCAATGCAGCGTAAGTTTTATAACAAAATCATAAGAATATCAACAACACAATGAAACGAATCACTTGTCCATGGATTGCATTCATGATTTCTTCAATCCTTGAGCAAGACGAGTCAGGCTAGTGATGTGTGTAGCATCTAGATGTATTCTTAAGATCCTCTTCACATCAAATCTCTTCCTTCCCCTTGGCGAGCTCCGTTAACCCTTCATCATTATCAATACATATCCTGATATCATTGGGAATGAAGAGGAGCTTTGGGAAGAATGGAAAAAAAGGAGAAGGGCCTTAAACAATTTTGGCCTGGGTGAATTTTTTTCAAGGTCTCATCATATTTATACTTAGAGGGAATCTTTTATAAAACCCCCCAAATCTTTTATAAATTATCCAAAAGAGCATTTGTGTGTGACCCTAGAGGCTCATGTATTAGTCTTAATAATGACTATAGTGGCCCTACTGTCTTTATCATGTATTAGTCCTCGGATTTGTTTTGTTTAGAAGAAGTTGTTGTTAAAGAAAGCAAGTCCCTCCATCTAGAAGAAGGACGAGACTGTCGGAGGGTGGTGTGTTGAGAGGAAGGGGACCCTGGCTGAGAGGGAAAAGACAGACGTTCTCTAATGACACCTGCCATTCCTCCCCCTCCCCTCAGCTGTATTTTCCTTCTCCTTCCCATGTGGTGCAACTCCTGTGTCGGCGTCTGGCCCAATCCGGTGCAATACACGGCACTACAAGGGTCCGTCTTCTTTTGGCCCACCGCGCTACTCCTGATTGAGGCATCCAATGCCCGACCCTCTCGTCATGCAAATGACGACCTGTCTTGAGCATTTGGCTGGTCATTGCTCGAGTACGCCAACAGAATGAGCCGATTGGACTTGCGCCATCGTCTAAAATGTGACGCGCTTGACCGCGGTCGTGGGATGCAGTTCCATTGACCAACGCTGCACGGAGCGATCACATGATCGGAGAGCCAGAATGACCCACCCAGTGGTCGGGATTCTGATTGAGAATGTTGTTTGATTGGTCAGGAGACGTCTCTTTGCGCCCTTGACTGGAAAATTGTGGCAGACCTACTATGCTTGAGCAATGACTTGCTCACGTCCACAGGCCCATGGTGAATCGTCAGACCATCCTAGCGTGGCCCCTGCCCCGCCCAGGAGCCTGTGAGTGGGACCGTGACGGGGCTCCCTTCCCCGTCATCCCGCTCTGCTGTGGTCTAACGCAACACTCCGTCAACCGCGGCGTTAATCAGCCGCCACAATGACCCACTTTGCCAATTGATCGAAGGCTTAACTGCCGAGTTGTATCTCCTCCCCAAAGCTCTGCTCTACAGGTCACTCCCCACCAGGAGCGACGGGGTCCACCGCGATACCTATCGAGACAGTTCGGCTCCTTGGTGCGCCGCCTAGCTGCCTAACCCTCCATAGTTGAATCCTGATTGTCCACTCCAGTCTGAAGATATCCACCATGTCGGTCCCTTCTCCGGCACCCACAATGACGCTGGACGCAACAGCGTAGAGAATATCGGTGCGCCGTAGCCGACAAGGTACGTCGTTTCCCTATCTGCCCGTCACATTATTTTTTGCAGTATATTTTCTGATTGCCTCCACCTTGCTTGGGTTAGATATAGGAGAGAGAAATGTTGAGCATGAATTATGATCATCTTGAGCATCTTACCAGTACGGGTCGAGCCCGCCCATTACACGTGGGGCCCTATGGCTTGATTCTGTTCGGTGCCGTGGTCATCTTCGTCCCCTCTAACGGGGGTCAAAAAGGTCACTATTGCCGTCACCAGTTGACTTCGTCAAGCTCGGAATTTGGCACCTCTCGCGAGTCGGCTTATGCACATACAAAATCTAGACGCATCTCGCATTGCATCGTAATTACATTACCCACTTAGGATTTCACCCGTCGGACGATGACACCGTCAACATTTGATACCAGCCCCATCCATTATCGGTACCAAGCTATCATACTCAATGACGATCGGATGACGTCCTCGACGACGTCCAACATCAATTAGCCTTCCAAATTAATTAACTTTATTATTGTATAGATTATTTAATGTCATATAGATTTAAACCAATCGAAAGGTTGAGTCTCCAACTCATGGGGTGCAACTCACTCATTGAATGTTTTTGTCATCGGTTACTATGTATGGATAGTACCTCATCCACTTGATGCTCCTCGCATGAATTAGGGTATGGTTAGGTGTAAAACCCTAATCGGTCATTTGAGTTAGTACTGATCTGTTTGAAAATCATCAAAGAACTATTCTTTGATATTTTACTACATTGGCCATGAACTTTAACGCATCCTCTATCTCGAGTTGTCTCCTTGTATACCAAGGATGGATGATCCCATCTTGACTGCTCAATGGATGATAATGCACCCGACAAAAGACTATTTAAAATCCCAGGATTAAAAACTCGTGGTTCATAATCAAAGCACAATTGTTCGTCCACGAGACATTTTTGGTATCTTAGGTCTTGGGACCACTTAGAAAGTCGGGAAGTGAATCACCCTGATTGATTGTTTGGTATAATACAATCCAGAGATTCAATCATATCAATTCAGTGAGCTCTTGCTGTGAAACATCACCCACTATCTATCCCTAGTGTCTACACACTAATGTATTATCCTTCGAATTGGAATATTTAAAACACATACTTAAAGACTAGTGATCTTTGAATTTTGATCTCATCATTATTAAGTCCGATCGTGGATTCATGGACGTCATTGTAAGCATCACATATGCACTATAATGAATATGTTCTATAATGAACATGAAATAAGATATGCAGTATGTGATTGGTTTCCCTACCACATATATATACATCAGTATCTAGGTTCAGTTTATTCTTCTATTTTCGTAGTCACTTACATGTTCTGGTCTTGAATGTAAAGTGGACATAGTATGACTTTATCGTGTTATGATTTATTGTTTTCATTCTGTTTTGAAATAGCTTCTAAAGAGGCAAGTATTCAGGTCCTTTCCTGTTAGGCGGGTTACAAATTTTGGTCCTCTCAATTCATGAGTAATGAGTAAATCATTACGTGAAAACTCAGTGTGATCATTATTATCAACTTTATCCACATCCTAATCATCCTTTATCAAACCAAGATCATCTTGCTCTATGGCGTGACCCTTTCCTTGGGCCTCCATTATATTCTCAGTTATCCCTAGATCCTCACATGATTTCTCACCATCATCCATATACATTTGGGCTCCGAGATGACATTCCTACTTAAAATTTCTGATGTCTCCAAAATTATAATTTCAGTTCTTTTCACCTTGTCATATTTCTGTCTACAAATCCAGCCTTGCCTGTGGTTTCTCTCAACCGTCACAAACAATTGATAAATCATATTTTATTTAAACAAAAAATTGAGTTCAACCTCCATCATTCTTCTCTCTCTCCCAGATATAATCTACTGATATTCCCACAAAACTTCGTAGTCTAGCCCTCATATCAATGGAAATCTGATTATATTCATTTTTTCCTCAATATTTGTAAGATAAGATTCATACTCTACTATTTGTTTGCTGGATAGGTGTTTGCATTTGATAGCAGATTTCGGTGGAGAGTGTTTTTATATGGTAGTCACTTCCCTCCTTTTATGCCCTCTTTATTTCTTTTCTTATGTTTTATTTATGCAAATGTTCCTACTTGTGCTATTTTTCCTCTCACATGCTGGAGTGATAGTAATAAGTATATATTGTTTTTAAAGTCTGATTTTTGTGTGTAATGAATCATGATTTGTATCATCTATGTGATCTGATTTAGTGGTATCATAACCATACAAAACAAGCAAAGAAATACAAGACGGAGGTAAAATGAGAGCCAGCTAAGCATGCATATCCAAATTTAAATAAATCATGTAGACAACCACATGCAGGTGTAAGGATCAAGCAGATAATCAAAATATAGGACCTATCCATTCAAATCCAATGTTGATGAAGTAGAACATACCTGGTAGAATACCTAAAATCACACCCTTTTGAGGCCCTCCTAGCTTTCCCATTCTTTCTCATCCCTTGTGATTTTTTGAGAGGCATATATGGTAATTTATGGTGCACTTTAGTCTCATCCAACATCTTACAGCTTACTTGATCTAGTGGAAGTGGCAGTCATTGGACAAGCAGCTTCCCCCAAGTACCGCCCTCTCCCATCATTTATTAAGTGTGACAAAGACAGTCGCTATATCTTTGAATTCTTAAGAAATGGTTCACCTAATATCTTTAGAATAGTTCCCACTCATGGATCCTTTTCAAGATTTTGGCTCCCATCTAGTCCCCTCATCTGTCTGCGGCTCTTGATCTTGCTCGACCTTTGTCAGACCTCGTGCCGAGATCATACTCGAGAATCCTACGCTCTTAGCTGTTGGCTCTTACATATGATGTGGAATGATAGGTCAAGATCAGACAACCATTTTGGTATACATTAGGAGGGGGAATGTGACTGGAATGCAAAGTAGAATGCAGAGAGAAAAGTCAATGAGTAGTACATACTAGTCGTCAAAGGCCACTGACTACCACTAAGTTTCTATAAGGTAACCCTAAATATGCCATATGGCTCCCAATGAATTGGACGTCGGGTTGAAGGCAGATGATGCAAGCATGGCTACTATTGCTAGTGCACACACCCTCGACAAGTCTAACCAAGGATGTGTTGACAAAGTTTTTATCTCTTAGAGTAATATGCCTATCCACTATAACCTGACCCTTACAGTGGAGATGCACTAGGGAGGTATTGAAAAAAGATAGGAGAGGGTTCCTAGGGGCACATACGAGCATACTTGCGGGGCCAAAACCTGGTCGGTTGTGATGATAGCAATAGGAGTTCAATGTGTGTCCCATTGGTGTTAGCGATGTTAGTGGACGGTGGGGCAATAGTGGCAGTCAGGCCAATAGGTTTGGCCGGGCCCAATGGACGCATGCGAGCTAATTACTTAAGCCAACCAATAAGTAGTGAGTGTGTGACATGCGGTCAACATGTTAGATGTGTCAGGGTGCGCACTCATTTCATTGCCAAAGACACAATGAGCGGTGCGCGGGAGGCGTTGGCTTGATGGGGTATTTGCGGCTTCTTGCCTGAAACGAGGAGTGGTTGAGGGGCAAGTTTGGACTTTAGATGGTATCGAGGCATCCTCATGCTAGGTAGGCGATGGCTGTAGGTTCCGTTAGTAGTGTGACATTGGAGGCAAGCATGCGGGAGCAGTAGTATGTCTAATGATGCGGGCAACTCTATGATGGAGCGTCTGTGACAGATGCACTTTCCCTGGTGTCATAGTGGTTTTTTGGTACGATGGTTCTGCGTGAGGGTGGCAGTGGTGATAGGGCGACCGACGTTGTGGCTTTTGACGACCGAGGTGCGTGGTAGTTTTCAGCGATCTGGATGGTGGCAGTAGGTTTCCTCATCAATTAGGATACCAATACCAGAAAACAACAAAACAACAGAAAAAACTAATAGAAAAATGAAAAAAAAAAAGCTTAGTGTTTCAAATTTTAATCTGTAACCTCTCTCGTGAGGGGGTACCCCTTGGCCCCCCCCCCTCCCCCCCTTCTTTACAGAGGGGGTAATATGAGCCCCCTAGGAAATGAGGGAGAGAGGCTCACACGCTTAAGGGTTCTATGGTCCCTCTAGAAGAGAGGGAGGCCCATACATAAGCCCACACTTAAGCACAAACACAAACATACAAATACCTTTGCCATGTACAGGACCTACAAATGACAAAGAAGTCAACAGCAGACGAATGAAAATAACCTCAACCTTCGCGGCCTGTGGCCTTGGTTGAATATTTGAAGACCAGTTCTTTCATGCCAACCCTTGGTCCTCGAGCTGGTTGACATTGGGTCTTCGGAGCTTAATGGTCGCTATCAACTTTGCTCCACTCGTAGATTCTCCACTCTTAGCTATCTACTCTTGCATGGAATTCAAAACACACCTTGCAAATTATCCGAGATTGTCTCTTTCCTTTATATTCCTTTATGACTTGGTTATGTAGAAATACTGTTGGATTTTCAAAACTAAGCATACCTTCACTTCATATCTCTCTCTCTTAACCTATCGTATCGCCTCACATCTTAATTTTCTCTGTTTCGTTCTTTTATCTGTACCACACATTTATATGTATCTCCGTCTTATCCTATCATTACTCATACATTACTGAAATCCTCATCCTTATTTCTTGGTTCCAACTAAACTGCAGTTGAGGTGCCACTGATATTTATATGTGTCCTTTGTTTTGTTCTACCCACTTTTTATATGTATCTCTTCCCTCCCAATCTCAGATTTTATAATTCTCTCTATTTTATTCTCAAATTGCTACCATTTAGGTCTCTATTTCTTAACCTTTGATGTTTAATCTATATCGATGTGAATTTTCACCTCTCTCTACACTTATTTCTCATTAACTTCCGAATCTCCCCTTTTATATCTATGCCTTTGTCTACTTTCTTAGAAAACCAGGTCAACCTATTCATCTCGGACTGGGTCTAACATGACCAGCATTTCCCTTCATGTGAACAATATGTTGCTTCCTCTGCTTACAATTTTCAATTCAAGAACTTTACTCTATAATGCTCTGTTCATACTTTTTTAAGCCTTCTACTATCTTAGGAATGGGGCTAACCATTATTCTTGAGAAGAAGTCAAGGCAAGGCAAAATGATCATACTTAAAAATAATTGCATTCAATGAATTAAACTGAAATTTCTTTTTGTGCTAACGTTTCCACCATCACACCATGGGGAAAAAGTAAGTTACCTCAAAATAACTCAACGAAAGGAAAAAACTATTAATTATCCCTCAAATTTAATTACGTTCAATAAAACAAATTAACTAATAAAAGAAATCGGTCATATATGAAGTGGAATATGCATGTACTTTTAACTGTCCCCCCTCTAATGCTACATCCAAGGTAGTTATTTTGTTGCACAATGGAAAAAACTGTACCGTTCCAAGACCGGTCTATGAATCTACATAGCGTCCAATGTTTGTGTGCTAGACCTTATATAATTGCACTATCAGAAAAGTGAACACCATGCAAATGCCATACTTCAGCTGCAAGAATTCCCTTAACGGGGGGTCACTCAATGCCATCCCCCTTATGCCTGATCAAAATTTTGATATTTTGTTATCCTTTGCATCATTCTCACTTTGTCTTTGACCCTTATTTACTTTGGTTGCCCTACGCCATGCCCTAGTTCCTCCCTCCTCCATTGTGCCATGTGTTGTATTTCATCTATGACACAGCCTTTGTACACGAACCGCGTAGGAACAAGATTTGAATTCACAAGCCGTGCTCTACTTGAACGAGCTAAGTCCTGAATCCACGAAATTAGCCTCTCCAACCCTTGAATCCACGAGGGGTTGTACTTGAATCCACAAGCCTAGAAGCACTCTCTAATAAAGAGAACGGGGAGAAACAACGGTTTCAACATTGATTGTTTTCAAGATCAGTTGATTACAGATTTGATGAAGAAAGAGGAGGCGTTCTCCAATGAGAACAAAGTTATATTTCTGCTTGTATCTCTTTTCAAGTCGTATGATAACCTTGTCATGACCTTGTTTCATGGAAGCAAAGCATGGATTCTTGATTATGGTTGTTCTTATCATCTATGTTCTCAGGCTGATTGGTTTCACTCTCATTCGAGTGCCTCAAGAGTGGCTTCTATGGGGAACAATGCTCCTTATAGGGTTGATGGCTTTGGAACAGTGAAAATCTGGATGTCTGATGGAGCAATCAAAGTATTATGAAATGTGTAGCATGTGCCAAAGCTATGGGAAACTTTGATTTCCCTTGACTGTTTGGGTGCATATGGTGGCACTTTCAAGGCCGTGAACAGACTTGTGAAAGTTTGCAAGGGAAGCTTGTTGTGATGAAGGGGACAATTCTACAAGAAAATATTTACAAGCTTGAAGGAAGCACCGTGATAGGGTGATCTGCATTTGCTACACCACATGACGATGACGGATGATCCACTCGTGGCACTTGTGTTTGGGTCGTACAAGTGGGACCAATTTGTAGGAGCTATGTGCACAAGGACTACTTCTTGGGGTGAGAGCTTGCCAATTGGATTTTTGCAAGTATTATGTCATGGGCAATTCAAGCAAAGTGATGTTCAACGTGACAAAGTGTGACACTTGTGGGGTCATGGATTATATTCATGCTGATGTGTGGGGGCCATTGATGTGATGAGTTGTGGAGGTGATCAATATTTTATGCCTTTGTTGATGACTTTTTGAGGAAAGTTTGAGTTTATTTCTTGAAGTAAACGCTGGAGGTCTTCTATTGGTTGAAGACCTGGTGCACAATATTTGAAAACTAAACATGGAGGAAGGTGAAAGTTTTGCAAACTAATATCGATACATAATTTAAAACATATGAATTTGATCAGTTATGCGCAAACTATGGCATTTGGCTTCACTTTGTGGTGAGGAAGAACCCTCCATGGAATGTCATTGCAGAATGCATGAACTGCACTATTGCAGAATGAGCAAGGTGTTTGTGGTTGAATGCAAACTTGCCTAAGGCGTTTTGGCCAAAGGCACTTCAGATGGTGGCATATTTGGTTAATAGGTTGCCAAATTCTGCTCTTGATGGGAAGGTGGGTGAAGAGATATGGTCTGCAAAACATGTGTACTATTCCATATCAGTGTATTTGGATGCCAAGGTTATGTCTTTATACCTACTGAAGAATGATCAAAGCTTGATCCAAAGTTTAAGAAGTGTATCTTCTTGGAGTATAGCGACAAAGTGAAGGGCTATCGGCTTTGGGACCCACAAGTACATAAGATTGTATTCAACATGGATTTGTTTAAGGCATCTAATGAGTAGGGAGATCAGAATTCTGGTGGCGGTTATGTATAGATTCCACCCAATTTGGTAAATGGTGGAGTATCACTGTGGAGGCTGGGTAGAATTCTAAGAGCATTGATGTTAGGCGAGCGAGGCATGAGATTAGGCTGTCTGCTCGTCTTGATAACTATGGGACTTAATTTTTTTATAGGAGATGGAGAGCCAATATCTTTCATGGGGGCATTGAATTTCCCTAGGAAAGAGAAATAGCTATAGGTGATATTGGAGGAGCATGCATTGTTGGAGACAATCCAATTATGAGATTTGGTGCAGCTTCTGGTTGGGAATTGAGTTTTCGAAGGCAAGTGAGTGTATAAAAAGAAGGTACCACTTTCCAAGGCGGAGCAGCCATAATACAAAGCAAGATTTGTCGCAAAGGGCTTGTTCAGAAACATGTTGGTTTTAATAGAATCTTCTCACCTGTTGTGACACTCATTTATTCAGATCGTTTTAACCATTGTTGTGAATGAGGACATGGGTTTGGAGCAGCTAGTTGTAAAAATGACATTCCTTTAAGGTGATCTAGAGGTAGTGATCTAAATTCAGCAACTTGAAGGCTGTGCACTATTAAAGTCAAAAGATCTTGTGTGAAGGTTGAGGAAGGCCTTCTATGGGTTGAAGTAGTCCCTATGTAGTGGTACTAGAAGTTTGACTTATACATGAGGTGTATTTAGCTATTCTAGGTGCGTCTTTGGTTTTTGAGTCAACATGAGGATGTATGATGATGGTTCTCCTATTTATTTGATGCTCTATGTGGATGATATGCTCATTTATTTGAAGAATTTACATGAGATTGAAAGGTTAAAGGCATTGTTGAACTGAGAATTTGAAATGAAGAACATTGAAGCTCCAAAGAAGATCGTTGGAATGGATATTTATAGAGATTGAGTGAAAGGTAATGTGTGCTTGACTTAGAGGACTTATATTGAGAATATTGTTGACCTGTTTGGCATGAGTAATCCTAACACATTGAATACCCCTGTAGTTAACCATTTCAAATTCTCTGCTGCATTGAGGCTTGAAGATGCTGAAGGCAACAATGAAATAAAGTTACTTATCTACACTAGTGCTGTTGGTTTTCTCATGTATGCTATGGTATGTACAAGTATGGATATCTCTCATGTTGTTGGACTGGTGAGCACGTTTTTTCAGCAATCCAAGGAAGTAGCAGTATAGTGCGGTGAAGTGCATTCTTCAATATGTCAAGGACAAAATTGACATGGGAACTCTCTTTGACAATGGAAGTTTGCTTTTAGGTAGTGGTTATGTTGGTGCTGATTTTGCATGTCCACAATTGGTTATGTGTTTTGGGGGCCAGTGGACGTGTAAACTACAAGTTGACACTGTAGGCAGAGTGCATGGAAGTAATTGAAGCTTATAAGGAGGACTTGTGGTTGAAGGGTTTATTCAAACAACTCAATATTTCTTAAGGCGGAATTCTTTTGTTATGAGGCCGCTAGAGGGCTAATTGCTTTGCAACGGATCAGGTATACCACACATGATCAAATCATATTAATGTGTGGTATCATAGGATATGAGTGCTGTTGAATTCTAAGGAGATTATTTTTCAGACGGTTCACATGGAGGAGAATGCCATTTGTTATGTTTACGAAGGTCCAAACATTGTTTGGACTTTTTGCACATTCCACATTGCTAGAGGTGGAACTCCTACAACGTGGTGAAACGACAAGAATGCCTAGAGTGCCTCGAGTATTTGCCAAGCTGGTGTTTGTTGGGGATGTGTCAGCCCCCCACTACATGAACGTGGGAGGGGGGGCCCTAACTTGTCAACTCCCCCAAAAGTGAGAGGGCGTTTGGAAACCCAAAGCGCTGTCCCCTCTCTCTTGTCCTTTTGTAAGGAAATGGCCCATTTGGGGCCCATTTCCCTTGTTTTTTAGAGGGGTTCTACCCCCTCAAAACCCAAATCTGAATTCACACCTATCAAGTGTGTTTCTTTTTCTTGCATCTTCCTATGTTTCCTCTCTCTCCCTTCGTTTATTCTCTTGATAACTCCTCTATGGTTACTCCCTTGTGTTGGGAGTTCAAGGCTGAGATCCTCTACTGCAGTATACGACAAGCTTGTGACTATTATGCTGGTGACCTATAAAGGTTACTATTATCGATCTCTCCACGTCGTTATATTGATCACATCTGGGTTGATATAATATGCCTTTTACCATATCATCTTGATATTTCTTTCAAAAATCTATCTATATATGTTCACTCTATATACATGTCAATTTATATATCGTTCAATTGACAGATTCATCTTTATCTTGCGTTGTTTCTCTTTGCCTATGGGTCAATTTTAGTGTACGATGACTCTAATCATTTGTTTTGCAGAAAGTCTGTCCTCAATGATGGGTACATTGAATGATTAACCGTTTGAAAGTAATAGTGTTGAAAGAATCAGGATGGATCGATAAACAAGGGCATATTTGGGTTAAAACAAGACTACAAACACCAAATATCTGTGTTTTATCTATTAGGGGAACCTCACAACCTTGTTTTGGATACTTAAATGGGTTTTCACCAGCAGATTTGCTTTCCAAGACACAAACGTCATGATCGTCCAACTGTTCACCCTGTGTTTCTGTGAGAAACCTCAAAACATTGTGTGTTAATACACTGACACGTTTTCAACATTTCAAAGAATGTTCATGTCCCTTTGGAGCAATACGCCAATCAGGGTGTCAGTGTATCAGCGTATAGACGCCGCCACTAGGACATCTCAGAGCTTCTCTTTCCACTTGTTCAACTCTTTGAGAGCAATGGGTTGTGCAAGCTTCTCTCGACATTGGGACTAACGTTCTCTTACCTCAACGTACGAACGCTGCCATCGTTGTGTCTTTAGTGCTGCGTGCCTGCAAAGCAAAATGCACCATGCTGGCCCACACGTGCCATCATGCCATTGGTCATGATGGCTCTCATGCGGTGGCGTGTCCTATTAAATACAGAGATCCATTTGGATCTCTCTTGGAGCCTATATAAGGCATGGACAATCCTCTCTTAACTTGTATGGGACTATCTCCTCCTATCTGGATTCCTTCTTCCTCCTTTTTTCTTCTCTCCACGGTTACTACGTTTTCTACCATGGTATCTAAGCCTCAAGAGGCCACGAATGCTTCCACCGAAGGAACCCCCATGCCCGCCAAAGTACGAGCCAGCCACACTCAGTTGCCTCCTCGAGCTTCAACTGTGTCTACAATGCCAGCGATGTCAATCAAGCTAAACAAAACTAACTACTTGAGCTAGAAGATATAGGTAGTTCCCGTTGTTAAAGCTCAAGGCCTTGGGCAACACCTCACGCACCCCCCACTGATAAGCAGAAAATAGGGGTAAAAACAATGCAATTTTTAGCCCTTGTCGTTGTGGATTTTGGCTTATGCAATAAAATTTATAAGAACTCCACTTAAGACATATAGTGATAAGTACGAGTCTCGTCCAAGGGAAGCTAGTAAGGAATTCGATTTAGTGATTGTATTGGTCGTTTCACTCTGATTAAACTGAATTTGATCTTCAATGAGGATCAAGTCACCCTAATTAGATGAGAATTTAGAAAGGGGGGTAGAAGAGTTGAGATGAATAGAAGAAATATGGAGCTCTAAATTGGCTTCTTTGATCCTAATAAAAGGATCCAAGAGGTCAATTAGAGAGGTTAAAAGAGAATTTTTAATTTGAGTTTGGTTTGTTTTTGCAACTTTGATAATTCAGAACTGAAATGGGGGTAATTTAATCTCCTAAGAATTAAAACTAATTTTTTTAGAGTTTTTCTTTGGAATGCAGTTGAATGCTTGGTTGAATCCCTCAAATTCTCCTCTCAATCCTAATCAGGGCTTGTACATGCCGCTTAAGCCAAGCGATTTAGAATTTCAGATCAAAACCAAGAAGAAGAAACAAGAAATTGAACTAATCTCATTCAAAATGCACAAATCCAAATTCAATCAAGGAAAAAGTACCAGATAACTTGATCCAGGGTGGGACTCCTCTCTGTCTTGCAGCTGTGATAGAAAACCATCAAGAATGAGCTCTCCCTCTCGAAATTCAGCATTTATACTTAGGTTACATGGTGAAAATTACTATTTTACCCCCGTATAGTAATTAATGTTTGTCTATCAATGTAGTCTGAATCAGAATAATCCAACTGTACAGATAGAAAGAGGGGATCAAGACGAACAGATCCATAAAAAATCATCTCAATCGGACTTCAGGATCAAAAGTTATTAATAAATCAATTTTAAACCAATTTAATCCATTGGATTAAAAATTGATTTATTTATTAATACACGCAATGACGTGTCGACGTCTCATTGGAGGCAGCATTTCAAATCTCTTTGGCGGGCACTCTCCCGTCGCGCCACGTACCCCTGGCGAAAAAAAAAGAAAACAATTAGAATTCACAAGTGCGGGTTTTGCATACATAACGCTACGCACGTAAACGTGCGTTTTTTACTAATTTCTTCCACTCCGTTTTTGCCACGTCACCACCCGTGCGCGCACGTTGTACGCGCAGCGCGGGCGGTGAACTTACCTCTTGCAGCTGATGTGCGCGTGACGCCATTGGATTCTCATCCAACGGCTCTCGTTGCGCCACGTCGGCATGTGGAATGGACTTGGGCGGTTTTTTTAGCGACGTCCCTTACAACATAATCTCTTGCAATCCGACGCCGCCCAAAGAATATTTAGAAATATACCCCTTCTCGCATTCTCTCTCCTCCGCTTTTCTCTAAAATATTAAAACAATTAATAATACAATTACAATTAAACCATGAACTCTTTTAAATTAGATTTTTATGCCTGCAATGGTGACCGAGAGCTGTTTTCAGGGTCTTTTTGCAACGAAACGTTGCAAAAAGGGCCCGGAAAGTTCAGAAATTGTAAAAATACATTTTTTCTATTATAAATATGCATTTTTTCTTAGAATAAATGCATTTTCTCTTGAAATAAATCCCAGAAAAATCCTAAAATTTGTAAAAAATTCTAGAAAATTCTAGAAAATTCCCTGATTCATTCCCATGCTGATAAATGTCGAAATAAAATATTAAATATGTCATTTTCATTCAAAAATAATTATTTCGAGCTTCAATAAATCCTTAAAAATTCATATAATTAACAGAAAATTATGGAAAAATCAGAGATTACTTGAAAACATTATTTTCATGTAAATATATGATAACAGCCCAATTTTAAGCTCTTTAAATGCATAAAATCATGCTAAAATCATGAAATAAAGACAGAAATTTGGGTGTTATCATATACCCCCTGAAGAAGAGGATACCAATGATGAGACCACCCCTTGGAAACAAAATGATTAACATGTACTACTCTAGTCTCATTTTGTCCATTGCAACTGAGCTTCTTCCTCTCGTCTTAAGATGTCTTACAATACGAGCTTGGGCGGAGCTCGCTACAGAGTTGTCCTCTACGTCTGAATCTCGTAGTATGGAGTTGACCTCCCAGTTTCACTCAGTCAAGAAGGGGACTAGATCCCTAGATGACTATATTTCAAATTTTCACCAAGTTATAGCTGAACTCATCAATGCGGGTGAACATGTTGCTGAATGCACCATTAAGTTCATATTTATTTGAGGTCTTAGGTCCAAACTTTGCTTTTTTAGTATGGGTGTTACAACCCTGAATGAGAATCTTTCGTCTGATGATCTGTTAGCCGCCCTTTGGTTCGAAGCTTCTTTAGATAATTTTGAAAGTGATGATGAAGTCATGGATGCACCTGTTGCTCCAATGCTGAATCAAGTCCAAACCTCACTCTCAAATCAGGCCTTGTACAATGCCCTGCAACTGAAGTCTCGTGGAGAACGAGGTGCATGCTATGGCAATCGTTGTGGGGAGAGTCGAGGACGTGGAAGACACAACGACCATTTCCTTCCAACGTTGCCAACTTTGTCTCAAACATGGGCACCGACCTCCAGATTGTTGATCTGTATCCTATCAACGTATGTAGTCCTTTCTCCCTCTCTCAATAACTATGAGCCGTCCATTGATGTAATCATTTGGAGAACTTCCATATGACTATGCATCAACCTTTCCTGGATTGGTAGCTCCATTTCCCCACCCATCGCCAGCTCCATGCACTCACCCTTGTAACCATCAAGCGTGGTACTGAAAGTGGTGCCACTCACCACGTTACCTCCGACGTCCAAAGCCTGTACGGAGCCATAACCTATGAAGGATCATAGCAACTTTATGTTGGTGATGGCTGAGGTTTGTCCATCCAGTATCTTGGATCATCTCAGATTGCATCCTACAATCTTAACCGTAATCTCAGTTTACAAAATGTCTTACATGTTCCCCAAATCTCAAAAAATATTCTCTCTATTCATAATTTAACATCTGATAATCATGTCTTTGTTGAATTTCACTGAAATGCTTGCTATGTAATGGAACACATGATAGGGGAGCGACTCATCACAGGAACTGCTCGTGACAGGCTTTGCTGCATCGAACCTGCGCAAGCAAAGGTGTTTTTGGGGGAATGATAGTCGTTGGATGTTTGGTATCTTCTTGAACATCCATATTTTAATGTTTTAAAATGAATTATCTCTCATTTTGGACTTCCCATATCTCAAACTTTATCTCCTTTTGTTTTCTATGCCACTGTCTTGCTTGATCTTGAAAAGTTCCCTTTAACTCTTCAACTCGTTCCTCCTTGGTACCTCTCCAAATGATTCACTCAGGCCTATGGGGGATGGCACCAATGCAATCATACATAGGATACTCTTACAATGTTTCATTTATTAATGAATTGAGCAGGTACACCTGGCTCTATCCCCCGAAGGCCAAAGGTGACATGCTCCCGACATTCATTTGATTCCAGCAGCAAGTGAAAAACCAATTTGCCACCAAGATCAAGACATTTCAATCAAGCTGGGGAGGAGAGTTCTTGTCTCTTCACAAATATCTTCTAACATGTGGCATCAAACATCATGTTTCATGTCCACACACACCAGACCAGAATGGAACAGCTGAGCGCAAGTGTCGACACATAGTCAAGACAACACTTAGCATGCTCCAAAAAAAAAAACACACACTGCATGCTCCATCAGGCGTCTCTTCCAACATTCTGGGATGAAGAAGTGGCAAGGACTACATAATTAATTAATAGAATGATCTCTCCAACAATAGGTAATAAATCTTCATTGGAATTACTGCACACTAAAATACCCGACTATAAATTTCTTAAAGTCTTTAGTTGTCTCTGCTTTCGTAATCTTCAAACATAGAGTAAAAATAAATTCTCACCTCGATTTGAGCGATGTGTCTTTCTCGGTTACAGTTCATTACATAAGGGATATCATTTCCTCTCTCTAACCACCTCTCGTCTCTATATTAATGAAAAAATATTTCCTTACTCACAATCTTTTTAGCAGCCTCGCCATTTGGATGGGTTTCTTGGCTGCACCCCTGCTGATAGCTCTAATTTAAATATTATTTCTACTATCGAATACAATGCTTCTTTACCTTCGATGACCATTGTCCCTGATGTTTCCCCTTCTTTGACTCTGAATTCTGCTGAGTCTCCCCTAGCAGATACAAGCACAACTTCTTTCACTCCACCTCTATGCACACGTCGTATATAAAATTTACTAAACCTATCAGATTCATCTCAAGAATGTGCTCGCCATTTATTCACCTCTAATGCGCTTCACGCTGAGGTACGCTCACAACCACGAGATTCTCTTACTTATGAACCAACTAGCATGTCACAAGCCTTAAGTGAACCAACATGGAGGAATACTATGGAGGCCAAACTTTCCACCCTTAGTGAGAATAAAACCTGGGTTCTAGTAAATCCCCCGCATGGTGCTAATATAGTTGGGTCCAAGTGGATATTTAAACAAAAATTAAATCCTGATGGTACGTTAGATCGATGCAAGGCTTGCCTTGTTGATCAGAAGTTCAGTCAAGGCCCTAGAATTGATTATCAAGATACGTTTAGTATTGTCATAAAAATGACAACAATTAGACTCTTACTATCTGTTGCACTTGTAATAATTGTCAAATAAAACAACTTGATATCTCCAATGCATTTTTACATGGAGATCTTCATGAAACCATTTATATGAAGCAGACTCCTGGTTTTATGAATTCATCTTACCCTCATCATGTTTGCTTAGTTAAGAAGTCTCTTTATGATCTTAAACAAGCTCCCCGCTCGTGGCATAAGAGGTTATCCGATTTTCTATCTCAACTATGGTTCCACAGCTCTAAATCTAATACTTCTATTTTCTTCAAAAACATGTTAACTTCAAAGTTATTTCTTATTGTTTATGTTGATGATATCTTAGTGATCGGTTCAAATATTAATGATGTTACATGAACCATTTCTTGCCTCCAAAATACATTTCCTGTTCGTAACCTAGGTGATGCAAAATATTTCATTGGGATTGAATTAATTCCCACAAAGAAAGGTATTGCTCTCTCTCAATCAAGCTATTTGGTGCAGATTCTTCAGACTACCAAAATGGGTGACTGTAAACCGACTAATACCCCATGGAGTCTCTCTTCCTCTACACCCTCTAAACTTACTGATAGACCTGATCCAACTCTCTATCGGAAAATAGTCGGTAGCTTACAATATATTACACTTACTCAACCAGATATAGCCCATGTTGTTAATCGAGCATGTCAAACTATGCATCATCCCCAAAATATACACTGGGACATTGTAAAACATTTACTAAGGCACCCAAAAGGGACAACTGATTACTCTCTATCATTCTTGTGTTCTTCCTCCATGAATCTTAACACTTTCAGTGACTCAGACTGGGCGGGGATTCCAGTGATCGCCGATCTACACAATGATATCGCGTGTTCCTTGGGCAGAACTTGATAAGCTGGTCATCCAAAAAATGGTCCATAGTATCACTCTCCAGCATCAAAGCCGAGTATAAATCAGTCGCCCACGCAATAACCAACATTATCTGGGTTGAATCTCTACTCAATGAACTAAACCTTCATCTAGGTATGCCTCCTACCCTATGGTGTGATAATTTAGGTGCCACATATTTAACTAAAAATCCTGTTTTTCATTCTCGCACAAAGCACATTGAAATTGCCTTCCATTTCCTGCGCGAGCGAGTTTACGCTGGTCTCCTTCATGTTCCTTTATATCCACAACGAATCAACTTGCAGATTTTCTCACTAAACCATTAGCAAAGCAATGGTTTCATTGGCTGCTGTAAAAACTCAATGTGGTGCCTACTTTGGTTTTGCAGGGGGCCTGTTTATGCGCTGACAAGTTGTCATCATCCCAAATAATGTTCGCGGCCCTCTGTAACAATGCGACAACCTGGATGTCGGTGTGTTAGTGTATGGACACTGCCACCAAGACATCTTGGAGCTTCTCCTTCCGCCTGTTGCAGTCTTCGAGAGCGATGGGTTGTGTCCCTTTCTCTCAACATTCGGACTAACGTCGTCATGCCTCTTCGTACAGATGGTGGAGCCGTCATGCACTCAGCACTGCGTGCCTGCAGAGCAAAATGCACCACACTGCCCCACGCGTGCCATCATACCGCTTTTTATGGTGGCGCTCATGCGGTGGCATGTTCTATTAAATACAGAAATCTGTTTGGATCTCTCTTGGAGCCTACATAAGGCATGGACTGTAAAGAATCGTTGACAGAAGTAGAAGGAAGAAGAGATAGAAGAGATTGAGAAGAGGAGAAAGATGATGAAGAAGAAGGAGAACACCAAGAAAATAGGTGGAGATTAGCATCATGGTATTCCTCAAGCTTTTAAGACTACAGGGGTTGAATATATATAGTATTATATCATAGTCGTAAATAGAAAGTTTATGTTTTAGTTATATATCCATTGTAATAGTTATAACTGATATATATTCGAATTACTTATTTTAATCTTGACCGTTATAATGGGTGTGGGTGCAACGATCACAGCCATTGATCGGTGTAATTGTCTCTCCTGTTATAACGGATGCGTTTTGATCTCGACCGTTATAACAGAAATGGTGCACCGATCTCGACCGTTGAGTCCATCCTGTGGACCTCTTATCTAGGATTTAATCCTCTCTTTCCAGATTTAATCCTTACTTTCTATATTTAATCCTATACTATCTATGAGCTTATATTGAATCCTATCCACTAAGTCTCTAACGAGTATACGAAATTTAATTGATTCATTACTAACTAATCTTGATTAAGTCCCTATTGGGCTGGCAAGTTGACGCACTTGTCTAGTGCTGACTCCTTAACATAGACAATCCTCTCTTAACTTGTATGGGATTATCTCCTATCTGGATTCCTTCTTCCTCCGTTTCTCTTCTCTCTACGGGTACTACCTCTTCTATCATTGTGAGTCCTTTCTCGGATGATCGCTTCGCGCCGTTCATGCGACGCTAGTGAAAAGGGCTGCTTGAAACGTTGCTGATTGGAGTAAATTGGAGTTGATTATATTTAGGGGAGAAGCGGTTCAGGCTTTTTGTTGACTTCCTAGGTGCAGAAACTGACAACGGAGATTCCGCAGGGTAGCTGGGACGAATCGGATGTCATTCTCGGCAACATGTCACAACGCAGAACGTTCGTCTATATCTGTACGCGGCCGTGAAAATGATAAACGTTCAAATGCCACTCTCTCCCTGTCGTGCTGTAGCCTGCCCAACTATTTGCAAATGCCAGGTGGTCTGTTTGTCGTCTTCTCCTGCTCCATTGAACCTTTTTTAATGTACTGATTTTGTCAAACACGGGAAGGATAACGAGTAGCCACCTGCCGCAATGAACACAGTAAGACGTCTGCACCGACGTCAAATTAAACGTAAGACAGAAACAAAATTAGGTTTCAGCTCAGCGCACGAGCTGCAGTTGAAACGGTGAATTTTCAAATGTCTTTCACTGCACTATAGAGCGCTAACCCAGTGATGATTAAAACTAATAATATTCCTTCTTACGTATTGAGATCCGTCGGTATGATTTAACTGGTTCTGTAGATTTATTGTGTGGATGAAAATTACATAAAAAGGACCACGCCTCAGAATGCTGATCCGACTGACAAGGCGCGAATCTAGGCAGCTTCAACGGTAGGATTATTATTATGGTTATTCAGCATCCTTATCGTCATTGGGCGTGGCATCTTGGGACCTAATGGAAGTGGCCGTGGTGACGCGGTTCACAAGCAACCAATGATTAAGATGCACTTCACTCCTCCGCCGAGAAACATGGCGGGAAAGAGTAGACGAATGAGAACCCAGCGGCTTAGACCCTCCGCGGTTTACACAACAATGACTTGCTAAGTATGCGAATTTACGCAACTATATATCCATCCAAATTTTCTCAGGTTGTGCCCATTTCCCATCGCGTAGCCTAAAGTTGTCTAGTGAACAGAGAATAGGTTAAAAGTTCTGTCTCATGAGCTAGAATTCATTAACAAATGGAGACTTGCTTCTGCTTATTACGGGAGTATGTTATATGCTTACGTTTCAGCCATGAAGGGAAAAATAAATAGAAGTATAAAATTAGTGCCTCCACCAGATTGAAAAATTGTATTCTCTTTATTTCCGGAGACTAATATGCAGTTATTGAATTTCCACTTGGAAATCACCTCATTCTGAAAGATGTATTCTAAATATTCCTATTTAGTGGATAACCGAGATGGACATTAAATTATCCAGATAAAATAACACTAAATAATCCTACTTATACTATAAGTATAGTTGATCCTATAGCCATCAGTATGGCGATACTAAGGATAGAGAGTGGGTGCTCTTTAGAGAAAGAGTTCGCTGAATTGATCCAAAGAATTACTGAATGTTATTATACCGAAACATCAATCAGATTGATTCATGTCACGGTTGTATAAGTGATCTATTGACCTAAGACGCCAAGGACATCTCATGAATGGAAGACTACATTTTGACTACAAGTTACAAGCCTCTAATCATTGGATTCAAAAAAGTCATATCTCGTATCTATTAAGAAGCTCATAGAGGTGATTGAGTGGTCAAAACATACTGCCCTTGGTATAAGATCAGATTGACTCAAAGAAGAAGATGCAACAAATCCTTGGCCAAGGTAGCGAGGATATTGGAGAATGCATTCTCCAATGATCCCCGTTACATATTAGTACTAGTCGAATGATGAATTAGGGTTTGATGACCAATTATACCCTGTCATTCAAGAGTCTTGCACAGATGAAGGATTATACACATACGATAACCGATGATGGTAAATGTTCCATGAGAAAGTTCAAACACTACTCGGTATGATCTAGAGCACAAGGTGTAGCTCGGCACCTGATGGAGTGGAAACTTAACCTATATGTTAATATAGTTAATTAGTAAGGTTGACCAATAATTATCATTGGGCGACTAAAGTTATTCACTAGAATGATACATGGGCCTAGAGGGTCTCACGCATAAGATCATAGGAACATTGGTGAATATATTTTTCTTAATAGGTTTTTGAGAAAAAAACTTAAGTGAAATATAAATAAGGGGCACCCATTTGAACACCTAGGCCAGCCAGCATTGGGAGCGCCCCCCCCCCCCCCCATTAAGTGAAATATAAGAGTTGAAGAAGAAGAAGTGGAGATCCAAGATCAACATGATCGTGTGGATACTTTTAGAGGCTGGGCATGTGAACGGCTTTAGAATGATCCCAAAGTGAGCAGGTCAAAGGTGGAACAAGTTTCCCATAAGGTACATTTGATGTATGATTTTAAAGATCGATTTAGATTTTGATAATCACATCTGAATTCATGGAAAACTTGTTTTCATGATTGAACCATGGAAACCGACACCTACCTTCCTTGTCCTGTGATTGACACCTTACATATCCATCTACATCTATTTTTCATATCCGTTCATCCACATTGATTCCGTCAAATACATCCATCCCTATCCATCCATTTCTAGTTTCTCTCTCATCGTCATTCACATCTCCTTATTTCATTAATTTATATTCCTATATAATGTTTCAAAATATTTATCTTTAATTATAACACTTCTCATCCCACAATATTCTTAATTAATAGAATATGTTCTATCATCCCCCATTGCCATATAGAAATACATTTAATTCCTAATATCGATTCCTTGTGGAGATGAACTTTGTTCCTCACTAAATAGTAATCTTATTTTATAAGTCAAATTTATAATTTTATGAGTCATGTTGTCATTGTCAATAAAAAAATTATAAACTTGACTTATGAAATAATTTAAGGGTATCTTCCATGCTCACATGGCTATCTTTAGAGTGAGACTCAAATAAATAAGATATCGAAGGGTATCTTTAGAGCTCACCTGGATGAGTCATCAACAATATATAGAAATGTACTAAAAATGGCTGAGTAGATCAAGAGGTTGGCAGTGTGGGGAATTGAACTCCCAATTGAGATGAGCCTGGACCTTATCCTTCAATCCTTGTTTCGCTTATTCTCCTAGTTCATTGTTAATTTAAATTTTTTTAAAATTTCAGACCACTCAACCTGAGCTGTTGAATATGCTTACCTCAAACCGTCATGCCCTAAGTACTTTTCATGGGAATGGCCCATAAAAAGAGAGTTTTTGACTCGAAGAAGGACAAGTGAATAAGCAAGTGAAATCTCTCTCTCTCTCTTTCTCTCTCTCTCTCGCTCGCACACTGCACACACACGTCTCTTCCTCTGAATCTGGCCCAGGTGGGGTGCTAAAATTCGCATCGCACCGCACACCCTTCTCTAACATGTGGTATGACGGTTGACGATAACGCCGTCACGTTCAGAACTCACAACGAAGGATCCAGTTCAACGAATGGGGCTGATCGGACGACTCAGCGTCGATCGATCACTGGGTCGATCAGGATCAGGTTCACGATCCGATCACTGGGTCGATCAGGATTGCCCATCCCTACAAAGTCGTGCTTATCCGTATAAAAATATATTTGCCCGGAATGATTTAAAATTACAGTCGTAGCCCGCCGACCTCTTGAAATTGGTCATAAATATCCGGAGATACATATCGTTCTTCGCGATTTCGCTCTTAGGGTTCGTTCGTTCGTTCTCTCCGGCCTCCTCTTCCTTGTCCCGCTTCTCCTTCAATCTCGATTCGGCAGCCTTCTACCGCAGCGGATTTTGCGACAGGGTTGAGTCATGTACAACGGGATCGGCCTGCAAACGCCCAGAGGATCGGGAACCAATGGCTATATACAAACGAACAAGTTCTTCGTCAGGCCTCGAAACGGAAGCGGGGCCGCGTCCTCTGGGATCCCTCGGCCCGGAAAATTGGGATCGGATGAAGGGTTCGGTGGTGGCGTGAAAAAGGCCAACAAAGATATTATTGATCACGACCGTAAACGCCGAATTGAGCTCCGCCTGCTTGTTCTTGAGGAGACGTTGGCCGACCAGGGGTACACGGATTCTGAGATTGCCGAGAGGATTTCCCAGGCTAGAGAGACTTACGAGACTGAAGCCTCTGCAGCAGACGGTGCAGGCGGCGGTGATTCTGGAAACTCCAACGACGGCAAAAGGTAACGATCTATATCTCATGCTTTAGAGTCTATCTGAAGTACATTTGTCGTTTCAAAAATTAGAAAATCTATGGAACACTCATTCAGGTGTCGCTTTCATGTTGTGTTCGACAGAATATGGAGGCGCATATATCATTAGCCACATGGCTCACAGATATATGTTTGACAATTGCCCCAAGATCTGTTTATACAGTTCCTAAAGTCTTGATCAGTATACTTGTGTACGTTTAATGAACCAAAATTTGCCTTCTCCGTAAATGATGGTCTTTACCCTTTCAGAAGTAAGAATATAGACAAATCTTTTTACCCTTTGTTTAATTTCTGAATAAGCCTTCGGCCTTAAACATTGAACATCCTGGTAATTAGTTGCCTTAGATCGTTTAAAACAGTCTGGCATAGAGTTTACAATAAGTTGGTCACTCTAATGCCCTATCCAGATTATGAGAGACAAAAGAATGTAGGGATTTGATCATCCGGTACTCTATAGCAAAGTATTTTAACGTAGAGTTTTTTATTATTGGCGAGAAACATGTTGCGGTGCTCGTATTTGCAGATTACTTTCTATCCTTTTGCTCGTATTCAAAAAATAAGATCCAAAGGATATGTATGGTTTGATCAAACGTTCTCAGTACTAAAAATTTTCGGCTTACGTAGCTTTACCTGGGATAATCTGTGCAGTATCTTTATGCTGGGACAAAGAAATACTTCATCCTTTTTGTTTGGCCCTTTACAAAGTTCGTTTCCGATGTTACATTTTTTCTCCTTTTGACTGTTCCGTGGACCATAACGCTACTATCCTTCAGCGTAAGATTTAGCCCGTGGAGTTTCTACATATCTTTTCTGTTTCATCCATGGCTTGCCGTAGAGTTCCTCATGTTTGTGACTGAGCGACGTCTGTAATGTGTACATAACAATCTGAATCACATGTAGACTATTTACTCAAAGATGTTGTTCAAACATGCGCAAAGCATTTCACCGATCAGGAATTTTATAATTCATTTTCCTTGTCAACCCAAGAACAACTGGCTGCGAACAGTCTTAGGTAGTTTGCAGGGATTAGCTGTTGCTGTCTCAGCGCTCGAGAATAAATAGTCGGAGGGCGTGTTCTATGGCCATTTTTTTCTCTCTTTAGTTTCTCTTTTCATCCTATGGGTTGTTGATGAGGGTCTTCTCGGAGGGTTTGGCTGGACAAAGAGATGGCTGTATAATCTGGAGTCTTGTGTCTCATAAAAAGCGCGTGGCTATTCAAGAATAAAGGATGGAGTGTATAAATGCTCAACTGCGGCTGGGAACTCTTAGACTTTCATATTCGCCCCTTTCGTCTCCCTTCTTTTCTTGATCATATATCCCGATCCACATTTCTTCTCTTCTTCTGTTGTTGACACTGTGATTGACGTGTATTTTTTTGGTAATTCATCTATGATTCAACTCAGTCCTACAATATACCTTTAGTTGTTTATCATTTGAATGCGATTATTTTAGATTCATGCCCATGCTTTCCCCCGTCGGATTCTTTTTTAGCACGCTTTGAAGGAATTTTTAGAAAAAAATACATCCAATGTCTTGTCGGTTGAACAACTTGCAGTTTGACGTTTAATTTGTCTCGGATTTTCAGGTTTTCGGATACCCAGACGCATCAGGTTGCCCTTCGAAAAGAGAAACAGACGGAGCTATTCAGAGCTGCCCTTAAACTTTCACGTGACCAACAAGTTCCCGATGCGAGTACTCTGCCTTTGAAGTCCCAAGAGAGACTCGAGGAGCTGGGCGGCAAAGACAATGACTTTGAAGAAGGGGAGTACGAGGAAGGTGCTAAGAGAACGGGGGACAAACCTGTTGCAAAGGATGGCGATAGGCTCCACGGTAAAGTGAGCGAGGATTATCCTGCGAAACAGATACCTGAGGAAGCCTTCATCGGGAGCAAAGTGAAGGATAAAGAAGCGCTGAGGAAGGGAGATGACAAGAAGTCGGCCCGCCAGAAGAAGAGAGATGAAAGGAACAGGGAATCGAGTGAGTCCGATGTTGACGTCCGTAAAAGGGATGGCAAAAAAATGAAAAAGCTGAAGAGCGAGAGCTCTGAAGACGACGAGAGTTCTGAGGATGATTCCGTCGCTCGTGGCGCCAAGAAAAAGAAGAGAAATTACAGTACCAATTCCTCGGGTTCGGATGACTCTGGATCGGATTCTCGGATCAAAGGAAGGAAATCGAAGTCATCCGCGAACAAGCAGAGGAAGAGGCGGAGATCTGCTTCTGATTCAGACTCTGGACTCAGTGCCAGGCGCCGAGAACCATCTGGGAAGAAGCGCAGGGAGACTTCAAGGGCAGACTCCGAATCGGAGTCTGAAAGAGACGAGAGGGTCGGGAAGCCATCCGGAAAGCGCAGCAACAAGGCCGACTTGGAGTTTGATAGAAGAGAAAAGAGGGTCGAGAAGCCCACTGCGGAACCCAGAAAACGGCAGAGAGACGACTCCGATTCAAGATCCAGGCCACAGGCCGCGACCCACAGTAAACGGCGAAAGGATGACTCTGACTCCGGCGGCTCTGAAGACGACCGTGGGCCGATGCGAGTTGAGAAACAGCAACAGCAAGTGAACAAGAGACCTGGGCGAAGACACGATTCTGACGACTCTGAGTCTGATCAGGGGGAGCAGAGTGGTAGACCGCGGCCGTCTTCCGGAAGTCAGCAAGAAGGCAGAGGGAGGCGTCATGATTCCGACAGTTGGGACAGCGGCCGTCCCGACGACCCCAGATCAAGAGCCAGAGTCCCAAGCAACGGAAGAGCTGCGACGGAGAGTAAAGAGGTGAAGAAGGGGAGGCGCCACGACTCTGAAGACTCGTCTTCTGATGGCGAGGGGCATGTGGATGGACAGAGGATGAAGGGTTCCGGCGCAGGCAGAGCGGCAGCTGAGCTCGTCAAAAGCCGCAGGAGCCCACCGACTGAAGACAGCAGCGACAGCGAGAGCTCCTCGCGCGAGAGTTTCAGCGAAGACCCCGACAGCGACACCGAAGCGGAGGACGCCGGCGCCGGGGTAAGACGCAGAGTGGAGATCCGTAGCGTGGTCGAGAGGCAGCACAACGATCGAGCCGCGGCCGTCTCGCGGGCGGCGGAAACGACAAGGAACAAGGGCGATGAAAGGGAACGGGACGAAGCGGGAGATGGGAGAACGGAGCCCGCCAGCGCCAGGAGGATCGAAGACAGCGACAGATACGATCCTCGGAGGGGGGACGAGGACGATTGGAGGCGGCAAAAGGAAGAGCCGGCGCGTGCGAGCTTCGACCGTTACGGTGAAGACCGCCGCCGCCGCCGCGAGGACGAGAGAGACCGCCGCCACGATCCCCCCCGCCGCCGCGAGGACGAGAGAGACCGCCGCGGGGAGCGCGGTCCAAGGCAGGAGAGGAGCCGGCGTGGGGGTCGCGATGCCGGCTACGATGACCGGCTCAACTACCGCCGCCCCGACGAAGAGAGACGCGACCGTCGCCGCTGATACTCTCTCTCCTGCTGCTGCTGGTGGTGTCTTTCCCTCTGTTTGTCGCCTGGGCTCGCTTTCTTTTCCCTCCGTTTGTTTATTTTCTCCCACCCAGGATAAACTTTCTGTTTCATCTTTCATGCATGGTATTAATAATATGTATAGTGCGCGCGCACACACATTCTCTCTCTCTCTCTCTAGTCTATATATCTCTCTGTTTGAATGTTCGGGGAACCTTCTAGAGTCTCTGACGGCTGACCGGTTTTAAAAGCAGCGAGGGATTTTGCGGTCTTCGTTAACTCTCGCGGTCGTCCTCCGTCGGCTGCCCTCTTTTTGCGGCGTGATACGTGAGATCTTCCGGTTGTCGCTGCGGCGTCTGGGTATGGCGGACGGGGCCACGGAGAAGAAGACGTCGTATAGGTACTGGGTGAGGGAGGCCTCCTGCGATGCCGCTCCTCGTTCTGTGCCGCGCAAGCTCTCCGTCGATGATCTGTCCAAGCAGGCGCAGCTGCCCTCCAACACCCTCGGATCCGTCTGGAATCAGGTCACTCATCCCGTTCAAATTTCTGGTTTTCCCTCTTTTTGTATTAATTCGCTTGATGCCTGCGATTGCTTCCTCTATGGATTTACCCCAAATTTCTAGAGGGCAATGGAGTTTTTTGGAGGACCTGGGGACCTCTCCTGCGTTTTCCTTCATGTCGTCCTATGAATTCGTCGTTCGTCAATTTGCTTGACGTTAGCGCGATCCGGAACGTTGACTTGAAGTGCGCTACAATTGAGAAATTGAAAGTAAAAAAAAGTTTCTCCCACCGTGATTGTCCTCTCGTCCTGTCATTTCCTTTCGAGCGCCACTGACGGATCGGCATTTCATTGCCTCTGCCTTCGATTTGGTATCTCCATGTTTGTGGAGTCTCAAGATCACGCGTTTCTGTTCTTGGCTATGCTTATACCCACCATCCCCGGAGCAATTTAGAGAAGTTATCGCCGCCTCTGATGATATATTCGCTAGGGTTTATTGTACCGTCGAATAGATAACTGTATTGACCAAATGTTTACATCCCCAGGCTGGAACATGGGAAGAGAAGAACCTAAACGGATGGGCGAACGACAGGATCAGAGTACGTGCAATTTGAATGCTCCGCTCAATGTCTTGAATCATCAGTTCTCGACGTGCTCAAATCCAATCTCGTAATCCCCAGCCTTCTGACATCCAACCTTTTTCAGGAGATGCTGAAATCTGTGGGTTCGTTAGACTTTGTCGATGGAAGAGCCGATATCACCGAAGTTTCCAAGTGCGCCGGGGACGTGAGTACACGCCCCTCCCCATCATTCTCCATCGCCTTCCTTTTCCTCTGCGATATCACCGACGGAGAACTGTTTAATTAATCTGCAGGCATTTCTAGTGACCGTGAGGAACAAGAAGCGCGTCGGCTACACCTACGAGCTATCGTTGAAGTTCAAAGGCATGCGGCGAACCTTCTTTCCTCGCTTCGGCGCTGTGCTTATTTCTTCAACGTGTTGTCTGTGGTCGCTGCGCAGGAGAGTGGGCGGTGGGAGGAGAGGCAAGGAAGGAGGTCAAGGGGCACCTCGACGTGGCGGAGTTCTCGTTCGGGGAGCTGGATGACCTCGAGCTCGAGGTAAGGATCAGCGAGGAGAAGGGGCTCGACGGCCAGGACAAGACCCGAATCCGGTCCGACATGAAGGCCTTCTTGCCGCTCATCCGCGACCGCCTCCGCCTGTTCGAGGAGGAGCTTGTCCATCGTTCGTAGCAATTTCCTCTCCCATCCCATCTCCTCTCTGTTTGAGAAGATCATGTTTTGCTGAACGAAAGAACGAACGAATGATTGAAATGATTGAATGGATGAATGATTGTCGTCGAAGACGGGGACCTACCAGAAAGCAGAAAATTTCCGACATTTGTTTGATTCGGGGAAATATTAGCGAATATTTGGGGCCCGCCTCTCCGAGGGTCAGTCTTCTCCTCGACCGCGCGTCCGTCTCTGGCTGGGGAAGTGGCGAGTGGAGAGGGCGAGTCGCCGCAGCGTCCGCCTCTCAAGCCTCTCGCGGAGCAGGTCGTATCTCCTTCTCTTCGACGAACGTTGTTCGTAAACGAGGATGCGTGCAACTCGTTAGATCCGGCTCCCCCTTGTCATAATCTCTGGTCGTTTTGATCGCAGATCGCGAGGGATGCGCCGAGATGAGTAGATGCGGGAGGGGAACATCTCCTGGAAAGGCCATTTCGTCTTCTCCGCTGGAATTGGAATCGCGGCGTTTTTCCGACGCCGATACGAGCGCGAAATCGTTTTCTCGTTTGCCCTTCTCCCGATCGTCAATGTTCTGCGCAAGCCACTTTTCATCTTCCCCCGCGGCCGATGTCGGATTACCCTTCCTGCCGAGCTCCGGTCGGATTGAGCAGCCGGCCTCCTCCGATCACTCCCCGAAATCTCTCCTGATTTCGCCCCGCGAAAGCATTGCCGACTCGCGCGTGGCGGGTCGTGTCCGGGACGCGTTGCTCGATAAGAGCTTCGACGACGACTGTTGCTCCAAGGATTGTATGACCGTTGAAGAACGATTGGAGTTGCAGATGCTATCGGACGAGCTCGGCATGGTTCTCACCGGCAGCGAAGAAAGCCCCCGTTTGGATGTAGGTATTGTGTTTGTTACCCGAGTCCTCGTAAATCCCTTTTCCTCCTCCATCCTCTGCGCCATGTTCTTCTTGTTCTTTCATCCTGTGTTTCGTTTGCTGGTTATTTTTCTTCGCTTGCCGTCGCTTCTGTGATCTCGGCCGTGGCGATTCTTCGGCGTTTGGCCAGAAGGGTGATGGTAGATGGGTTTCTCTTATTTTTAATGGCAGAAATGATGTCTTTGTCGCAGGAGATTTACGAGAAGCCTGGAGTTTTCTCCAAGTCCGATGGAACCGATCCGTCTGCTGGCTTGCAGAAGAACTATCATCCACGGGAATGTTATAGTCCCTCGCCTTCGGCGTCTTCCTCCCCCGGGAACAAGCAGAGACTGCGGTGGACTGTTAAGCTGCATGAACAGTTTGTGGAATCCGTGAACAAACTGGGAGGCGCTGAAAGTAGGGAAAACATCGAAGTTAGGACTGATTACGCAACTCAACTTCCATGAGTTTTGCTCTAACGGCCGCTGGTGTCTCGTGTTACTACCTCGCAGAGGCGACTCCAAAGGGCGTGTTGAAGCTTATGGACGTTGATGGTTTGACTATCTATCATGTCAAGAGTCACCTGCAGGTAAATCAAAAATCTTTGGAATACCATTTTGGTGAACTTAAATCTCGTATCTTCTGATCGTCTCGTCCTGGGATACCGTTGTGGATGGCAGAAGTACAGACTTGCAAAGCATCCTCTAGAGATGAAAGGAGGTTAGTCAGCTCCTTTGTTGTCTCAGATCACTTTCTTCTTTTCGAGCAAAGAACCTCAGCACCTTCATACTCGCACTGTGGAATTGATCAGAATTATGGGTTGTCAAATTGGGATTTCTTTTTCTAACTAATTTTTTCCTGGGGGAAAGGTTCAAACTTTTCTCGCAGGTCTTGCCCAAAGACTTGTGTTTGTTAAGAGAGTCTATCACGCAAAACCTTCTTTCTCCCAGTCAACTTTCTTTCTTCTTTTGTAGAAGGTTCGCAGGGGAGGGCGACGGCGTTGCCTGAGGGGAAAGTCGAGCCTTCAATCAGCAAGGAAATCAAAGCAGGCTCCAGCGGGTAAGATATCAGTCGCCTCTTTTACAAGAACTGTGTCAGCAGTTCGGATGGCGATGGTCAGCAGGTTCCACGTACTGGGCGCGTTACAACTTTTTTCTGGGGCATAATAGAAACATGCTGGTGATGGAGGCCTTGAAGATGCAGATTGAGGTGCAGAAGCAGTTGCATAAACAACTGGAGGTACGTTTGTTACGCGCGTCGTGCATACTCGTATGATGATTCTCGGTTCATCCCGGCAGCTCAAAACCGGTGTTTTTTTTTTATTTGCTTTTAATTTTTTCTTTTCTGGGGACAGGTGCAACGGGCTCTTCAACTACGGATAGAAGAGAACGCCAGGTATCTGCAGAGGATGCTAGAGGGACAGCAGATTCTCCAGGAATCTGCGGATCCCGTTCAGAACAAGACCTCGGAAGAGCCGGCTGGGTCGGGCTTTAGCGCTGCAGGGTAGAACTAGGCCAAAAACCAGAGCCCGCCATCGTCGTCGCACGGCCAACGACTCCACGGCGAGTAAATTGCGGAAGCTCCCTTTAAAGTCTTGTAGGTTCCTACTCCTGTCATGATCTGCTTCTGTCATGACGCCTGCGTCTGTAACATCACTTATTGTTTTGTATTTGCCTGGCTTTGAATGAATGCTGCAACGCCCCGTTCCCACGACTGAATAAAGATCGAGCACGGAGCTCATGTGTGAGGAAGAGAGTCGATCACTGGGATCATGTGGTGAAAGTTTGAAGAAAAAAAAACGAAATTTGGAATGGAATTTGAGGTTTCACCCTGTCGCAATGCTGTCAGCGTTTATTGCTGAACAAGATATGAAGAGGGAAGAACATTTAAGACTCCCTCATTGGACGAGCTCGGAGCTTAGCCAAGTAGAACCAAGTTGAGTTTATTGATGCTCTGGCCAAAAATCAATGGGGCCGTGCCATTATGACAGAATATGTGTTAGAAAGGTCAATCCCTCCCCCACTTGTAAAAATAAAACTAGGACTGCCCGCTTCTATAAAGCGGTAAACCTAAGTGAGATAATTCGAATCTGGGAACCATTACAAGTATGGTTGGTTGAACGAAAGTCCCGTGTCATCCAACGGAGCTTAAAAGAAGGTGACTCACGCAAACAGCTGGCTCTTACTCCTTTTCCATAGGAAGGAATAGCCAAATCAATCCAGGTTGCTGGTCAACTTCATTGGTCCTACCGAATAGGGAAAGAGGCTTGCTATTCTTCTTCCCCCACATACTCCTCAAGAGTGATCGCCATTATCATTGATATCGTATAATCTGATATCTGACAATATGATATCCTATATCCAGATGAAATAGAGACCGTTCCAGATGCTGATATCCGCCTGATATCTGATATCGAGACAGATACCGTATGGGTAAGGACGCAGGCAGATGAGGGTACAGGGTATTGAAATCCGATATACATACTGAATGGGAGTCCCATGCCCATCAATTTTGAAGCTTTTCCCGACACACTTCTCCTCTTACGCAATGTGAATCAACTGCAAGTAGGGTTCGACATTTTTACCAAAGTCCAAGTACAGACGAAATGGAGACCCCAGATCCACCATTTTAGGGTGGACCTACCGGCTGGTACAGTTCCAATCCGGAGGTTAAATCATCCCTAGGAGAGGATTTATTTCTTAAAACATGTGTTATATTTATCTACTAAACTATAACTAAGCTAAAACTTAAAGAGAGTCCTCCCACTCCCCTCATTCCTGCACACCTTGAGACGCAGACTCACCCCTAACAGTCACCACCACCTGCAATGACTTTTCCCCTTGTTTTTAATTTATCTCGTCTTTTCCACGATGACTGTGAACTGGAAATAATTTCCCTTACAATATTATGTAAATAGATGCCATATAATTTTTAATCAAATTTATTTTATCGTTTCCCCCCAATCGAATTGATGAATCTGATCCCATATGACAAATATATTTAAATTTTTTGTCACATTGCATTGACAACTCAGTGGTCTATATCAGTCTGATACATAGGATCTACGCTAGTTATTGTCTTTCACTTCTCCATTGAAATATATTGTTTATTTTAAATGTTGAATCTCAATTTTTTTTAATATTGTTTTACAAAATGGTAAATCACAGGCAAGTGTTTCTAATTTTCTGTTTTCACCACTATTTCTTCTGCTAAACTATGTATCAAAATTGTCTTTCTATATATATATAGATCACTGTTCTTTTCTGAATTCGGAGAGATAGGTTTTGCATCATAATTTGCAACTATGATCAAACCGTTTGTGAGATATCTGTGCATTCAAAGTTTAATGAACCAAAGGTAATACTTTGTGTTTGAAATTTGAGAAATAGAAAATATCTGAAATGAATCATCTTTTGGAATGTAATTTATGGCATGTAACTTCTGATCTTGGCTTGAAAGATTTTTGTTATTTCTCTCCAACTTTAATGAACTTGTCATAGATGGAGTTTACATCATAAAAATTGATTCAGAAATAGGGATTATATGTAGATTGATGAACCTGCTGTATTCTATGCCCTTGATTGGGATGAAACTAAGATGGATAAAGGAATCACAGAAAAAAACTAACAAAATATTGATGAAAGCAATGTGCACTGATCATATCTGTGATTTATCAGTCCCTTCCGCAAAATAGGTTGATCTATTCATGTATCCAGCCTCTATGTGTATTTACATGATCCCTGTCATGTTGAATTTCCTTCATCTTGATTAACCCCATTATCTTTCCACCATTTTCATGCCATCTTTATTACATCTTGAACGGTTATGAGCAAAGGGAATAAGTGAGAAGAGAGGTAGGGCCCTGAATAATTATATCCTAGGTGAGTTTCATTCAGGAGTTCCCTTGTTTTAACTAAATGAGATTTTTAAATAAAAAATAGTAAATTTAAAGTATATATTTTTAAATAAATGGGATTTTGACATCTAAAATATTATCTATGTGTGACCCTCGAGGCCCATGGATTGGTCTACTTAACAGCTCAAGTGACTCAATAACCTATATTGGCCATAAAAAGTAATTATCTATATCATCATATAGGGTAATTAATTATGGATCAACTTAAGCTAATCGATAAGTTGAATTTCTGGTCCGTGAGGTGCAAAGGTACAATTCGTACTCTAGAAGTTATAGTATATATTGACATATTGAACCTTTTTGTCACCTATTACCATGTACATATAGTCCTCCTCTGCTTAAGACTCTGAGGATGAATTGGGTTATGGTCCTATATGTAGCCAAAAAGCCAATCAAACATTCCCTATCTCGTTCCATGTACATTAATTTAAGGTATTCATTAAAGTGCATCTGTGATTCTTATAATGAAGTCCATGAATACATTATCCAATTTAGTGAATAATAAAGAGATCATAACATAGCGATAGCTAGACTTAGTGCGTGTTATAGATCTTCATATTCCAAGGATCCTTGAGAAGGAAATCTGATAGCATGCATTTCTAGTAGCTTAATCTTACCATTTTACATGTTTATTTACACTAAATAAATTATACATGCATGTTATCAAACTTAAAATGATTAAATTTAGTTTTGGAATGATATTCTGAAATTTCTGCATTTTTACGTATTTCTGAGGATTTTTCTGACATCAAATTCTGAATGAGTCAGAAAATATTTTTTTTAGAATTCTGAACATTAAATTTGTAAATATATGATTTTTGAAGTCAAAATATAGATTTATTTCTATTTTCAGGCCTTTATTTTACTAAATACGATTTTTAGAAATATTTTAACGGCTTTATGTTTGCAACGCCATGTGTTGCCGTTCGATTCGTCGAATGATGACCAATCATGATTCATGACAATGATTGGTGACAGGCACTCACTAACCTGATTAATGATTGGTGTCAGCCAATCGTTTGGTTAAATCATTATGGCATCACGATTAGCGGTGCCATAAGGACACTTAATGATAACATATTTTTCTTTTTAGTTTTTTGGCGCAAGGTGACGTATCCCTAAAAAGGTGCATTTTTTCAGAAAAAATGTGATGCGTGGTCTAAGGGGATGCGTGGTCTAAGAAAAAATGTGATGTGATGATTAAAAAAATTATTAATTTTCCTCTCTTTTCTCAGATTGATTAAATATTGTAGCACCCGTCGAGCTGTCACGTGACACATGGCGCCACTTGTACAAGTGGCACACACGTGTACAAGTGGCTCCCATGTGTTAGTTTCTAAGAGGATGATAAAGGCATGCACTAGCACGCTGCCAAGTCACATCTGTTTTAACTCCTTTACTCCTTTTGCCTCTATTTTGTCTTTCCCCAAGGTGACATGTCGCAAGAAGAGAGCCATCGCTCATAGATGACGCGGACAAATCTCAACCAATTATCACATTATATGCTAGTATGAAATAAAGCCCTAACCAAATGACGTGACAGCGTTGAGGTGGACGAGGAGAGAAAAATCTTTGGATTAAATCAATATCTATGAATAGTCCAACTTCCAAGGTCGATATCTGAGGATCAAAAACTTGGATTGAGCTGAAATTTTAAGGGTACCTTCATTTTTTTTTCTATCGACCCATGTGGTTGAATCTATAAATTTGTAACATCTTTAAGCTCACTTCTTCCTAGAGAGACAGATTGGAAGAAAGTGAAGTTTTGATGTCCATAAAAGGTTTCTTGGTGTCTTTAGAGCTTGGAGAGATTCAACAGATTAGGAAGATGCCTTGATCTGGCGGAATATAGGGACCTAAGGTTAGCCTCTTGCCTTACATTGAGTATTCTTCTTGTTAAGTATCTTCATCGGTATCATCTTCATCAATCATGATCACTCATCCACATCCATCTTCACCTGTTAACTTCCCTATCCATCCTTATCTACCATTCATTTCACATGTCCATCACTCATCCACATCCATCTTCACCCGTTATCTTCGTGATGTCGGACGTCGTCGATGGCGTCGTCCGATGGATGAATTCAATAACGTGAATGTAACTACGTGAGGGCAAATGACCTAGGTAGAGTGTACGTACATGTCCGACTTGTGGGGAATTGCCAAGTTCTGAGCTCCGGGGCGGACGACCGATGACAATGACAGTGACCTTTCTGACCCTCGTCGGAGTGACGATGATGAATATGGTGCCAAACAGAATAATTCCATAGGGGCTCTCACATAACAGACAGGCTCGACTCGTACCTAGGGAATCACTCGTGAAGTAGTTTTTTTTTCTCGATAATTTCTCTCACTTAATCTAACCCGAGTGCGGTGGAACACAGTCGGAAATATACTGAAGACGGTAATATAACAGGCAGGCAGAGGGATGGAGTACCTCGTCGGTGGTGTCGCCCGTCGGCAGGGTCTTCGTCTGTGCAAGTGTCGGCACAGGCTGATGCCGTGAGAGAGTAATGCTGGAGGGGCACATCAAGGCTCGTCAGGCGGTGGGGCACGGCGAGTTCAGCAAGGCATTTGGCCAAATAGGCTTCAATTGTACAACAAGTCAACTCCGGATGTAGCTTAGCCACAAGTGTAGACGGAGTCATGGAAACTCGGCGACACCAGGCAATGCATAGGTCACAACAACGACGATGCGGCCTGAGGATCAGACCGGGTCACAATACAACGACGTATCAACATGTCGTCACAAGTTCCCAGGCATTTTGCACGTTCAACAAATGATGGTGGCAGCACCACTGATAGAGTATCACAATTGAGCCAAACGGATGGTCCCTAACGCCAACGGATGGATCTCTCGACAGCTAGCAGGCGTCAGCTAGAACAAGGAGCGTCATAACCTCGTCTATGACACAACGCTTATGCATAGTGGTGCTAGCTGTGATAGTGCAATGCGATCGTATTGACCACTATGCCACACCGTCACGTCGCCCGGATGTTCCCCCCATAAGGGAAAGTCAAACGATTTGGAAGACATCGCAGGAGAAGGCAATATGCTTCATGCGAGATGCTGCATTGACTGGGTGTAGATGCTTTGGCCTACCAGGAGATCCAAACCCCACTTGCATCAGCACACGGTGGCCTTCGATCAGTCTTCACGGTGGGGCAGTGAGAACTGTGTGAGATCAGCAAGGGCGACGTACAAAAAACCTTTCATTTGCTGTGAGGCTTGGTCAACAAACGCAGAATCACAAACGCACGCGAATGTTTGTGTACGAGGTTGTGTTGACCACCACAAGGAGTGCCTAGCGGCTTCAAGAATGGAACTTTCGCCGATCATACAGGGAGCGGTTCTCGTTTGGTGTGGTAGTGGCGGGTAGCTTCAAGGGCATCCACTATGAGTTTGAGGGCAGAATCCGCCGGCCCATAGATGATGATGAGGCAGAATGAACTCCTTCCCCTACGTCTTCCCTTCTTTCCTTCTTCTTCCTCTCCCCTCTCCTTCTCCTTCTTCCTCTCTTCTCTTCTCGATGAGACCTGGTTCTCAAAAAAACTAACTGCCACACAAATTCCAGATCTGGCGAACGTGGTGCCCATCATGGTCCACCATGATGGGCCCCTTACAATGGGTCCAATAAGAGACCACCCTATTACAACACAAATAAAGAAAATAAGAGATTAAACACGTGAAAAATAAAATGATACATATGGATTTGAATTATAGGTTAAGGAGAGAAGGTTGGGCCAGTCCCTTAGCATAAAATCAAGGCATTGTATTATAATGAGCAGAATTACATCATGGTCATATCTATTACAAAAAGGGAAGCCCAAGACCAATATAGAATTAATGAGACGGGCACAACTCATGCCTTTGGGTAGTGGAGCTCCTGAACCTTGTGGCATGCAAGTCCGCATGTGCACCTACCGACACCACTGCTAAATGTGTGTCCCCGGGCCGGGCACCACGCCCCTATAAGCTATGGCTCTCGACACATCTGTAAGTCAGTCTTGCCACATGCCCCAAAATCACCTGTAGCACCCCGATGCTCAGTCCCCGGTGCCCGGTGCCCAGCCTTGACGCTCCATGCACCACATGCACCCGCATTGACACCTCTACTGATGTGATCCACATCGGTGCCACCATGCTCGACGCACCAAGCTTTGGTGCCTATGGGCCATAACACTACCTGCAGGGGTGCCCCATGTCCCGCAACCATCTCGGTGCTCCGCATGCCATGGCTTAGTCTAGTGGTGGCATACCATCACATCCTAGAGTGGGGAATACACGTGGCACACACACGCTGCGCTTGTGACCTGCACACATATCTTGCATAGCCCACACTCGCATGGCGCATAGCGTCGACATGCATGCATTCTGAATGGCCTGCACACACTACCTGCCCTAATCTGCCACATTTTTCATGCAAGCGAGCACGAGCACCATGTGGGCCTTGGATATAAAGATGAGGGACGAGCGCCACCACCCGTGATGCATGTGGTGCTCATGCTATGAACTCAATCTCCTATCTCGAGTCCAACCATGTGGACCCATTTGAAAATTTAGCACACAGGTCTCTGTGCAAGAACCCCACCTACTTGGGGCCTTACAGGTGCTTCTACATTGATGTTTGGATCACAATTATGTGTTACCCACTAAGTGGCAGGTAATAAATTCAAAATTGGGGTAAAATTACGACGTTGAGAATTTGAGTTGAATTAATAATATTTATAAACCTATACTCGTGAAATATTTTATTTTGATAGTGACAAGCAAGGGTCATCTCCATAGGAAACGGATCTTAGGGAAAATATGAACTCAATTGGGTGAAGGAAAGATGAGAAGAGTTATGTATTATGTAGTGAATTGTGTGATGAGAGTGAAAGATAAGACAAGAGATGGATAATTAGGGTTTTACTACAGAATTTAGATGGACGAGAATGGAGAGCGAGATGGAGTCATAACAACAACGTGATAGATGGTGTAGAAAAGAATGGATACGGCAATAGAGATAGTGAGAATGAGGTAGAATGATGGTAGAAATGAGAGACGTAGCAATATGTATTTGTTTGAATAAGAAGGAAAGAGGTGTGTGACGAGATCGTCACGGTGTAGGGTGCACGCTAAATGAAGGTTAAGGTGAGATTGGAAAAGGAAAAAGACGGGTGCATATGATTGTAGATGAATGATAAATGAAGGATATGATGATGGTTGATGCAGATGAATGCACTAACTAAGTGTGTTGGAGACGATTCAATGTAAAGCGAAAGGCAAACCTTAGATCCCTATATTCTGCCAGGATCACAGCATCTTCCTACTATAGATCAACCTCCCCATATCTCTGTTGAATCTCCCCAAGCACTAGAGACACCAAGGAACACTTGATGGACCTTCAAAACTTCACTTTCTTTCTATCAGCCTCACTAGGAGGAAGTGAGCAAAGATGTTTTTAACAAAGATGTTTTTAATAAAGATGTTTTTAATAAAGATGTTTTTAATAAAGATGTTTTTAACAAATATGGGGGGCTCAATTTATATATCCAACTATATGGATGGATAGAGGATGAAAAGAAAAGGCTGCCCTTAAAATTTCAGCTTGATCTGAGTTATGGATCGTCAGATATCAAGCCTGGAAAATGGATGATTTCTAACCGTCAATCTCATTCAAATATTTCTTTGTCCTCATCCTCATCAGCAATGTCACATCATTTGGTTAGGTTTTTGTCTAGTCTGATCTATAGTTCCGGATTGTTCCGGACGTGGACGATGGACGGGATGCGATGAATTCGTCCCGTCCGATGTCTAGAGTAAGTTCAGAGATGAAGGACGGGACGGTTTTTCGTCCAATGATAAAAAGACCATCACGTCCAATCATACCGGGATGGTTTTTCATCCCGTATAGTCCTCCCAGGATGAATTTTCATCCCAAAATTTTTCCTGGATGAAAAAAACTATTTTATTTTTTTAATATATTAATAAAGATTTTTCTAAGTTTTTTAAGGGAAATTTGGAGGAGAGAAAATGCAGATGGACATATGTACAACTAATTATCAGCAGCGTCAGTTTCTACACGTGAAAAAACTTAGGGACGTTGATGCGAATTGTTAGAGCAAGGCCACGTGGCGAGATCTCAACCGTCGGATATGAATCCGGCGGTTTTTCATCCACATCTGTCCGTCCATCATCTGAAACCTCCGTACAGACGGTTTTTTCATCCCACGGGACGAAAACTGTCCCGTAGGGTGGTCTCAGGGACAAATTTTTGCCCCAAAATTCATCCGTATCCTCAGACGGGATGATTTTTTCATCCCGGGACAAAAAATTGTCCCGTCCGCGTCCCTAAACTATAGTATGAGAATTAAATGCAATGATTGGCTGAGATTCCTACTCGTCATCCATGATTGAAAGCTCTCGTCACTCCACGTGTTGTCTTGGGAAAAAGAAAAACAAGGACTAATGATAGGTTATTCTTTAAATATATGGTATAGTACCTTTTGTCACAAGTGATGTGGCGGCGCATCAGCGCACACTATGTCAGCCATTTGACCTTTTTATTCAATAAAAATGGGACATGTGTGGGCCACGTGTTGATGGAGGCAAATTGCGTAATAAATTTTAATTGTCGTTGTAAGCCTAATTTGGTACTATCAAATAAATTTGATAGAAGTATAACTCACTCAACTATATAGTTGGGGTAAGGTTGTATCCACTGGGACTGGCTTTTAGAGAGATATTCAATATTTGAGTTACTAGTTAAGGGATAATGATAGTAAAACTACTAATGAGATAGTGAGTGCAGTGGAAGATGAATAACTAGTAAGTGATAGAGTATTATATTATTTATATATCCTTTGAGATAATATAAATAATAAATAAATAAGAGATGTAGCAAGAGTTATGCGAAATATTAGTTAGAATGATGAAGTAAGTAGTTAATTTTAATAAGAGATAGTAAAGTTCTATGAATAAAGGCAAAGGTTTAACTATTCTTAAGCTCTATAAGAATATGAGTAGAATCTAAGGATAGTGGGATTAATAATTGAAAAGAGGAATATAAGTTATAGAAATAAGAGATAAGAATAAAGTTAGGAGAAAGTAAAGATATTAATAAGAATTTTAAGGATGACTAATATTATTCCTAGAACTTAGTTATAAGAGAGATTTATATGTGTTTAGTAGATATTATGTAGTGATACATATGTAGTGAAATATTTATATTTTAACCATATATTTTTTAGATTTTTTTAGGATCGAAATTTGGAGGTAATAGTTGATTTTGTTGAACACCCCTGAGGTGTTCAACCAAATGCTTGAGAGCAGGTCGAAATAAGGAAGATATCTAAGTTTATATAATTTTTATATTTTTTATGTATTATATATATTTTATAGTAGAAAATCAGGTAAAGACGGGCTGTCTGTCAAATGCCCATGAGGTGTTCAACAGAATGCCTGAGAGAGTCGGGTTATGTAGATGTGTTTTTTATTTTTTATTTTTTAGATTAGAAAATAGAAAATAATAGATGTAATTCCATCAAATCCAGAGAGGTATTTGACAGAATGCCTCTGAGAGGTCAATGTAAGTTTATATACTTTGATTTGATTAGGTAGATAAGTTTAATTGATAAGTGTTCCCCAACACAAGGTGCTTGTCGGAATGCCAAAACAAAATCAGTGCATGAATTTTATCAAAATGAACTGTGATTCAAAATTTTCACTAAATTTTCTTCTGATAGTAAAATGATACGATGGGGGATCTATCTAAATAGATCAAACCTCAGAGAACGCCCTTATTTGAAGAGAAAGAGTGGCGGCACTGATCGCCGCTGCCAAGCTTCGGTTTAGTGATTCCCTTGATCTTCTCCTCTGTCAGAGTGCAACTCAATGATGCTCTAACCTTTGTGATCTTCTTGAGAGTCCTTTGAGCTCTCGAGGCATGTCCCGACACCTTCACAAGCTCCTGGGTCACCTTCAAGACTAACCATTGAAATCAAATAACCTCCCTCTATGTGCCACCGAACTCTCCTGGACTTTATGGGCCTGCTTGTTGGCTCCATGGTGGCCTCTGACACTCCTTGGGCGAAGGGCCTCACTGGCTGCTGGCCAACTTGAGCACAGTGCGCTCACTGGCTGGCAGCTGGCTTGAGTGCCACCGCCAGCTTGTCCTTGGCCTACTACTCCAAAACCCTTCAATAAATATAGATATATATTTATATATATTGAAGTCCATAAGCATTTTTTTTTTCAAATGAGAGAACAAAAAATGTCTTCCATTCACTTAAAATTGCCTTATAAATTTCTTACCATTTTTGAAATATTATTTTTCCATATTCTCTTGATTTTTCAGGAATTAAGAGGGCCTAAAAATAAAAAAAAATTGGCATGGACCTGGGTTGGCAGCTAATTCAGTTCCCCTTCTGTGGAAGTGCTCCACAAATCTAGTACATAAACATGGTTCCATCACTGTGATGCATGCATTGAGGGCCGAGACGCAGCTCGCAATGGTCCGATGGGTATTTATTATGTGAAACTAATATTCAGACGAACTATTATAAAAGAAAATCCTCTGAAAAGGGATTATCATTTTAAGTAGTATGCAATTAAATGTGGAAGCACGTTGGATATTGCATGGAAATATAATGCGTATGGTTTTTTCAAATACAAAATCACACTGAACACCAGGACATGCAGGACATGGCCGCTCCCATGGTGCAGCATGGCTCTATTTTAATAAAATGGATGCTTGAAATTAGAGATTCAGATAGAATAATAAATTGTTTTTTTTACAAATTCATCACAATTACTTTGTGACAACTTGATCCATGCATTTATCTCTCCTTTATCAAACAAATAGTCAACTTAGGTAGGGATAGAGTCTTTTTTAGTCCTATTTCCATTGATATTTGACAAGTCTAATTCTGTTGAGATTTTAACACCAAAACCTATGCTTGAGCACCATTTGGGGTGTTGCAGTTGATAAATCCAAATGATAGTAATATATATGTGCATTTCTAGCTAATTTATCTACTTCTTTATCTTTATCTGCATATACTATCAACATTTATGTTAAGTTGTGAAAAATCATGAATAAAATCACCTTCTTCTAATTTTGAGTTAATAATTGTCACTTGTGGGAATAACCTCACTTAACTGAATGAGCTAAGTGGAATGTATCTCACTCTCTTTTTAGTGTATGCCGAAGATGCATGAATTAGGTGAAACTTTCCTGACTAAAGGGGATAATTAAATGAAGTAGAAGCTATTTGGCCTGAAGGGGCAGGCCCAGCCATGGCCTTGGGCCAAAAGGAGGCCCAAATCAAGACAGCTGGCTCTAGTCTAAAGGCCCACTAAGGAAGCTCCATTAAGCCCAATATGAAAGGCATCTTGGGCCAAAGAAAGGAGGGCAAGGGGAATGTACAGTCATGACTATTTATGAGCATTTAAGGTGCTTGGATGCTGATTTGAAGACACCCTTGGATCTGGACCCAAGCCAGAGAAGAAGATCCAGCCATTCGATCCATAAATCATCCAAGGGTGGAGACTTAAAGATAGCACCTTTAATGCTAATTCAGGAAAGAAGTCTTGAACATCCCTGGGGTAAATTCAAAGGTCTCAATGTTCATTGGAGGACCATAATGGACGTGGATCATGACCCAGAAAAGAAGATGTGGCCATCCAATGTATTGAAAATCCAATGGCTCTCATTTGCTCTCTTTCCCTATATAAACCCCTACACCCTATTGTAATATTCATCTTGTGATTCAATCCAAAATAACGTTTGCTGGCCTAAGTGAAATTGAGTCATAGATCCATTCACTTTCGTGAGTGCCAGACTGAGCAGGAAGCATCCAGGGCTGAAGAAGCTGGTGGAAAGGAGAAGAAGTCCCTTGGGCTTTGGAGGGTGAGACAAAGAGGTTACTTTATTATTTCTCCTTTTTCACTCTGACCTATTCGTCTTTTTTCTTTTGTCTTGTAGAAGCTAGCCAACATCTAGACGGTTCCAACGCATCCAACCACGCTCAAAAATTCATTCTAGAACTCATTCTAGAGTAAAGTTAGTGCAGGCCATTTTTCTCTCTCCTCTACTAAGCCACTTGCCCCATTTAGCATTCGGACTTAGCCAAATTTTGACAAAGTCCAGAGCGCGCCCCTGTTTCATTTCCTATTTTATTTTGGCTTTAAAATATTCCTTAAAAATCCCAAAATTTTTATTTCTGCCTACTAATATTTTTTTTAATATTTTAATTACATTTTAAATTTCTTTGTTTGCATTTTTATTTGTTATTTATCTTTAGCGGTAGTAAACCACTTCTAAAATTCATAAAAAATTATAAATAGAGCACAAATTCATTAGGAAAAACCCATGCTCCCTGTGGATCGACCCTTACTCCCTGTAGGCTACTAAGGTTATTATAAATTTTTATTGTTTTAATTCGGATAAACCAACGACACTAATTAGTGAAGTTAAATCATCACTAATTACCCCTAAAATATGAATTATCAGAAGTTTAAGACCCATATCTCAATACAAAAATCTTCCAATTGCAACCTTTTTGTTTCATTCAAATCTTATATTCACAAGCTTTACATCCATATATCATTCATTGGATTCTGACATCATTCAGTTGGTCTACTTGACTTTGACCAGACGTCGTGAATTGGGACATTTGAAATCATTGACTATAAAAATTGATATCAATTTCATAGCTTCTTGAAACATTCTGATCGTAATGTCAATCTGTCTCGTCACTGAAAACAAAGTATTCATAAAAGTATTTTTATGCTTTCACCCTGAATTAATCTAAAGTTGGTGTAGGTTAAAGTCAATGATTTGAATTTTGCAATGATCCTCTTCTTTTTTAAAAAGTATAAACATTACATAAATTCTTCATAATCCATGTATTTAAAATTTCTGAAAATATATAAATATTTTTTTCAATTAAAATACCTAATGAGTTGACTTGGTCAATGCAAAAGAATGGGATGGCTTGCTAGATAATTTTCATTTGATTCTTAATTCAATTTGGACCGTTTTAATTAAATTGGATTATAATAATGTTTTATTTTATTATATAAATATTTTTATCTAATTTGACCCATGTTGACTGAATCAACCATTTTAAAAGTCAACACCGGGTCTTTGTGAATTCAAACCAAACTTATCATTATACACAAGTTTATACATTATAATGGTCTGGGAATTGTATTTTGATCAACTAATTGTTTTGTAAAATGACAGCATGATTTGATCACCTCAGAAACCAACCATTTCTATAATGAAAATAAATCAAGACAATCAAAAATATTTTACCAGGAATATTAGGGGAGATAAAAATGGAAGACAAAGTGATGTCCATGCCTTTAAATTTAACAGGAAAACATGAAAACTCCTAAAATCTAGGAGAAAAACTCATTTAGATTTTTTTTGAGTTTGGTGTGCTTCCCATTTTGAATATTTTTATCCTTCATAAGCATTTCCCATTCATGAAAGATGGGAATCTATCATAGGCAATGGAGCATGTTCCTTGTACATTCATCTATCCCGTCCTCCACTGTTCTTATGATCTTCTAATTGCCCTATAAATGTCTAGCCTTGTGAGAAAGCTTATTGATAGTTGCACTCATGCTTTAGAGTGTATTGGTGAAGAGTTTGATGAATTTTTGTCAATGTATGAAGGAATCGTACACCACTTGGCTTAGGACAAACAACTCATGACTCTCCTTATCCTAAAAATATAAAACCATTTCAATCTTGTAATTGTGTTATAAAAAAACTTTCATTTTTCAGAACCATTTATATTCTCTAATCCCAACATCCATATTTTATTATCCATTCCCCCATCGTCACATCCATATTATCTTTACTATAATAATAACATATATCCACATCCAATTTCTCTATCTATCCATCATCTAAAATATTATAGAAACTATATTTATTCATCATCTCAACTCATATCTCTCTTATAGCCCTAAAAATAATAATTACCTTTGTACTCCATATTTGTATACTAATGTTCATATTCCATTATCTTCAATATCATCTAATATTATTTATACTCCATATTTGTTTACATATGTTGATATTACATTATCTTCAATTTAACCAAATACTATATGCCCTTTGTTATTATCAAAAAAAAAAATTCTGGCTCGTTCATCCATCTCTCTCTTATCATCTTTTATATTTCACCTTTTCTTGAAGATTATATCCCACCAAGAAGCTGCAATCACCCATTCAGAATCTCGTTCAATATTCATTTATACATGACATTCATACATTCATATCTGATGCTTATAACGAAGTCCATGAATACAATGATATTTATTCATCATTAATCCCATGTGCTGTTTGGAATGAAGCCCCCGAAAAGGTGATTACATGTAGTGACTTAGTGAATTATGATGAGATGATAAAAAGGTGATTACTACTCTTTAAACTTGTATCTCAGATATTCTTATTCAAAAAAAAATCAACATAGTCCTTAAACTACCCAATAGAATAACACCATCTAAACCTATTTATATAATAATTATAGCTGATCTTTCAGCTGTTATTTTGTAGACACTAAGCATAGATGATGGGTGCTCTTTAGGAAACAGTTCGCCAAGTTGATCTATATGAATCCCTAAATGGTATTATACCTAAATGTCAATAAAGTTGATTGATGTCGGGGTTGTACAAATTTTACATTGATGTGAGACACAAAGGACACCTCATGCATGGATAGCTATATTTTGACTAAGATGTACGGGTCTCTAATCACAAGATTTAATTGTGTATTCATTTGGATGTGGGAGGAAGTGCATGAAGGTGGTTGACTGGTCAATATGGGATTCTTTGCCCTCAGCATAGGAGGATATTGAGGCAAGGATGAAGATGTATTTAATCCCTAGTCGGAGTAGAGGATATATTGGAAAAAGCACTCTCCAATAATTCCCATTAAACATCATTACAAAATGAAATGACAGATTAGGGTTTGATAGCTACCCTACCCTAAGACATCTGGGAGTCTCATGCAGAAGAAGGATTATATGTATAAAATAACCGATGATAGTATATCACATCGATCAAATGGATACATCTAGAGGCTAGACACATGAATGACTTGAAGAGATTTTTCAAAGGGGAAGTCAATGATAGAGCAAGTTCCGCACAAAACGATAAGATCACTGTGAGGTTTTAGTTTATTCATGTCTAATTTATATTGAATTTGATGCAATTTACATGTTTGAATGATCAATCAAGCCTACGAAATCCCAACATGAATACATATGAACCATAATATTTCAAAAGAACATCTTATATGACAACTGATAGGGTTTAGGTTTGGAATTCGTTCCCCATGTTCTCCAAGCAATATGGAACCTTTCAGCTCCTACAACTCACACTTCTCAATCTTCAATTTAAGCTCTCTGCCTTTCACCTGGGAGAAGCTTTGAATGGCTACTTAAAAAAAAAATCATTAAATTCGATGTCAACAAAACCATGAAAAATTACATGTTGGTTTCCCACTGATCTAATAAAAGCTGAAATCCACTCCATTCTCTTCATACTAGGTTTCATAGTAAAGCCTGTACTTTCTAAATCTTTATTTATTTTATATTTTAGATAACATTCATCTGAAGATGAGCTTGCTTAGTGTGCAGACACTAAGCACAGATAGTATGGTTTCTTTAATATAAAGATTTCACTAAATTAACCCTTATGAATCTCATAAGGGTGTTATATCCAACTATCAATCAGGTTGTCTCATGCCACAAGTGTTCAAATGTTACTTAGAACTGAGACAACAAATTCATCATGTGGATGGATGATTGCGTTTTGATTATGACCAACATCCTAATTTTCATGAAATTTGAATGAAAAATCTAATTTGGCTCATATGCACCCAGACATTCATAAATGAGATCGAATGGTCATTAGTTTGTATGCCCTGGTTTTAGAAGGGAACAACTCGATGAAGATGATGAGATGAAGTCCTTAGCCAAGTTAATGGAATATCAGTAAGAGTTTTCAGATTTTTCCAATAATTTCATAGCACACACTACTAGCTGAAAATAATCATTAGGCTCTGTAAATTAACCATACAGCAAGCCATTATAAGAGTTTCAAGCAAATGAGGGACCATATGTATACATCAAAACTAGTTTTATTAAGGTAACACAAAAAATTTAATATATATGTTTTTATTATTCTAGAGCACAACACATAGATTGGCAACCCACAACATGAAAACTCAAGCTATCTTTTAGATTAAAAAAGTATGTATTTCTTTAATATATATGTTAATAGATAATTAATTACATTGGCCAATAATAGTTACTAGGACATTATAGTCATTAATGAGACTAACATATGGGCCTAGAGGGTCATGCAAAAACTGTCGTTTGGATTTCGTAAGAAATAATTAAAGTTTAGTTGTTTTCATGAAAAATTCTAGTTAAATATAAATAGGAAAGTTTTCTTCAAAAATTTACCTAGGCGACAACTCTTCAGTTTCACATCCTTGTTCTAGTTTGTCTTATTGGATGCCCTCCCTTCCAATGTGACTAAAAAAAATGATGATGATGGAGGAGATTAAATGTGCCACGGATCCATGGATACATTTAAATTTTTTAAAAAATCAGAGATGTTTAAGACTTCTAACTTATAAAAAAATTATTAAATATAATAATCAAACAAGGACAAAATTCACCCTGAAACATATTTCTCATAGAGACATTACTAAAATATGTATGCATATTCAATATATTTTAAAACAAAAAAATTTAAGGGCATAAAAAATTTCAAATGTAATACATAATTTGATTTAACCTTTTTGATCCTAAAAAATATTGAATTTAACTTTTTTATTGATTGAAAATCACAATGATAATTTTGGCATTGTCTTTATATGAAATTTATAGATTTCCAAATAGCTATATAAAGAGTACCATTGAGAATATTACTATGTTATAATAGCAAAAAACTTTATATCGGGTTAGCCTCAGAATATTCTGTTAATTAAGAAGCCCATATATGGACTGAATCAGGCTTCTAGCTAGTGTATCAAAAACTTCTAATCTATCATTATTTCATTATTATTTTGATTGATGTAGATTAACGATAATGTTATCTCGATTATTAATCAAACATTAAGTTTATAATAACAATCACTTTAAAAATAAATATGTATTTTCCAAGATAAAAGGGAAATTGATACATTTTAACCACTCTGACCAAACTATTTTGCTTTAAGGTAAAAAAATATTTTTTGAACATTTTAGAGCTTGGAAAACATGATAAGAAGGTGATTTGATGCATCAATATTCCTTTAAATACTCAAAAATCAAACCTACATAAATTATTGGACATTTGTCTTGCTCTTATAATTATTCAGTTTTATGTTAAATATATGCAATAAACTAATCTGACTAGTATATATAATTTTCTGACCTTGTTAACTTGTGGGATCAGTTCTATATGTATTTATTTGCTAAAAAATATTTCACAAATAATGTTAGATAAATTTTAGTTGAAACTTAACTAAATAAAAAAGGGTGATGAGAAGGTTATTTTTTAGTACGAGTTTTTGGGTTATGTGCCATGGATGTAATATCGGTAAAAAAATTTTGAAAAGCGGAAACTGAAACCAATTAAAAATTGATCTCTAAACATAGAAAACTTTGTTTACCTTGTGGGGAACTTGTTTCACCCTTGACTTGCTCCTTGAGAGAGTGTCTTCCAGTCGTTCATGTGGCAGCCTCTAAAAGTATCCACACGAGCAAAGGACTGTTGGATATCCTCTCTTTCTTCTCCAACTCTTCTTGAAAACCTTGTTAATCTCCTCACCATCAAGATGAACTTGTGGAGTGAGTTAAGAATGAGAGAAAAAATAAAAGGGGGAGCCTAGATCTGGCGGGCATGGGCACCTAAAATAGACACCCCTTTAGTTATACTTATTTGGAACTTTTCGTAACAATCGTTATTAATAAAGTTCACCTTCCAATATCCTTAAGTCTTATGTGTGCGAACCTCTATGCCCATATATCAATCTAACTTATAACTTTAAAGGCTTGATAACATTTCCTGGCTAAGAAAATTAATGAATTATATCAACATATATATATTAATTAATCAAGGATCTATTTACCCCAAATGATAGGCTAAGTTTTTAGCCCATGTGGTGCCAAGCCACAACTTGTGTTCTATAAGATATAGAGTAGTCTTCGAACACTCTCGATGAACCTTTACAATGATTGGTTACCATACATGTATAATATTTTGTTTGTGTGAAACTCCCTCATGTCGGACGTCGTCCGGTCGGCACCGAGTATGATGGCTCAGTACTGATAAGGGATGGTGGTATCGAACGTCGATGGTGTCGTCGTCCGACAGATAAACCCTAACGGGTAGATGTAACTAAGATGCACGAATGTATTTCCTACGTGTTGTACATGCAGGCTCTGACTTGAGGGAGGCATCAAGCTCCAAGCTTGGACGGGGTCGCCGGGTGATGGTGACGATGGCCTCTCGAATCTTGTCGGAGCGGTGTAGGCATCTACAGCCGAACGGAGGTTGTCCCTACCGGTAAGACACTCACAGAGTCATTCATAGTTTTCTCTCAATACCTCGTCGCCCGGCTCACGATGACGTTCGGCGACGGTCAAAGCGAGTGGGGAGGCGAAGTGCCAGAGAGCGGGCGGCAGCTCGGCGAGTGACAATAGTGTTGGAGCTATATGTAAAAGGTCAGACGAGAGATGGGAGGGGGAAGAGACGGCACCAACCCTTCAACGGCGCAGGCTCTCGCCTTGCTTGAGGAAGAGTGCCGATGTATTTCACCCTCGGTCGATCACAAAGGCGGGGCCAGGACAACCCTAGTGCAACGTCTCGATCAACCACGGGGCGGTCAGTTCTCCTGTTGGGTCACTACAGTAATCACCCACAAGAGGAAAGGTCAGAGCAAAGTCCAGTTCATTCTTGAGGGAGAAGGCCTCGGTCGTCCAAAAGGCGGGGTCAGAACAGCCCACAGTGAACAGTCGGGCGTCCACGGGTTAGTCAACCTCTTGGAGAGACACAATCACGATCGCCCACAAGGGAGGTGGCGCTCGGATCTTCCCGTATTGCACGATACAGGTTGGGGTGTAGAGCGCCTTCCCGGCGGGCAGGGGCGCCTCACGGTTTGCCGTGATTATCATCTGAGATCAGAATTCAGATGGCCTGCAATTGCACCCGCCGATCAGCGTGGACAGAGACAGGGGGGGGAAGATTCTTCCCCTCCTCAATGGATCGGTCGCGGATCACATTCGACGGCGCTTGTCCCGTGGTGGGAGGGATATACGGACAGTCGTCGTCAGGCGAGGATGGCGGGGCAGTGACCTAGGGGAAGGAAGGAGTGATATCCCCCGCCCGCCCGTAGGTTCCCATTCTTCCTATTCCCCTCCTCTTCCCCCTTTTCTCTCTCTCTCGTGCACTTCTTTTCTCTAAGGTGAGACCAAGATTCAACCAACAAACTCAAAAATCGATAATCCTGGTCTGATGAGTAAGGGTGCCCCCTCTTCCCTTACAAAGGGGGAAAGAGGTCAATTAGGCCCCTAAGGTGAGTCAACAGGGGGAAAGGTCCATTAACGGGGGTCCTTATATAATGGGCCCCCCTCATTACAAACTAAAGAAAAATGAAAACATAAAAAGAAAACAAGGGGAGGCAAAGGAATCCCTCCTGTGATGACGACGATGCACGTACGAACATATCGCGCACACGACGAAAACACAATGACTAGACGAGAAAACATAAAACACGAGAAAGAACAAAGAAACAAAATACGATAATTCGAGCAGTTTCACCCGATCTTCGATGACGGTGGGGGGCAGCGCGGACGACGTCGCCGACGATCTTCGATGGTGTGCACCATCACTCCCAAATATGGTTAGTCGTCAAAACCTGATCGCTAATTAGTTAGTACTAATGTGTAATGAGGATCATTAGAGAACAACTTATCCAATATCCCTTCTACCATGTCTAGGGATTTTGATGCATGTTCTTCTTCGAGTCAATATCTTCTTATACCACGGTTAGATGATCATGTCTTGACCTCTCAATCACCTTTGGGTATTTCATATTATGTTTAAGCTACAACATGCTAGAATCTCATGGTTAGGGACTCAATGATTCTAGTTAAAACACGGTTGTCCATACGCAAGATTTCCTTGGTGTCTCGATTCACCACAACACTTACACAACCATAGCATGAATCAATGTCGTTGACGATTGGGTATAACACCAATAAGGGATTCATATGGATCACTTTGGTGAAAGCCAACAACTGTCCTTAGCGTTTCCACACTAATGGCCACAAGATCAGCCATACTTATGATATAAGTAGGTTTAGATTGTGATATTGAATCAGATAAATCGATGTGATTCTTGAGTATCCAACAAATCAGAAATTTTAATATACACGATTAAAGTGTACTGATAATTTTATTATTATCTCATCATAATTCACTAAGTCATTGCATATATTCAGGCACTTCATTTGAAATATCACACGATAATAATAATGAATAAATATGTATTTCAATTAACTTCAATAAACCATTGAAGTATGATTATCTTGACAATGACATAATATACATCACAAGATATGAAAAAAAGTAAGGACTAGTGTCATTCCTTTCCATTGAATAGCATATTTAGTGGATACTACAAGCCCTCTATCTTAGATTTCATCATTGTTGGAGATTTTTTCACTGGTTCCACTGAATAAAATTCGTAGGTGGACCATAGTGTGATGTTCATCAAGAAATATATCTTCTTTTGATGTTATCATTGATCTAAACTCATCATTTTTATGTTATTCTTATCTAATATTTCCCCCTCGCTTCTTTCCTCCTAATGTCTGCTCATAAAATCAACCCTAAAGTTTCTCTAGATGAATTCTTGTAAAATATTTTTTCATTCTATGGTCATTGCTGCTTTTCAACTTTGTTTTGATTTTAAATCACTTCACTTGACTAATCAGCCACGTTACTAACAGTTATTTGTTTATAGTGGACAAAATATTCTAACAGTTACTAACATTTATTTTTTCATTCTATGGTCATTGCTGCTTTTCAACTTTTTTTTTATTTTAAACCACTTCACTTGACTAATCAGCCATGTTACTAACAGTTATTTGTTTATAGTGGACAAAATATTATGATGCATTCCTTCTTGTTGGAAAATTTTACTGTGGGACAGCATTCTATAAATTTTAATCTTCTCCCTAATCTTCATTGACTTCATAACATAAACATGAATTTTTTCCCCACAACTGAAGTCACACATGAATCTTAATCTTCAAATTGGTTTACTATGTAATCATTTGTCTATTGTGTACTGCGCACCTTCATTGGTTTCATAACCTACTCGTCAACTCTTCTGCTCCCGCTCGTAAACTCATACCTTCAATAATTCATTTACTTAGTGTATGAGCTCCCAGTTCAACCCAATTGATCGTTAGGTCAAGACTCAACTTCAGGCATGACTCATAATGGCAGAGTCCTTGAGTTTCACAATGATTTATCCCTCTATTCTTGATCTTCTGGCATTTATTGTGTTGAAGAGGTATATTACAATCTCAGCGTTGGCACAAGTACAACATCTGTCTCTCAAATGGCATAAATCATTCGCACAGTCCTAAATACTCAAAGTCTACCAACGATAAATGAATGAAGGAAAAGGGGGACATTCAAAAAATTATGAACAATCAGTTGTCCAAGTGGGATAACATGGCATGGATTATTCCTGACCTTGATCTTATCTGCTGTTGTGGCACAAGAAATTTATAATGTTTTTAAAATATATGTATCTGTGAGGGTAATATAATTCATAATTCTTTGTATCTAGATACATGTATATTGTTTGTGTGCCTAGATTGATGGATAGTGACAGAAACATTCATATGGGTATCAACAAGGACAACGAGAAACATGATCCCTTACATTAAATCAAAGGCATTCATAATCATCAGATATTGAGGCTCCTACTTTAATGTATTTTAGAAGTTCAAATAATCTTCTGCAGGGTATTTATTTACTTTAAAATGAGATATTTTGATGAAAGAGGGCAAAGCAAACACTTTTAGCTTAGATTTTAATTGCAATATATTTTACATCATGCTAATGGAATTAATCACCAATTATGGCTTCATAATTCAGTCACATGTTTAGCAAAATTGAACAGAAGTGAAACATTAATCCTAATGCAATGAAAATGACTGAACAAGCATGAGCACATAGAAATAAAGTGTGTAGTTGTTGATGAAGTAAATATGTGTGCCAATCATGTTTCATAGAATTTCTGTGTTACACATGCACATTTGATCTATTTAATTCGTCTTGTTTTTATCTGTTATTTTATTTAGGGGTTGGTTGCAAGATTTAATGCGAATAAAAAATGTATTTTGGTAATACTTTAATAGCATGGTGGGTGAGAAAAAGACTTACTCAAATGATAGTGTAAAAAATATGAGGTGATAATGTGGGAACTCTAGTTATGTCCAATCATAGGCTTGTAGTTCAAGGAGATTATGGAAATTTATCTTTCAGTGTGTCCTTATGCGGTTTATTCACTACAGAAATTCGAACTTATTTTCTGCGCACCAAACTGAGTCATGGATGCATGGGAATAAGTCATTTATATGAATTGAATCAAGTGTAGAGACATAATGCCATTTACCATTCTTTAATGGGAATTATTAGAATTTGTTCGAAAGTTAAGTCCTACAAATATGAGCAAATGTCGAGGATGCTACAATCCTTGGAGGAGCAATGGAATCGTGTTTCGCTGGATGACTTTTTTGTTTAATGGTTTCCCATTATGTTATTCTTTATTTCTAGTCTCTAGATCCATGGCTTACAGTTTTCTATAGATCTCGTTTCTAATTATCTATTGGGACTGATGTGACACAACGTTACGCTAGCATGTTTGACGGCCGGCGATAACATCATTCGTATGTAGTATGAATGCTACCATACATGCACCGGAGGACTCCGTCGATGACGTCCATCTTCCGCCTACAGCAGCTCATGACGATTGCGTACGGCATGGCGATCTGGCGACCTTCAGCCTAAACGCGGCGGCCTTTCGTCATCAATGCCAGGAAAGTCGACGAGTCGGCGGTGCTTGACGCGCGGCCACAGTCGCCTTCTGCGACCAGGGCAACCGTAGCCGCAAGAATAAAAGGTGGTCGGTGAACGTCCCGTCGCGTTAGATATCATTGTCACAAAAGAAGTATACCGTGGAGGTCTGGACGAAATCGAAATAGGAAGAGAGAGAGAGATAGAAAGAGATAGAAAGAGATAGAGAGAGAGAGACTATCTCATACCGGAGGTTGGCATCAGACTGGCAGGTCATGTAGGAGTGAATCGCATAAGTGTCGTTGTTAGCGACTCTCAGAGTCGCGGCGCGGGGTTGTGGAGGAAAGCAAGAAAGGGTGGAAGATATCATTGGACGGACTGTTGGGCGTTGGGAAGATACCGGATCGGGGGGCCGAACTTGGAGGTGGACTCTCTCTTCTTTTCTTAGATCGCCGGCGAGTGCGACCCTTCGCTTGCGTGATTGCCCCCCCCCCCCCCGTCGTTGCCGACACCGGTGACTCGTGCAACCCTTCTTGCGGGGCCAATCCTCCGTCAGATTCTGCCCGTCAGCTCTCTCTCTCTCAATCTTTCTATCTATATACCTATCTTTCTCTCTCTCTCTCTCTCAATCTTTCTATCTATATATCTATCTTTCTCTCTCTTCCTCTCTCAAAATCTATCGATACATCTATCTCTCTTTCTCTCTCTCTCTCTCTCTCTGGGGCCAGACACGCTCCCCACTAGCCCTTCCAGGAAGAGAAGGCGGACAAAAACCGGAAGACAAGAAGAATAAAAAAACAGGGCTTGTTTCCATTTGCCCTCCTGGTAGGGAGGGGGGGGGAGCGGGGAGAGGGCCTAGGCTGGAGGAGATCGGCAGGTAATTCATGGCACAGGACGAGCCCCCCCTACCCATTGCGAGAGACAACGAGCGAAGCTCCTTGTGCAGCCTCTGCGGCGACGTGGGCTTCCGGGAAGCTCTCCTTCCCTGCCGTGCCGCCGGCTGCTCCCGCGTCCAGCACACGTAAATCAAACATCCCACCCAATTGTCCGATCGCCGCGCTCCGTCGGATCTGATCTGAGCTGTTGATCTCTTGTGCACAGGTACTGCGGGAGGTACCGCCCGGAGATGATGGACGACGCAGGAAGATGGCGCTGTGAGTGGTGCGCCTATCGCCCATCGGCCGACGAGGAGGAGGAGGGGCCTTCGCCTAGAAAGAGGGCTCGCCGGGTTGCGCCTCGGCAGCCATCGCCCTCTCCTCCTCCCTCCTCTGACGGAGCGGGAACGATCGACATGACCGAGATCCCGGCGTCGTCCACGGCGATGACAGACGATGATGACAGAGTCAAAATCAGCAGCAGCCGCGCGATCGATCGATGGAAGAGCCTCGCCAAGAAGACGAGGCTGGGAGGCAAGAAGTACAAGCTCCTCGCCGACGTCCTCTGCTTCCCCGAGACGGAAAGAACCTCCACCACGCCCACAGCCTGACGCGGAGGAGACCCCGGGTTTAGATACTGAAGAACCTTAAGCCCTTTCGACAAAAGAGGAATGAAGCCGTATCCGCACGTCCAACAAGACGGATATCAAAGGTTTAGAGAGACAGAGAGAGAGAGCGAGGGAGAAGAGTATGAGCGAGATGAGCTACAGTCCAGACTGTCCCTGGCCTCCGCTGATACTGGGACCTTCCCTGGCACTTTTGCTTCTCTTGAGATAGCCGCTTAACGCCGCCTTGGCCTTCGTCCATTCTTTCTCTGACTCGCGGCTCCTCACGAAGGACTGGACAGGGCCCAAGCTAAAGGGCACTTCAGGCTTCGTCTCTGGCTCAGGGTCAGCACCGCCGCCGGCTACTCCGACATCGCCGCCATGGCTGCCTCCGCCGTCGCTCATTCGTCCCTTCTTTGACTTCCTCAAACCCTCCGCCGAAGCAGGACGAACTCTCTTCATTGCGTGGCTTATTTGAACCTGGGTGTCGGCCTTTATCGCGGTGGTGTCGAAACCTGCACCTTCTGAAAGTGTTGGCTTTGAGACTGAGCCGACCGTCCAAGGTAGAATCTGCGAAATAGAAAACGCAGGGTTGTTGCCAGTGGCCTCCCCGACCAGCTCCTTCCACGAGGATTTCTGTGTCCACGTGGATTTGCCCTTGGTCTGTAAAGAGGTTTCTAAGCTCTCTTCGACCTCCGGCTTCGTGCCCAGGTCCGAGCTCTGGGATTGAGCCGCCGCCGATGTGTCCTTCTCTCGGGGTTTTTCCTCCTGCTGTGTCGCCTTACTTGACGAATGCTTGCTTTCTTCTGCGTCGAGGACGTGATCATTTTCGACGTTTCGCTTCTTCTCTTTCTTGTCGTGGTCGCGCAGAAACCGGGGTTTACCGGAGGAGAGCATTTTTCCATCCTGAAGGACAAAAAAATTGTCGACCCCTGTTGCCAAAAAAAGGTAAATTGAATATTTTAAGCAAGCTATAGTCGAAGAGAACAATTACCTGCGCCTTCAGCGGCGCCATGTTGAAGTCTTGCTCGCTGATCCTAGTCCCGAAGTTCATCACGAGGTTCTCGTCATCTTCTTCCTCTTCATTCGTATCCTGAACTGCCGCCATCTTCTCGTCATCAAACACCTGATCCTCGACATTGGGCTCGCCTACGCCCTCGCCGCTGAGAGCGTATCCAATGCCCGTACTTTTTGCAACCTCCTTTGCAAGCAGCTTGTTCATCACAGAGGTCATGATGTTTATCTCGCGTTTTTTAACCACGGGTTTTCGCTCTTCGACACCCGTCAGCCGTTCTCGGGCAAGATCTTCGGAGAGTCGAGAGTGCTCCTCACAATCACAAAAATGAACTGGCAGAGACGACGAAGTGATCATGACGCGCTGGAAACTGTACTTGTGCTTTCCTGTTCCCTTAATAGGCAGAGCCTTCACCTGCATCGCATTAACCATTACGGTAGTGTGACCACGAGCAGAAGCAGACGCATAACTTAATCTCGTCCCTTCGAAAAGGCCCATTTGATAAGAGGCAAAAATAGAGCACAATTTGTTCTCAAAAAAAAAAAAAATTGAGCACATGAGTCTTGACAAGGCATATCACGAGACCAAATCTCAGAGTTTGGTTTATAGAATCCAATAAGCAAAGATATTGCGAAATATCATTAGTTGTGTTAGTGAGAGACTAGCTACTATGGGCTAATGGGCCCTATTCTATAAGCCCATTAGCCCATCTATCCTTCTCTCTCTTAGGGTATACATACCCACCTATGTACTCAGTTATGTGCATGTCATTATCTTCCTCTTCCCTTCCACAACATGGTATCAGAGCTCCAGAGCTCCTCACCTAGGGTTTGACATCGCCCGCACATCGCCGCTGCCGCTCTTGCAGCAGCAGCCGCCGCCGCGCGCATGCGCAGCAGCACATCGCCGCCGCGCGCGCAGCACCACATCGCCGCAGCGCTCACGCCGCAGCTGCCAGCCGCCAGCGCGCGCGCGCGCAGCTCCAGCCGCAGCGCGCCACGCCGCAGCCGCCAGCCGCCGCGCGCATGCGCCGCAGCTCCAGCCGCAGCGCGCGCGCGCCGCAGCCGCCGCCGCGCGCCGCGCGCAGCCCTAGCCGCAGCGCGCGCCGCGCGCAGCCGCCCGCCGCCGCAGCCCTAGCCGCAGCGCACCTGCGCGCCGCAGCCGCCCGCCGCGACACGCTGCAGCTCCAGCCGCAGCGCCCACGCCGCCACCGCCAGCCGCCGCGCGCACGTGCCGCAGCCCTAGCCGCAGAGCGCCTGCGCCGCAGCCAACCGCCGCCGCACGCCGCCACCGAAACCAACATGCCGTTCACTGAGACTGACTTCGCCGAGAGGCCCTTGTCCTACAAGGTGGCCCATCCGCTCCCATCGGTCCCGGAGGTGACACTCCTACGGGGCCCGAATCTCCTTCAGTGGATGCGCTTTGTCGAAACCGCCCTGATGGCACGTCAGCTCTTCAAGCACTGCACTGAAGAGCCCCTTACAGTCGACCACCCACACCATGCGGCGTGGGACGTTGAGGAACAGTTCGTCCTCGGCTGGCTGTATGCGTACACCCTGGCTCCCGACTTCCGCGACCGGTTTCCGCATCAGAAAACGGTCAAAGGATTCTGGGATCAGGCGCGCTCCTTCTGTGGCCGGGACAACGACTGGTGGCGCCTTTATGCTCTTGCATGTCAGGCCAGCAATCTCCGTCATGGGACGCTGACCATCTCTGAATATGCACTTGCCCACAAGAAGATGTGGGATGAGGTGGACTATTATCTTCCACCCGACGACCCGACATCGAAGATGTACCAGAATGTGCTCCTCCTGCGGATCATGGGCTTCCTCAGCGGCCTGAACCGCGAGTATGATGACATCCGTCTTCGTGCTTTGCACCGCAAAGAAGGTCCACCTGCTCTTGAGGAATTGGTGAAGGAGCTCCAAGAGGAGGAAAGTCACTTTCTCGTCCATGGGACTCCCTCCTCCGGTCCTCCGGGCGAGTCGACCGCACTGCTTTCTGCCCCCACCGCGTCTGCACTTTCTTCCGGCGGCAAGCCCCCGGCGATCCTCCCTACGCCCACATCCGCTGCTCCACCAGCTGGGACGGCGGTTTGCTCATACTGCGGCAAACCGGGCCACGGGAAGAACGAGTGCAAGAAGCGCCTGAATGATTGGAGAAAGAAGAAAGAGGCCGTCGACGGCAAGGCCATGGTGGCCCAGTCTGACTCATCCTCCGCCAGCGCCTCCTCTGTGACCATGGATCAGCTCCAGGCAGATTTGGCCCGACTTCGTGACCAGATGGCAGCCCTGCAGAATCCATCCACGGCTTACTTCGGTGGTTTTGGTGCGTCTTCCACTCCTTCCCCTTCCGATGAATGGTACTGTGGTCATACGGCTTTTCACTCTCCTGTCGTCTCCGATACTACTTGGGTCCTTGACTCGGGGGCCACCGAACATATGACCCTGAGTAATGCCCGGTTTGTGTCCTACGAGCGGCATCAGGGTGGTCGTACTGTTCTCACGGCAGGGGGTGGACGTCTTCATGTGGCTGGCATCGGGGCAGTCTATGTGTACGGTCTTGGTGTGGTCCACAACGTCCTGCATGTTCCCGACCTGCGAGCAGTTCTTATGTCTCCACAGCGTTTAGTTGATGCCGTCTCCTGTTCATTCCACCTCAGGCCTGACGGTATGTTTCTGTCTGACAAGGTGGGCCGGACTACACCGATTAGGCGGGAGAATGGACTGCTGCTGCTGGATGACGGAGGCCGCTCCCAGTGCTTCATGGTGCACCGTACTCTACTCTCTGCGGCTGAGCAATGTCGGGGTCGTCTTCTGATGGAGCATCAGCGCCTTGGACACCCCCCTTTCTCTACTTTACAACGTTTGTTTCCGTCCTTATGTTTGGGCGTGGACCTCAAGACTGTGATTTGTGAAGCTTGTCAGTTGGCCAAGCATCGTAGATCCTCTTTTGCTTCCTCTCCGTCTCACACTACGACCCCGCTGTTCCGCGTCCACAGTGATGTATGGGGGCCGGCCCCACAGCCCAGTCTGAAGGGGCACCGCTACTTCCTACTCTTTGTGGACGAAGCTACCCGCTATACGTGGGTTTACCTTCTGACTGCGAAGTCGGAGGTTGCGCAGAATGTTCGACATTTTTGCACCATGCTCCAGACGCAGTTTGGTCGCGGCATCCAGCGTTTTAGGTCCGACAATGCTCGGGACTTCTTCAACGCTGACCTCGACTCTTTCTTTGCCGACCGGGGCATTCTCCACGAGTCCTCCTGTGTGGCCACCCCCGAGCAGAATGGCATGGCTGAGCGGCGGATCGGCTATGTTACCTCGACAGCGCGCACGTTGCTGTTGGACTCGAAGGCGCCTAGGCGTTTTTGGGGCGATGCGGTTTTGACGAGTACTCATCTCGTTAACCGTATCCCGCCCGCTCCTGGAGTTCTCCAGCCCTTGGACCGGATGACTGCGGCCTTCCCGGGCGCTTCCCTGAGGCGGGGCTCTTGCCTCGTATCTTAGGCTGCACGGCCTACGTCCATGACTCTTCTCCGACACGCACAAAGCTTGATGCTCGCGCCCTCAGGTGCGTGTTCGTGGGTTACTCTTCCCTCCAAAAAGGGTATCGGTGTTACCATCCGCCCTCTCGGCGTTTCTTCATCTCGGCAAACGTCACCTTTGCCGAGCATGAACCCTACTTTGGGGACTGTTCTACCTCATCACGCCTTCCGCTGGATGAGGCTCCTTCGGCCCCCTTGGGGCCCGTCTGATCGTGGAGTCTACCACCACCACACCACCCTCCTCCCTCCATGATCTCTCTCCCCTTGCCTCCTCTTCCTCAGTTCCCCCTGCGGGGTCCTTGGACGTGTCCTCCACTTCGTCTTCGTTTCCTGCCCCTCCCCCCTTGGCAACTCCTCCTCTCCCATTGGTCTCCGGTTCACCATCCTCGTCCCCTCCCGGTGAGTCGCCCTTGTCACCTGTTCGTGACCAGCCCTCGTCTCCATCCAACTCATCTTCCCCTCCTACCGCCGACATACACTCCTCATCCGGTGTGTCGTCTCCTGCTCCTCCCGGGGAGTTCCCCCTTGCTTCCGCTCCTCCTTCTGTCGATGGTGACGATCAGTTGGGATGGCCTATTGCTCTACGGAAAGGGGTCCGTCAGTGCACTAAGGCCTCCCTATACCCTCTCTCTCATTTTATCTCCTTTGACCGGTTGAGTCCTCCCTACCGGTTATTTCTTTCCCGCATCGAGTCCGATCCCGTTCCTCGTCGCTTAGCCGATGCTCTCGCCTCTCCTTCTTGGAAAGCGGCGATGGATGAGGAGATGCAGTCTCTCCTCAAGAACCACACGTGGGACGTCGTTCCACTTCCCCCTGGCAAGAGGGCTGTGGATTGCAAGTGGATCCACGCCAAGAAGCATCATGCGGACGGGACTCTCGAACGCCTCAAGTCTCGGCTTGTGGCTCGGGGGTTCACTCAGTCCTATGGCGTAGACTACTTCGAGACGTTCTCACCAGTGGCGAAGATGGAGACTGTCCGTCTTCTTTTGGCGCTTGCGGCCCATTTCCACTGGACCATCCGCCAGTTTGACGTCAAGAATGCCTTCTTGCATGGCGATCTGACGGAAGAGGTGTACATGCAGCAGCCGCCGGGCTATTCTCTCGGCCCCCCCGGTCACGTGTGCCGCCTGCGGAAGTCTCTCTATGGACTCAAGCAGTCTCCGAGCATGTGGTTTGGGCGGTTCTCCTCCGTTCTGAAGACCGAAGGGTACACTCAGAGTAATGGAGATACCTCCCTCTTCTTCCGTCACAGGCCGACCGGGATCTCCATTCTTGCCGTGTACGTCGACGACATCCTCATCACGGGGTCTGATGCTGCTGAAGCTGTCCGCCTGAGCGCCGCCTTGGCTAAGGAGTTTGAGATCAAGGCCCTCGGCCTTCTTCGCTACTTCCTTGGTCTCGAGGTGGCCTACTCTCCTCGTGGGATCTTCGTCTCACAGCAGAAATACACCGTCGACTTACTAGAACTGACTGGGATGACCGATTGTGCGCCGGTGAGCACTCCCATTGATCCCAACGTCAAGTTGGGCAAAGGGGAGGATTCACCACTGACGAATTCCCACCGGTATCAACAACTGGTGGGGAAACTCCTCTACTTGACGCACACTCGGCCTGACATTGCCTTCGCCGTCAACTTGCTCAGTCAGTTTATGCATTCTCCCCGGGAGGTTCACCGTCAGGCCGCCCACCGGGTTCTTGCGTACCTAAAGGGCTGCCCCGGCAAGGGCCTGCTCTTCCCTCGCAGTACTGACCGGACCGTCAAAGTATACACTGATGCTGACTTCGCCGGTTCCGTTGTGGATCATCGGTCTACCACGGGCTACTGCACGTTTGTTTTTGGCAGTCTTGTCAGCTGGAAAAGCAGCAAGCAGGACAAAGTGTCCCGTTCTAGTGCCGAAGCCGAGTACCGCGCACTCGCCGATGGGGCCTCCGAGGGCCAGTGGATCTATGGCATCCTTCACGATCTCCGTGTGGAGTACGCCGGCCCGATTCACTTCTACTGCGACAACAAATCGACGATCGCGTTGGCCAAGAACCCTGGACAACAGGGACGTGTCAAGCACATGGAGCGCAACCGCTACTTCTTCAAGGAGCGAGTCAACGAAGGGATCTTTGACCTTGATTTTGTTGCCTCCGCCGACCAGGCAGCGGACGTCCTCACTAAGGGCCTCTCCCGCCCACTTCTTCAACGTGCCGTCTCCAAGCTCGGCATGGAAGATATCCATACTTCGCCATGGGGTGTTAGTGAGAGACTAGCTACTATGGGCTAATGGGCCCTATTCTATAAGCCCATTAGCCCATCTATCCTTCTCTCTCTTAGGGTATACATACTCACCTATGTACTCAGTTATGTGCATGTCATTATCTTCCTCTTCCCTTCCACAACAAGTTGGCGTGGGAATTAAGAAGTCAATTAAAAAGAGTATTAAATGAGCGGCGATGACGTTGAAGCAGAGCATTTTCTTCACATATATCCAAGAATTTTTCATCCTGAAATGAAACTTTTCCTATTCTGAATGGCTAAGCTAGACGGGGACAAGCCTAGACTTCGTCCATCTGAATTAGTCAGCACACATTTCCAGTGGCAATCCATCTAGAAAATTAATCGAGAGACTCAAAATCCACTTCCAATTAATGAAGATGAGCAAAATCAAGCAAATGGTAGGTTTCTTACAATCAAATGGGCTCTGGAAAACAAAAATGACTTCTCGAAGAGCCTAAATCTATCAACTACAAGGTGTCCAGTTCAACATTTTCAACTGAAAGGCAGCAGAGACAGGTGGTTTGCTGTTGCGATATGCAATCATGCATCAATGAAACTCACCCCAGAACCACGCAGAAGGACGACAGTTCAGCCTAAACAGGTCCAATATCGGATGGATGATGGCTTTTGACTCTTGTAAGTGCTCTGACGACAGTTCAGCCTAACACCTTTCTCTCGCAGACATGCATCCCTGCAACATGAAGCGGGGATTCCTCAGCGAGTGCACAGCGCCGTCCATCCTGCTCACTTGAAGGCATCATCCATTCCGCTGGCCTTTCTCCATTCTCTCGTTCTCTCTCTCAACCTCTCTTCTCTTCCCAGCACTACTTACAAGCTCAGTGTGAACCTTTAGCATGGAATTGATTTATCATGGAGTTGATCGAACGTTTGAGGTTGTACCAACTTGATATGAGACAGGTTTGCATACTCTCTCCCATGGAAGACTGTGTTCAGCACCTGTAACTCCAGTTCGAGCATGTCCTTCACCTATTGGAGCACCAAGGCAGGCCAACTCTCCCTCCACAAGAGTTGGGGTCATCGTCCTCTGCAGAACCATCACTGAACCTGCCTGTCGACCGGACCGCAGCGTCACCTCTGCCTCCGCTGCAAAGGGAGCAGTCCCCTCTGACTCCTGTGGAGACCCTTCATGGGCGCCAGCGCAGACCCTTCACGGGAGCCAGTCTCCCTGCTCATTAATCTTATTGGGCCGACCTCGGTAGGCCTTAATAGCCATACGGGGCTGAACTCAATGGCCCTCATGAAGCCATCTGGATTGGCCCCGCCTTAAGAAGGCTCAGGAGTCGGGCCCCCTTCTAGTGGCTATGGGGAGTCCAATAAACGCCCTCATCCCCATCGGATAGCCCTCCATCCCCATTGGGTCAACGGGGCCTGACCATCCTTGGAGAGACTTTTTTTTGAAGAAACACCCTTGGAGAGACTTATCCTGCCACCTTCACGAGAGAGCTCGGAGCAGAAGAACGAGCAGTCTTTGAGCTGCAAGTCCTGGACGAGCCCATCCAGTTTCACGGACAGACCAAGGGCATGAGCATCGGGAGGAACCATTTTGTTCACGCTTCCCACGTACCAGACTAGCTATTCAAGGACAAGGACTTGCGTGCCATGTGAGAGGCATGCAACCCTCACCGCATTGACACCACCAAGAGTTGTCCCATGGTCCCCGACATCCTGCTTCCTCCAGCTCCAATGACCCCTCTCTGGTTCATGGCCCTTGACCGCCTCCTCAAGTTGAAGCTCTTGCTTGCCCTCTGAATGAAAAATTGGCAGCCAAATATTTTGGACCTTACCACATTGCCTAGCGCATCCAACCTGTGACCAACCGTCTCGACTTGCCATCAAAAGCACACATTTACCCTGTGTTTCATGTGTCACAGCTCATGCGCGCAGTGGGACCGGCAGACCATGTGCAACCTATTCTGATGGGCCCTCTGCCGAGAACAAATGGAGGGTCACTCCAGCTCTGATTATAGCCTACTGACCTTCAGCCCAGAAACTCCAGGGTCTCACGCACTTAAGACACCACAAATTTGAGGCAATGTGGCAACCAGCAGAGCAGCTGAGACAGAAATTTCTGGCTTTCCAACTTGAGGACAACCTGGTCGCATTAAGAGGGCTTCCTGATGTGATAGTGTAGACTCCCCCCAGCCAAGCCCTAGACAACAGGTAGAGAGGGGAAGAAACAGCAGGAAGAACCAAGAACCATGAATCAATAGTAGTTCTTGTTACTTGATCTGTTCCCATATACCCCATACATAGTGGGTAACGTGGGTTACACACAATGACCAAAAGATACAAAAGGCCAAAAATAGAAAGACATGTAAAGTGGAAACAAGACATGTAAATAAAGTTGTTAGATTGTAGGGTTAAAAAGTCTTTCCCTAATTTCTCAGGGGGTTTTGTGTGAAAGTGTAATAGTCTATCTCCCTATTTAAGCCAGATAGAACATGAATGACATTGAGCAATTCCACTTATTTTTTAGGGTTTTCATTTCCACGTGCCCAGAGCAGCAGGAGGAATCCCGCCACCCTGTCTCTTATTCTCCCCTCCAATCAACCAAGAGTTGACACAAGTGTAATAAGGAAAGCTCGCAACTATCAACCCCGACCTGAGACCATGCAGAAGGACCAGAATCCACCCCTCACTCTTCCAATATCAGGCTTACTTAAGCCGGCTATCAGAGAGGAATCCAATACCCCAATAATACTGGGGCTTACTTGTAATCCCATATGGAAAGAAATCTGGAAGTTAGTTAGTAGTTGTGTTCTCTAAACTCTTATCTCTCTAAACCATAGCTCCTGCCAAGTTTGCCCCCAGCTGGAGAGGAGGTAGGCCAGGCCATCGACATTAGGCGAGGGTCTTATTTTCCTGATACAGCCCTCCTCTTTCCACGCTTGCCAATACACTTAGTGTCGTTTCAATAATCCATATTAGAACCTACAGAACATCCAAAAAGAAAAAAAATTGAGCTTGCCAATTTCATATTTGCTATGGCAAGTACGTCAACAAGCGTTTGAGAATGCGGTTATGATGGCATGATCTAGACCTATCCAGTTACACTAGAAATCGAGAAGATTTACTTACACTTAATTTATTTGTAGACACTCGTATGCTTGAGTGCATACAATTTGATTCCTTGTCTCACAAGCATGGAGCATCAAGGTAACGAGGCTTAAGAAATATCTGCACACTGCGGAAGAATAATATCCTCCTATACTTTCCAGAGATTTTGATTTGTCCCCCCGGAAGCCTTTCGCCCACAAAAAAAATTTATATCAAAAAAATTAAGTACGCATCCAATGGATAGTGATGGAAGCTATGCCAAGAAGATTGATACCATTACAGAAGGAATGTAACAATACGACTCTATTAGGCACCCTGTTACCCGTCAACAATGATAACTAAAAAAATATAAACAAATAGTATCCAAGATGTTTCTAATTGCCAGTTGAAACGCAAACGAGATCCGGCTTCTGTATTTTACCTTTCTAAGCTTAGGGAAAAAGACATGCAATTGCTCCTTATCTCTTGTTTCATGCATTAATCTGCTTGAAGAAGACGGATCGATGGGAATGTCGGCAGGTTCAGGCTTCCTAAGAGGCTCCGTATCTTCGGCCCACTCTCTCTTCAATCTGTTGAGATAATGCTCTTTCGCTTTCTCGATTTTTAGCTTCCCTCCCTTCCACACGCAGCCATTGTACTGCATTACAGTCCACAAAAGAAATTTACTACTAAAGTTCAAAGTTTTAAGAACACAAAAGGGAACCCAACACAACCGAAAGGAAATCGACATTATATGATAGGGAGTAGAAACAAAAAACGCAAATTTTCAGGACGGAGATTATAGTATCTGCCGCAACTGAGAAGCTCAACTTCAAGATTTTAATTTGAAAACCAAGGAATACAGAATAATAGGAAAACCCGGGGCAAAGTTTTTAGAAGAAGAGAACGAGTGATGCGGTGAGCAGGAACCGTAGACCTCCCAAACCCGGAGAGGGAAGCGCACGACAAGATCGTAAAGGAAAAGAAAGAAAGAATACTGACGGTGGAGAAGAGTTTGGCTAGAGACTTGTCGGAGTTTGGGGAGAAATCTATGTAAGCAAAAGCGCGGCCTTTGGTTCGGACGAAGTCAACGCAGCCGACGCGACCGAGAGGGGAGAACAGCTTCAGCATGTCCGAATCTTGCACTCCTCCGCCCAGTCCTCCAATGTATACTCTCATCTTCCCTCCCGACGAGGCAGACAGTGCAGGCGCCTCTGCAGATTCTTCAGCAAAGGCCGCCATCGTCGGAGGCGCGCCGCTCCTGTCTTCACAACCTGTTCGCGAAGTAGTTTCTGTAGAAATGCAGCACTCTAGGTCTTTACTTATGCAAATAAAATCTAAACGTCGCGCCTTGTAATTACGCTGTAAATGCGACTATTGTGATGTAAAAATCAGAATCTGAATCATTTCTCTAATACCTTGATGATAAATATATGGACCAAGACCCATTATCTTGAAGATAACATCTAGCTAAATATTATATTCTATTTCTATAGTTGATTGTTTTTTTCAGAATGTGAGTCTTTCAAGAATAGTATCGAATCACATACAAGTGGTTGACATAAACTTCTCTTAGATTTCGGTTTAATGCTGATAATCATAAATACCATACCATTTTTACTAGCAATTTCATGTATTTTATTTGCTTTTTTTCATTTAAATGATCATAAATGCATCTTATTAAATGATTTATTGCATTTTTAGAATGAATTCCTGATTTTTTATTTATGGTTTCCTAACATAATTCTCTAACAAATTTTCCTGAATAAAATATGTATTTAGATTTATTTAGTTATTCTTGGTTTTATCATATTTTAAAAGAATTATTTCATTTCTGGATTTATTTGGTAATTTATGGGATTTCTTGACAATAAATTCATAAATAAAATACTTTTATAAATAAGATAATGTAAATTTGAATTTATTTAAATATATTTAATGAATTTGATGACGTTTTCCCATCCTTCAAATTTAAATTATGATATCTAACAATCCACATGGAATTCAAGCTTAAATTTTGAGGGTATTTACATCTTCACCTCCTATATTTGTCCACCATCTTGGATCTATGACTAAACCCCCCGTTGTTGTAAAAAAGACCCCCTTAGGTTTGTTCCAGGTTATTATTAGCAGAGTCATTTGCTGATTCAAAATCTCTTAAGGTTTTTTCTCGCTGTCTGAGAGTAGAGGATTAAAGGAGTGACATTCAGATCAAGACACGTCAAGAAAAAACACCATTCGGCCAGTTCAGCACATGACGACAGGACTAATGTTATTTGTCTTTTTATGTCTCACTTCTTCGTCCTTTTTACTGGGTCATCATTGCATAGCCTAGGTTTTCACTAGGGAATGGCACATTCGAGATGTGACGCCCCGAACATGACGGAACAGATGACAGAATGTGACAGACGATGACGTGACGAAAGTTTCATCACGTCACCGTCCCGTCACGCATCCCAGCATATACAAAAAACCGTCACGTTCTGTCACACGTCCCCCATAGGGCGTCTCATCACGTCCACGTCACCGTGACGGCATCATCATCACCGGTGACGTGAAAAAAACCAGACATTAAAAAAAAATTGGAGGCTGCGAGCTTGCGACAACCGTTTTTTTGTAAGTTTCGCCTTGCAGAATCTCGTCGTCTATGGCTGGGCTGGCTCATTGTCACTGGGAGGGCACCCCTACTTCCTCTTTGGGTTGTAAGTTTCGCGATTTCTTCTTGTTTTCCGTCGAGATCTCCTTCGATTCCTCATCAATTTACCTCGTGATTTTTTTTGATGCAATCAGCGGCAAGATTAGGTTCTTGAACAGTATTCCACTGAATATTGAATCCGAATTTCATGATTGATTTGTCGGAATAGCTCGTGCTTTCCTTTTTATTCGCGTTCACATCAAGATTAGCTCCCAAACAGTATTTGATGAAAGTTGGAACTTAATTTTGTTGTATGATTTGGGGTTTTCACTTGTTACTTCTTCATTTCATCTCAGATTTGGGGTTTTCAGAATTTTTTCCTCAAAGAAAATATTTTTTTGTGTAAAAACAATAGATATACTTATCAAGAATTAGGATATTACAGTAATTTCTACACTTAGTGGTATGATTGTTAAAATTTCCTATGGTCTTTACTAGGGAAAATTTATAGGACAGAAAATTTGAGGGATATATCTCCAATTATTTATAGGTGGCGTCAGTTTGCTCGCACAAAAAACCAGGGATTTCTATGCAAAATGCCAGAAAATTGAAATGTTTAAAAATAATGATTTTTAAATGTATTTTCGGAGCATTAAAACTATTCATAAATAACGTCATGGATATCATCCGTGACGGCTGTTCCGTCCCATCACGCGTCCCGGGTACCCCGTCACGCCAACTTCGTCATCCGTCACTGTCACCTTCACCGTCACAAACCCCTAAAACTGTCACCGTCATGCCATCCGTCATGTTTCCTTCACAATGACATGTGACATGATGGATGACGCTTGCCGATCCCTAGTTTATACCATCTTGCACATCTCCACCAAACTCCACCACTAGCTAGTGCATATACAGCCTCATCTCCGTTGCCAACAATATTGCTAAACTTATATCACTTTCCCCCATATCCGCCTACATCTCCGTCTCATCCAGGAGTAGCATTTTGTTCATCCGCTTCGCTCTGCTAACACCTCACTATCAACAGTGACGAGGCATTACCAAAAAGTCGGCTAATGTATTTAACTAGAATTGATTAGTATTTCCAATTATAAATTTCCAAAACATTTATTAAGTTTATTTTATAAATTTTGAATAAATTAGGATAAATAAGATTAATATTTTTTTTAAATTCATACAATTATATGATATTAATTTTTACTAGTTTTCTTTCATTAACTAACATTTAATCCCTAAATAAATATTAAAATCCAACAAATATAAATTAAAAATAAATTCATATATTAAATACTTGATCCATATGCATTTGAGCTTGTTTTCCCTATGCTATGGGGTGCTTCCATTCAGATAATGAATACAAAAATGGATATTGCATAATGATACATAAGTAGTTTCATTACGCTTCCATTCATCATTTTGAGTTCATTTATCAGTATCTAATATCCGTTTTTGATATCAGATGGCACATAACAAAAATATTATGTACATTAACAGTTAACCATTATCCAAATGGGTTTATCAATTTCTGACTTTTTCTATGTTTTGGTATATGATGCTGTGAACGGGTAACGGATATGTAAACATATTAATAATATAACATACTAATATATTGGTGGATATTATGATGTCCCCAGGCCAATTAGACTTCCATATTTTATTTAAGTTTACTGAAAGAATATTTATTCATTATCATTTTTGTGTGGATACCTCTGGAGGTTGGCCGCATGAACGGTTTCAGAAAACTCTCCCATGAAGCAAATAAAGGGTGGAACAAGTTACCCTAATGTAACAAATTTTTTTTGATTTAATCATTGATTTGGAATCAATTTCATCTTCTACTGCCAGTAAAAGAGTTTCCAAGTTTTTCATCCATCAGTAGAACCAAACATATATTCATATATGTCTCTCTATCACGCGAGTGGGAGAATGAGCGATAGTTAGAACCAACAAATAAGGAGAGAGAGGGGTAGGGCTAGAGAGAGAGACCAGGAGAACACGAGAGAGAGAGAGAGAGAGAGAGTTAGAGAAAGTGTGAATTTGAGACAGTGTTAGGCCCCTAACTAGGCGGCATTCCTTGCCTAGAGGTCGGCATGCTTATTGGGAGGACGTGTCCTTTGTATTTTGGCTCACGACATTTTAAGGACTGAGTCATAATGGGTAGAGATGCCCAATACCTGATCTTTCAGGCCATTGCCACTGTCAATGGTGATTCATGGCAGACTGTGCACGTGCTCGTCCGCGCCCAAGGCAGGACGGATCAGGTACGGTCCACGCGTGCTGGGTGTGCGGGCTGAACGGTGTGTGCGCACGCGCGCCAAGCGCCACACGCGGGCGCCAATGCTACCCGCCAGCGCTGAGCGCTGCGCAGGGTAGCGGGAAGCGCCGCGTGCGGGTGCGCGACGCGCAGGCCAGGCGGCGTGTCACGGTTGCAGCGCACGGAGTTATGTAGGGTGCCGCGCAGCGGCCGCGCGGGCAGCGCGTGCATTGCGTGTGCGGGGCGGTGCTGGGAGACATCCCCCCATGAGACTAAGGCATGTGGCGCACTGAGAGCGCCGAGACGGCATAGTGGGCGCGTATCGCTCCTGTGGGTAGTGCTGGGCGTGCAGCGCCCAGCTCGGGGGCGTCGAATGCGGTGGCGTTGCGCAGACTGCGTGCTAGAGTGTCAACACGGGTGTCGGTGGCATGTGTGATTGTCAAGGCAGGGGTGGCGTGTGTGATCGCCCGGCCCGGCGCACTTGTGTAGCGGCAGAGCGGGCTCGCGCGCGTGGAGCGGCGGCCCTGAGGCGGTGTGGCGACATTACCTCGGCACACGGTGCCTCGTCTCGTTCGTTGGATCACCCCTCGTCTTCCCCCATGTAATTATCCCCAATGATGATGTACTCTCTTTATGATATAAATGCAATGACCCTGTTCACTGACAGTGCCTAGCACCACCATCTCCTCTAACACCTTCTAAGCGATCTTAAGCAATCTGCAAAGCTTCCGCTGCAAGAGATCAAGGCTGCTCAGTGCCCTGCTCCAAGCACTGAGGCTGGCACACGCCAATTCCGAGCAAGAAACCTAGCTCGAGATTTGACCGTGTGACAGACAGAGATAGAGGGGTAGAGCTAGAAGGAGAGTTAAAGAGAGATAGGGAGGGAGAGACAAAGAGAGAGAGGGAGGGAGGAAGTCAAAGAGAGGGAGGGAGAGATGATGAGTGAGATAGAAGGAAAGAGCCCAAGAGTGATAGAGAAGGAGGGAGAGGTAACAAGGGAGAGAGAAGGGGAGCGTGAGAATGAGAGAGAGAGGGGAGCGCAAGAGAGGGATCTAGAGAATGAGGGAGAGGGAGATGCAAGGAGAGAGAGAGAGAGCAATCGAGAGAGGGAGAGAGAGAGAGAACGAGGGAAAGATAGAGAGTGAGAGAGAGAAGCAGGAGGACGAGTAAGAGAGACTAGGAGAGAGTCCGGGAGAGTGAAAGGAGAGCATGAGAGACTAGGAGAGAGTTTGTGAGAGAGCGAGGAGAGCAAGAGAGACTAGGAGAGAGTTCGGGAGAGAGTGAGGAGAGCAAGAAAGACTAGGAGAGAGTTCGGGAGAGCACGAGGAGAGCAAGAGAGACTAGAAGAGAGTTTGGGAGAGAGCAAGGAAAGAAAGAGAGACTAGGAGAGAGTTCGGGAGAGAGCGAGGAGAGCAAGAGAGACTAGAAGAGAGTTCGGGAGAGAGCGAGGAGAGCAAGAGAGACTAGGAGAGAGTTCGGGAGAGCGCGAGGAGAGCAAGAGAGACTAGAAGAGAGTTCAAGAGAGAGCAAGGAGAGAAAGAGAGACTAGGAGAGAGTTCGGTAGAGAGAGAGGAGAGCAAGAGAGACTAGAAGAGAGTTCGGGAGAGAGTGAGGAGAGTGAGAGAGACTAAGAGAGATGGCAGGAGATCGAAGAGAGTTGAGGAAGGAGTCTCAAACTCGGCAAACGTGGCGACCTCCAGCTAGGATCTAACCAAGATTAAATTGTAAAATTAATACATATGCTATACTCGTTAGAGGCTTAGATGTTTAGGATTAAACGTAGGTTCAAACATAGAATAGGATTAAATTTGGATGGCTAGGATTAAATACTAGATAGGATTATAACGGCTAGGATTGTAATGGGTCTACGGCACCGATCAACGGTCGCGATCGATGCACCCATTTAGTTATAATGGCTCAGATCTAATCCGTTTTAAACGTTATAAGGAGGGGTTCACATCACCAATCAACGGTCGTGGTCGGTGCACCCATTTAATTATAATGGTTCAGATTAGACCTGTGTTTAAATGAAATATATCCTGAAGATTAAGCTTTAAGGGTATTTTTAACACTGTTTTGATGAATGTTCAAAGTGATGCATGCCTCAATATGGGTTGTGATCAAAGCAAAATAGGCCCTCAGTCAAGTAGTTGACTTATTGTATGTGAAAGTAAAATAAGAGCCTTAGATATATTAAAAGGTTACTTAGTTTGGCCATACACTAAACAAGTCAAACCGTGTATTTAGTACTTGTAATTTTATGAAATGAAGATAAACATAGTCTTTACCACTGTTCAGGTATTTGTGTGAATTTATCCTCGTTCGATTTGTTGAATAATGTGTTCAAAATCTTAATTACTACCTTCAAGTATTTAAAGCTGAATTTATTGATAATTTAGTGAAAATTAATTGCATCAAGATACTATTATCCAAAGGTGATATCTTTAGTTAAATATTATGTTAAACATACCCAAAAGTTTAATATTATTTTGGATCTCAAGTCCTTGGCATAACGGTTAGTTTTTGCTCTTAACTCTTGAAAGGTATTTTGAATTGATGGCAAAATTGTAAATATAAAAAATCAAAATTAAAATGATAATTATTTTATATGCTTAATCATAATCAATGAATATGACTGTTGAACTTTTGACAGATTACCATTATGCCCCTTTCGTATTTCCGAATCTATATATACAATTTTGAGCCCTAATTTCAAACTCCCTTCTCCTTGCCCTTTGAAAATCACAGTCTAAAAGCAAGAGAGATCTTTCAAATCCTGGAGCAATTCTGAAGCAGTTTTTGAGCCATTTTTTGAAGAGATCATTTGTTGCTAACATCAATACAAGTCCATAGAACTTGGAATCGTGATTTTTGGTGCAGGGTATTTGAAGATTCAAAGAAAAGAAGGCTGGGATCTGAGCTTCGCACATCCTCGACCCTGTGATAAGTTTATAATTTTTAGCATATTTTGTATTCTGATTGTGCGCATTTGTTCAACATATTAATTGTTCCTAACATCAATAAAAAACCAAATAAATTTGAATCGTATCATTTGGTTGAGTTTTGAAAGAGTTACCGGGGTTTGAAGTTGGACACGGAGGAATCAAGTGATAAACAAAGGACGTTGAAAGATTGATCTCTGTGGATTCCTCTGATTCATTTTTGAATACTTTGTGTGAGATAATATTTGTGAAAAAATGTGTTAAAAAACCGTTCCAGGTAGAACCATTGCATTTGGTGTAGGATTGAAAAAAATGTTGGAATTTTAAGCATCAAAGGTTAGATGCGAATTGAGAATTTTACACAAAGAAAAATGTGGAGGAGAAAAGGACTAAAGAAAGGACGACCACAGACAAGGAGGTATTATTGAAGCGAATTCATAGTTAGATTTGTGAATCTTTAATTGTTAATGAATAAATTTTGACATTAAAATTTTCTTGCTGACATACTTAAAATTGATCATTATCTTGAATACTATTTTGAGTAGCCATCAATTACTAAGTGCTGTTGAGGAGAATACATTATTCCGAAATATACTGTTATTGCTAGATCTTTGTGATCACTCACATTAAGGCTTTGGGGGCCATAAGAAGAAGGCTTTGGGGACTAAGTTGAAGTAGATTAAGCAACGTCATTCCGTGGCCACCTTTGAGGGTTGAGGACGACAAAGCTTCATCGACTTTTTCTTTTTCTTGGTATCCTTGTTCAGCCCTATTTCCAAGTGATTTGCTTGGGGGGCATTCACATAAACTTGGTTAGGGCACATCATCACCTCGGGATGGATACCCCTGAACAGCATTAAGGATTAGCCTAAGCTGTCTAAAAAATAATAATTGTGTCTTCCATTTCCTCTACCTCATTTCTTAAGTAGAAAAATCATAGGCTAATTAAAATAAGAATAAAATAAAATATAGAACCTAATTCACTCCCTCTCTTAGGTTGTTCCTTGGCCACCTAAACTAACATATCCGTTGTAAACCGTTACAACGGATATATCTTCAATAACGACAATTTACTATTTTTATCACTATATACGTACTATAAAAACCAACCTAATGTAACCTTTAATTCTTGAGGGAAATACAACGATCTTCCACTTCTTCTTTTGTCTCATCTATCTTCTTCTCTTTCTCTTCTTCCAATCTCTCTCTCTCTACTCCTCTCTGTCTCAGTCCTTTTCCAAGATTCAAGATTCTCAACAGAGAGCAAGAGAGACTAGAAGAGAGTTCGGGTGAGAGCAAGGAGAGCGAGAGTGACTAAGAGAGAGGGCAGGAGATCGAATGATGGAGAAAGGGAGAGATAGCAAATTAGCGAGAAAGAGGGAGAGATATTGGGTATTGAACACCTTAGAAGTTTGTATTTTTATCATTATCTAGCTTAATTATATCAGTATCACATTTCAATATATATGTTTAATGATATCCCTCAACGTTTTCCATTTTCCACCATGAAATCATTATATATTATCACTATCAGACGTGTTTCAGATTTTTCTAGATGACGGATAATGTGATATCTGATAATGGGTATTCAATAGTGGATATGGATATCACAATGTTTGTTAGGAAAATTACAAAGATTGATGCATAAACAGAAATTCTTAAATGTCACTTCTAATCATAATTCTGGGTTCATTAGATAAAAAAACACACACTTTGATTTGACATATGTTCTACTAATGTGCATATGTTTCATTATTTAAAGCGTAAGATGCATATCACATGGTTACATCTACATGTCAAACGCGTGAACAGCTTTACAAGACTCACCCAAGAGAAAGTCAAGGGTGAAATTAGTTCCCCATAATGTAATTTTATTACCTATTATTTTATAGATAAATTATGAATTGATTTATACCTTCCCATGTATGAATTCTGATTTCAATCACTCAATCAATGGCTCACAACCCAACATTTGGATAGTTCAAAAAAATGGTTTCTCCATAAGAGACATTTATTAAAGAAAATTACATAATTAGATTAAATGTCTAAGCATCGATAATTGCATGATACATTCATCAAATTAATTAAATTATCTTAATGATGGCCTTAATTTGCTGACGTAGAATATTTTCAATAATCTATGTTAATAGTTGAGTTGGCCTGGTATAATCTAATCAATTTCATGACCCTTAATTGAATTTTTTGGAAACATATGTAGACCACCCAATCATGAATAGTGAGGGTTCAGTCACCAATTAATATAATGAATATTCCTTATGTTTAATTGAAAGAAATATTATCCGTCTGATGATGTCTAAAGTTTAAATGTTTATTCATAAATTAAAATGACTAATACTAATAAAGTAATTCATATTTTTAATGATTTAATCACTAATTTTCATTTAATTCAATTATGCTTAAATAAAATATCAATAATTCATTTAAGAATAAAAATTTCATTTGAATAATATATTTTGATAAAAAGCCAAGTAATGTTCAACAAAGGACGATATGAAGGCGTACTATATTTTAAATTAAAGTGGATACACTTTTTCCTGAATACTGAAAGTGAAGTATGCTAAGTCAACCTTTAATCAGTGGCTCTGACCTCATATTGTGCATAGCATTCATGCCATAAATTGCATGTAATCCCACTCTGATTGAATTATGCATCTAACAGGTAAAAATTATGAGTGGTTATCTTCATCTATACAAATTAAGTGACATTTGACTATGCACCCAACAATTAAACTCATCAAGTTAGGAACCTATTTTCATACTCAATGTATAGAAATATGTCCTACATAATTGGTCCAACATTTTGGTCAATAGGTATCATTCAAAAAATAATGTGACAACAAAAGCATACTCATCATCTTTTGATATTCGTACTTCAATTATTTCAAAAAATGAATTCTTTAATTATCTTTATGTAATATTTTCATTCAAATAATAGTTGGACTTATGTGATGTCAAATATCATGGAAAAAATGATATTTTTGAATTTTAAATTTTTTTAAGAACTGATATCTTACGTGGCTTTTTGAAATGGATGGTAAAATAATAATTTTGAATGTTGCAATATAAAGGGGCCACTGATGATATGCATATTATGCATTAATTTACAATATGATTGATAAGCCAAAAAAGGGTATGAGTCATTGTTAATTTCTGGATTAAACAATAAATTTATAATGTTTCCTTGTTAAGCATAGAGTTAAGTAAGGGTTGAGCCACAAAGAGTGATAAACCACTTAGAGGACTTTTCCTTGTGATTATTGATATATACATATATATAATTTTTATATATCAAAACAAAAACCAACTATGAGAGAAGAAATATTTTGCTTTTTAAGCAAATGGAATACAGGAAAACCAAAACTTCAAGCATATCCACCAACATCCAAAAATATTGCTTGTGTGATCTGTTATGCCCATGTATTGATGTTGCTTATAACTATAACAGTATAATAAAATTTATTTTATAAATTTATCATTTTTTTCTTTTGAAAACACACGGTGTTGGGTATGACCAACCCAAGGGTTGTGCTTGTAGATTGATCAAGCCCTGCCCTAGACGCTGCCCAGGGATTTTATAACATATCCGTTGTAAACCGTTGAGTGTTAGAAGAGTTTATAGGTGTGGAGAGAGCGTGATTATCCCAAATGCGCACGGACCCCACTCACCTACACCCATGACACAAAGGAAAAAGATAAAATAGTGATACCATTGTGTGTCATAGTGGAGACCATAGGTGAAAGCAACTCCTTCGTGTCCCCTGGAGTTGGCGATGCGTGAAGCAGGTGTTATGTTCGGGCTGAGTAGGTATCATATTCTAGCTCTACGAAGGGTACAATATCTAACCTTATTAATTGACTATAGCAATATATAGGTCAATTAGTTGATGAACCCAAAATGAGGCATGCAATTATGCATACTTTAAGGCCATTTTCGCATTAGTCTAGTAATGTTATTTTCATCTTTACATGATTATTCATCTTATGCATTATATGAACTATTTGGTAAGACAATATATTTTAATATATTTTTTACGTATTCTATAAGTCTAATTATTTCTTAGTAAAAATATGTTTACAACATTGTTAAATTTAATAAGTTTAATGCTCCCTCTAATATGTCTGTTTCAAGGACAAAGTAATTCTTTTAGTAGAAAGAAGAAGAAGAAGAGCAAATAAAAAGGCTTTTATGAAGCATTAGAGGCACTTGCACCAGGTGCATTAGCTGCTCAGGCCAGCCATATGTAGGTGAGCTTATGGTGCGGCCAGCAAACAACTGATGGCCAAGCAACAGCGCACAACATGCACACACAAACACAATCTAAGCCTAAGTTAGCCGAATAGAAAGTCTATAGGCACAGAGGTAGATTGCGCACATGCGCGAGGAAATGCCATTTTATTTCATTTATCATATTCTACTTAGAATATAACATCTTTTTTTTGTCATCTTCCAATATGGGGTAATATTTGAAGACTTTGATGGTGTTGGGTTTTGTGCCTTGGTTCGTCCATGGAAAACACGATTCATGGATGCAGAAGCGTGTTGATCAATTCATAATTGATCTTTAAAATCAAACATTGAGTGTACCTTGTGGGGAACTCATTCCACCCTTGACTTTACTGCTCCAAGAGCATTCTGAAACCGTTCACGCATCTGGCTTCTAGAAGTATCCATGTGATCACTCTGCGCTTGGATTTGCACGTCTTCTTCTTCAACTCTTCTTGAAAATCTAGAAGATCTTCTCACCATGAAGACACTCTCCTTGGATGAGTGGAGAAGAGAATGGAGAAAGGGAGGGCTCTCAAATCTGGCTGGCCTGGGTGCCTCAAATGAGTGCCCCTTCCCTATTTATATTTTACTTAAGTTTTTCTCAAAAATCCTACAAAGTAAAATATATCCACTAATGCCCTTATGACCTTTTACATGTGATCCTCTAGGCCCATGTATCATTCTAGCTAATAACGTTAGTGGCCTAATAACAATTATTGGCCAATCTTATTAATTAACTACATCAACATATAGATTAATCAACTAATGATCGATTTAACTCAATCGATAGGTTAACTTTCCAACTTGTGGGGCGCCAAGCTACACCTCGTGTTCTAGAAGTTACCAAGTAGTGTTGAAATTTCTCATGGAACCTTTACCGTCATCAGTTACCGTATATGTATAATCCATCACTCGTGCGAGACTCTCGAATGACTTAGAGCATGATTTATCATCAAACCCTAATCCGTCATTCGATTAGTACTGATGTGTAATGGGGATCATTGGATAACTCCTCCATTATCCTCACTACCCTGGCCAAGGATTTTCTGCATCATCTTCCTCGAGTCAATCTCCTCTTATACCGAGTGTAAAAGATCCCCTCTTGACCACTCAATCATCTCCGTGAGCTTCTTACTACATCTGAGCTATGACTTGTTTGAATCCCATGATTAGAGGCTTGTAAGTCACTGTCAAAATGTAGTCACCCATACACGAGATGTCCTTGGTGTCTCAGGTCAGTGGATCATTTATACAATTGTGACATGAATCAATCTGATTGACGTTTAGGTATAATACCATTCAGGGATTCGTACGGATCAACTTAGTGAACTCTTTCTCCAAAGAGCACACATTATTTGTCCTTAGTGTTGCCACACTAATAGCCACAAGATCAGTTATACTTATCATATGAGTAGGATCAGCTAGTGCTATTCTATCCAGATAATTCGATGTCCGTCTCAACTATCCATCAAATGGGAATATCTAGAATACACGTTTAATGACTAGTGATCACTATATTATGATCTCATCATAAATCACTATGTCATTGCATCCATTCATGGACTTCATTATAAACATCGCATCAGAACGATAATGAACATAAATATTTTATTCAGTGAACATAAATAAACATGATGGTGTGATTGGCTTGAAAGCCACATAATATCCGTTAGACAAGGCCCAAGGGTACTCCATATTTATTGGGAGTCTACTGTTGTGATTTAATCGTAGTCGTTCACCCCTTTTCACATGATATCCAATAGTCATGGACAGTTTTGTCCATTGCCACCCCAGGCTTTCGCCCTCCTCTAGCTAGACGATGGTTTCCAGCTTAGGAGATCAGATGGCTTGGGAGGCCCCCCATGACCAGCACACAATATCTAAAGCCATGGGAGATCATTCCTAGACCTTAAAGTGGGTTACCATGGCCCTAAAAGTTTATCTTTTGATCAAGATCAATCATAGTGGTGAGAGACCCTTCTGACGACGGCGAGAGCAATAGGAGCGTGATACTGTTCTGCCTGCTCACAACACTGGGGAGACACCATAAGAGATCTAGGACACACTAAAAACATGTCAGCATGAAGGAATGTGTTGGGGGCGCATGTCAAAATTGGGGGCCAGCGAACAGGGCCCCATCCTCCATCACTTGAATCATGGTGTTACAGTGAAGTGGTGAAACTCTTCTAGTATAAATTCACCCTTGAATCATTTTACTAATCTTAGCATTCATTGAAATCCCATCAACAATCTGATTCTGAAGTTCAAATCATAGTTTTATGTCTTTGAGACATTTTCACAAATACTTTCCAGGCACCGAGGAATTTTTCTCAATTTATCTTATTTTCACCCAATTTTACCTTATAAAAATACTAAAATTACTTATTATATATATACTTCTACAAATTGTATCTTATTACTATAAACTATCCCTGACCATATGACATTATACATATTAAACTTTCTCTTTCACTAATCCTATCTGAATTCTCTTAGCCTCTCCCCCTATATCTAGTTAAATAAACTCTTAACAATTAGATAATGCCTATACTCTCATCTATCTCTCTTAAGCTATTACCATATTTTTCTTGCCTCATTAATCTATATCTATTTAAATATTATCCATATTATCATTAATACTATTATCCCTCTTATCATACCTTATTAAGTAAACATTCATATTGACTAATCCCCTAAATAATATTTCTTCACTATTATTTATTTCCTATCTAATACATAACCTTATATTGATTAAATAGTGACTCTCTTGTATGTTATTATTAATCGTAGTGTATGATTCCATCTACCGCACTAATCTTATATCCTTCTTCCACTACCTACACTAACATCACCCTTAATTATAGTATCATTATTTCATTTCAAATATCCTACTTCTTTATGGTCCCTAATATCTATAAAAAGAGACAAATAATATTTTATAGTATCTCTCTCTTTCTTTATTTCTCTCTCACACCATTTAATATTCATCACTATTACATATTATCTTAGTCCTCTCATCCACTAAATATTTCCTCCACCTACTAATTACTGATGACTTGCTATATTCATTGTATTATTATTGTTATTACTTCTCTTTAACAATAAATCAACTATTAAATTCCTCTCTAAAGGACAGTCCTTGAGGAGACAACCTCTCTCCTACTATACATTTGAGTGAGTTTTCTATTTTTCTGAAATTAATTTTTAAAATTACTATGATGATTCAACTAACATACATAATTTGCTTCCAAAAATATTATTTGTGTGATCCTCTGGGTCAATGTGTTGATCTTGCTAATAACTATAGCAGTGTAATAAACATTATTTACTAACCTTATTAATTAACTATATCAATATATAGGTTAATTAATCAAATATGAATTTTTAACCTGATGGATAAAATGACTTGAAAGATGTAGAAGAGTATGACAAAAGAGTATGAAAACTCTCTCATGTAACATTTACCATCATCAGTTATAATGTATGTATAATACTTTATCTACAAAAGACTCTTGAATGACTTATGCAATAGATAATCATCACACTGAGATTTCACAATGTATTTAAGTTGCAAAATTATCAGAGAACACCTCTGATATTTCCAATAGTTTGACTAATGATGTAACCTATTTTTCTTACTTGAGTCAATCTCAAGTTATACTGAGAGAGGAAAAAATGCATCTTGACCTCAATCACTTTAGTGAAGTTGTTTCTATATTTAGGCTATGATAGTTTTAAATATCGTAGTTAGAGACTCATAGGTTGCACTCAAAACACAATCGTCCATCCATAATGTGTTGTATGCCTATGGATAACTTACACAGCTGTGACAGGAATCAACTTAATTGAGTTTAGGTGAGAAACCATTCAGAAATTCATTTGGAGAAATTTATTAGAAATATTCCCCCAAAACGAGAATCCACTACATGTTCTTAGTGTCTGTACTCCAAGAATTTGCCATAGGATTTGTCATAATTGTCAAAGGATCATGTCAAGGAAGTATTTTTTGGTTTTTAATGTTCTGATGTCCCTTCTTCAGTATCATTTGAATATAAATGTTTACCCCAGACGTTTAGAGACTAATGATCATTTTATTAGGAATTTTGAAGAATTGGCATACTCATCGCTTGTATTCATGGACTTCAATTATAACCATCACTTATAAAATAAAATTGATAGAGCTATTTATGTATGATTATGTTTTATTTACTAATACATAGTATATATATTAGTAATCATTAAAATGAAAAAGAAATTATGAATTACATTCTGATTCCTAATTTATCAAATTTACAAGTTTATAACTAAATGGATTATACATAAACAAGCTACAATATTCATCCTCTTGAGTTAATTAAATTATTATAATTTTTTGATTTTGGTTGAAATATAGAGTTTGGTAAAAAAAATTCAATTTTTGATGTAAATTGGATAAAAGGACATGCCTCAGCCATGACATGGAATAAAATGAGAGTCCAAAACATCTTTAAAGACTATGTCAAAAGGATGCTTCATTTGTGGAACTAACTATATAAATTATAATTTTGAAGCTCCTTTACTATTAGAGGATAAACTAAAATGTGGATGAAGACTTGATTTCACATGAGCCACCGTGAACTCCTTAGAATTAGATCCACGTGCTGAGGACATTAGACCTCTGTATAAAATGCCTATTTCCCTCTCCTTATGTCTAATTTTTTAATTATTTCACAGTACATTGTTCACAACCTTAGTGAGTCAATTTTCTAAGTTAGACTCTTTCTCAAGGGTGTTTGATTGAGAGACAGTGAAAGAAGAAAGACCATTATCTTGAGTCCTAACTCATGTGACAAAAATGATTGTGTAATCCTTTTAATATTTACATGTTTCCTTTATCTTTATTTCTAGTTTATATTCAAGAAAAATAGCCTATATCCACAGCTTTCCAATGCGCCACCCGTTGTTGTAAACCAATTGTGCCGCTTGTCAATGTGCGTGGTTGTACAAAACATGCAGGAAAGGGTAAGATATTTAGTTATAAGTAAGTTTGGGCTCTAAAAATCCCCCAAAAATTATTTAAAATCATATAAAATTTAGTAAAACTTATTTAAAATACTTTCAATATTTATTTTATTTTCTCAAATTAATTTTGAGTGTTTTGCTTTCATTTGTAATTCATATAAAATGATAAATAGTACAAAAAATATTAAAACACTTCTAAAAACTCAAAAAAATAATTTTTAAATAAAGAGTTAAATGTTCAAAACATGTCTTAATTTAAATGTACATGTTAAAATCCATTATCTTGAGTCCTAACTTGTGTGACAAAAATGTTTGTATAATCCTTTTAATTTACATGTTTCCCTTATCTTTATTTCTAGTTTATATTCAAGAAAATAGCCTATATCCACACCTTTCCAATGCATCAATCCATGCTAAAAATGCTTCTCATTGTAAAATTCAAAAATTAATGTTTAGTATTTTTTAGTATTTTTTATACTGCAGTTGTTGTAGATCAATTGTGCCACTCGTCAATGTGTGTGGTTGTACACAACATGCAGGAAAAGGTAAAATATTTAGTTATAAGTAACTTTGGGCTCTAGAAATCCCCAAAAAATTATTTAAAATCATATAAATTTACATATAATTTATTTAAAATAATTAAAATTTTATTTTATTTTCTCAAATGATTTTCAGTGATTTGATATCATTGATAATTCATATAAAATGATAAAAAAAAAAGTATAAAAAACTTCTAAAATCTCAAAAAATGGATTTTTAATTAAAAAGGTACCTGTTCAATACTTGTCGTTTTATGGATTCAACCCTTACTCTAGGCTTATTAAGGTAATCATTATAAATACTTTTGTGTACAGGAGAAACTTAAAGTGTCATTTTAACCCTAATTTGTGCATTATTAATGACACGAATTTAAATTAATATATTATTTCAATGAAGGTGGAAAGAGATATAGAATCAATTGGCTTTCATGAAACATATATTTCCAACATCTGTTTAGTTCCTTGAATGAGTCTCATTGAGCCACATTTTTTTACCTTAAAGCATATTCTATGTAGTCCATGAAATGTCAAGTTTTCTAATCTCCTACTTGATCTTCACCAAACGTATATCTAAGATGGACTTCTTGTCATTCTAGTCATATCAGGAGATGAAGAAACCACATAGAGAGGGAAAAGGCAGAGGGACACCCAATAAGAAACTCACTTTTTTTCGATTTGTGGCTTTTTGTGCAATCCTCTAGTCTATTTAATAATTTCAATAACCCAATAATTGTTATTTGGATAATGATAACATGCAAATTAGAGCTAATAACGTGCTAATTTCATCATATTTGTGGGCTTTTAATGCTTAAAACACTAATTTTTAATGCATGTTGTCATGATTTTAGATTAAAAGAAGAATTTTATTAAATTTCAAGTAAAAAACACTTTGAAAAAATAATTAGGTCAATTTATACATTTTAAATGTTTTAAAAATGATGTTTATAAGAAACTAAATGTTTTATTTGACCTATTTCTATAAATAAAAAGAAATTAAACAATAAAACTTATTTTAGAAATTAATAAAGCATTTTTCTACATATTAATAAAGGTTTTTTTTACGTTTAATTTCAATTTACTTTTAAATATAAATCGTTTATCGTATAAAACTGGCCCTTATTGGGCTAGTTTGAGTGCTAACGCAGTGAATAAGTGATGCAGGGCATATGTGGAGTGCGCTGGCCAATCAGGGCAGCGAGAGACATTCTCGGTGCATGACACGCACATACACAGCATCGTGCATGTCGCGCACCACACCGAAGTTAAACTCCACCAATGAAATGTGACTTAACTCGCTGCGTGGGACGCAGCGAGTTAAGTCGCACAAAGCTTGCGTGTACCAATGGGATGGCAGATCGCCATGGTCCATGCAAGCCGCACTCGTGCGAAGCGCATGTACACACGGTGCAGTGCGTACGAAGGGCTATGCGTGCGTGGCACCATGTGGCGCAATTTTGTGGCATCGTGCACCCTGCGTACAAAGCGACAAATACATGAATCGTAACAGAATCGGAAGAACAAGTTCTTTCGATTTCGCGGTGATAAAAAGGGGGAAAAACAAAATTGGAGCTTTGTTCTTGAGTTTTAAGCTCGAGGAAAGAAGGCCTAGCTTCCTTGAAGACTCAAGAACAGCTGGGAGTGTAATTGGTGCTTGATTTGGACCGCAATTTTGCAGATCCGTTACCACATTCTTCCCCAAATTCAAGCTAAAATTCATGGGAAATCTGGGTTTTTGTTGCACGGAATCCACCCAGATCAATTTACTGATCATCCATGGTACTTCTAGGCTTGTTTTGAATGCATTTTACACTTGATTTGGTGTTTAATTTTTGCAATTTCATAATTTGTTTCCGTTGAAAGTCTCGCCTTAAATTCTGATTTTATTTCTTGAACTTCCTTGGTTTTTGAATTGATTAATATTCATTATTTTAGGCTAAACCCTTTTGGATCAAACTAAATCTTCAATCAATCACGTTAGTTCCCCATATTCCTTAATTGGCTAATCATGATAACGATTTGCTAATTTAATGTATTTCCCCAATTTCAAAGTAAATTGGGATAAAGACCGAAATATGTTATAAACATTATTTTATAATTCCTAATGTGTGAGAACAGTGATTAGATTTTATCAAAAAAAATTTTAATAGATGATTTAGAATTTATTAAAATTTTTAAATACATTTCCAAATCATGAAATGACCTAAAAACATAATTCGAACCAAATGTAGTTTTTGAAGTAAAACAAGCAATGAATGCCATCTGTCGACGTCCTATCACCTAAGTAATGAAAAATTCATCTCATTTAAATTTGGATTTCCAGACCCTTATTTGATCAAAAATTGAACATCACCACCGCCTCCCTAGGGTTCGACCCCTTACTTAACCACTAAGGGATAAATACATTTTATTGATTAAGTTCGAAAACCCCCCAATAACGACATATATAAACACATGTAATTAAATAAATCTAGAAATTATATTATTGAACTATTTATCTATTTAATGTAACTGATGGACAGATTTGCCAACGCGTGAGGTGCCAAGCCACACTACTTACTTGAGAAGGTACAAATGACTTTATGACCTCTTTGCCGAAGTTTTCAACATGTTTTTTATCTCTCTTGCTCAATTGACTTATAATGCTTTCTATTTTTTCCTTGTGTCACTAAATATATTGTTGTTCTTTTTATGTGCACGATGGATGGCTATTTCTATATACATACTTGCACTAACAATGTTCTGGTTTTTATAGTCTCATATTATGATTTGTTCCAGATTCTACTTAAATTTTATGTTGACGCTTGCTTTATATACTTTTATATTTGTTTAGTTGTTTCATCTCATTGTGATAAAAAATATTTACCTAATACATTCTTGCTCTACTTTCATACGTGCCTTTACGATGATATACACCGGATCAAGAAGGGCAATGCATGATGGGGATATTGCTAACTCTAAGTGGTTCCTTATATCCTCTAGTATAGATTTTTTAATCCCTTTTACTCATTTCAGATATAGTGCTTTCCATTTTTTCTTTGGTATCACAAACTATTTTGTTGCCCTTAATTGTGTACAGGTTCAGTTGCTATTTCTAGATATATATTTGTGCTAAAGATGTTATGTTTTTCATTATTGGGTTTTATGCTTTCATCTTTGTTCGAATTTTATTTTGTGCACCATGCTGCCTTTATATACTTTTATAATGTTTTAGCTTTTTCATCGTGTTCGGATCAATTTTATTGATGCGATATATTTTTCCTTTATTTTCAGAGGAACTTTTACAAAGATATTAAAACATAGAGCAGCAAGAAGGGCAATACATGATGATTTAGGGCAAAAAATTGTGCAAGAAGCATCTTGATATACTTCGGTATGAATGTTCTTATCCCTGTCCATTCTTGACATATACTGCTTTATCTAATTTCCTGGCTACCACAAAATTTTTTGGCTCTTTTTGTGTGCAGGTTGAGGAGCTATTTCTACATATATGTATGCACTAACGATGTTTTGATTATTATCTGGTTTCATGCTTTTATATTTGTTTCCAATGTTTTTAATTTTATGTTGTATACCGGGCTTGGTTTAGAATCTTATATATTGTTATAGTTGTTTCATCTTGTTTTCATGGATATAATTGAATTAATACATTACTCCATTGCTTTCATTGGTACCTTTAGGGGGATATTAAAAACGGAGTAAGAAGGCAAATCCATGACGATTCAGTGCAACTTCTTATGCTAATAGCATCTCGATATCCTTCGGTGTAAATTTTTTCATCCCTCTTGCCCTCTTGAGATATAGTTCTTTCTATGTTTTCTTTTGTATAACTAATTGTTATGTTAATATTTTTGTGCAGGTTCAGTGGCTATTTATAGTTATATCACACAAACGATGTTATGTTCTTCATTATATGGGTTAATGCTTTTTCTTTATTTCACTTATATTTTAATTTTTTTATACTACGCGTGATTATGAAAGGTTTATATCATTCTAGTTGTTTCATCTTGTTTGGATAAATATCGTATTTCTGATACAATCGTGCTTTAAATTCATAAGCGCCTTTACGGTGGTATTAAAAAAGAAAGGAGCAAGAAGGGCAATACAAGACAATTCACGGCAATTCCATATTCTAGATGCATCTTGATATCCTTTTAATATAGTTTTTTTGTCTCACTTGCCTCTTGACATATAGTGCCTTTAATTTTTTCTTTTCCATCACTAAGTATTTTGTTGCTCTTTTGTATGCATATTTCGGTGGCTATTTCTATATATATCTTTTTACTAATGATGGTATCTTTTTTATAATATCTTTTTATGCCTCTATATTTGTTCCAATTGAGTCTTTGTTTTATTTTTATACCATGCCAGTTTTAACCAGTTTTATATGGTCTTAGTTGTTTTATCTTGTTCTCATAAATAGCTGCTACATTCTTTAATTACTTTGGTATGTACCTTTAAGGTTATATTAAAAACACAGGAGCAAGAAAAGCAGTGCATGACATTTAAGGGAAACTGCTTATGCCGGATGCATCTTGATATCCTCTAGTATAGATGTTTACATCTCTCTTGCCCTCTTGATATAGCTTTGCACTAATTATTTTGTCACGGCTAATTATTTTGTTACTCATTATGTGTGCAGGTTTAGTGGCTATCCTAGATATAGCTTTGCACTAACGACATTATGTTTTGTATTATCTGGTTTATGGATTCATCTTTGGTCCATTCGTTTAAAAAAAAAAATTTGTATACCACACTTGCTTTAGAGAATTTTATATTGTTTTAGTTTTTTCATCATGTTTTGACGACTATTTATGATCTGATACACTCTTGATTTACTTTCATAGGTATGCGCACGGTCATATTAAAAAATGCTAGATGCATCATTATATCTTCTGTATAGTTTTTTTCGTCTCTCTCACCATCTTGGCATATAGTGCTTTCCATTTTTCCTTTGATATCACTAACTATTTTGTTGTGCTTTTCAGTCTGCAGGTTTGGGGGCTATTTCTTGAAGTTTCTTTTCACTAATCATGTCATGTTTTCTATAATTTGGTTTGAGGTTTTATGATTGTTCCAATTATATTTTATTTTTATTTTGTGCGCCATGTTTGCTTTACATAGAATTATATTGTTTCTGTTGTTTTTATCTTGTCTTGACAAGTATTATTGATCTCATACATTCTTGCTTTTCTTTCCTAGGTACCTTACGGTGATATTAAAATACAAAGAAAAAATAAGGGCAATACATGACGTTTCAGACCAACAACATATGCTAGAGGCATCTTTATATCCTATGATATAGATATTTTCATATGTGTTTCCCTCTTGACATATACAGTTTTCTATAAAATATTTTCTATCACTAATAATTTTTTTCTCTTTTTGTGTGCAGGTTCGGTAGCTTTTTCTACATATATATTTGCACTTACTATGTTATGGTTTTTATTATCTGATTTTATGCTTCTATCCTTTTTATGGTTTTTAATTTTATTTTGTATACCACGCTTGCTTTAGAAACTGGTTTATTGGTTTAGTTGTTTCATCTTGTTTTGATCATAGGTACCTTTACAGGGATACTAAAAACAGAGGAGCAAGAAGGGCAATACATGACGTATCAGGGCAACAGCATATGCTTAATGCATCTTGATAACCTTTGATATCAATTTTGCATCTCTGTCGCTCTCTTGACATATAGTGCTTTCTATTATTTCTTTGATATCACATATTATTTTGTTGGTCTTTTTGTGTGCAGGTTTGGTGGCTATATCAAGATAAAAATTTGCACACACAATGTTCCAATTTTCTGTTTTATTTTGCACGCTCGCTTAATTTAGATGATTTTATATTATTTTAGTTCTTCATATTGTTTTGATGAATATTTATGATCTGATACATTTTTGCTTTACGTCCATAGGTACCTTGCGGTTATATTAAAACACAATGTTCCAAGAATGGCAATACATGGGGTTTCAGGGCCTCTCCTTGCACCATATGCATGTTGGTATCCTCTAGTATAGATTTTTTCATCTCTCTTTCTCTCTTAAGATATGGTGCTTTTATTTATTCTTCGGTATCGCTAATTATCTTGTTGTTATTCTTTGTATGTAGGTTTGATGGCTATTTATAGGTATATATGTAAACTACTGATGTTATGTTTTTTATTATCTAGTTTTATGCTATTTTCTTTGTTCGAATTGTTTTGTGATTTGATTTTCTATACCACGCTTCCTTTATAAACTTTTGTCTTTTTAAGTTGTTTCATATTATACAGATGAGTATCATATATCTGATGCATTCTTGCTTTAGTTTCATATATAACTTTACGTTGATATTAAAATACACAAGGGCAAGAAGGGCAATAGATGACCATTTAGTGCAACAACCTGCGGCATAAGCATCTTAATATCATTCAATGTAAATGTTTTAATCTCTATTGCCCTCTTGACATATAGTGCATTCTGTAATTTTCTTCCAATCACTAATAATACTGTTCCTCTTTTTTTGTGTAGGTTTGGTAGCCTTTTCTACCTATATCTTTTCACTAACTATGTTGTGTTTTTTATTATCTGGTTTTATGCTTTTATCTTTGTATTAATGGTTTTTTACTTTAATCTTCTGTACAAAGCATCGTTCAGAAACTTCTTTGTTGTTTTAATTGTTTCATATTGTTTTTATGGACAGAACAGATCTAATACATTCTTCCTTTACATTCGTTGGTACCTTTACGACAATATAAAAAAGGGAGGAGTAATAAGGGCAATATATGATGTTTTAGGGAAACTGTTAAAACTAGAAGCATCTTGATATATTTGATATAAGTTTACATCTCTTTTGCCTGTTGAGATGTAGTGCTGTCGATTTTATTTGGTATCACTAATTATTTTGTTGTTTTTATGTGGGAAGGTTCGGTGGTTATGTATAGAAATCTATTTGCACTAATGATGTTATGTTTTGATTATCTGGTTTTATTCTTATATTTTTGTTTCAATTTTTTTACTTTTATTTTGTATACCGGGTTTAGTTTAGAAACTTTAATAATGTTTTAGTTTATTCGTCTTGCTTTCATGGGCATAACTGAACTAATACATTCTTCCTTCAAATCCATAGGTACCTTCACGGTGATGTTAAAAGAAAGAGCAACAAAAAGGACAATATATGATGTTTCAGGGCAACTGCTTACACTATATGCATCTTGGTATCTTCTGTTTAATTTTTTTCATCTCTCTTGCCTCTTGATGTATAGTGCTTTCTTTTTTTTTCTTTGGTATCACTAATTATTTTGTTGGTCTTCTTGTTTGCACTCACAGTATATTTTTTTTCTATCATATTGTTATATGGTTTTATCTTTGTTCCAAATTGTGTTTTAATTTTATTGTGTATACCACCTTTGCTTTAGATACTTTTTACATTCGTTTAGTTGTTTTATCTTGTTTTGATGAATATTACTGATCTGATACACTCTTTCTCTACTTTCACAGATACCTTTGCAGTAATATTTTAAAAGTAAGGATCAAGAAGGGCAATACATGACAATACAGGGCAACTGCTTACGCTACATGAATCATGGTATCCTCTTCCATAATAATATTCATCACTGTTGCCCTCTTGAGTTTTAGTGCTTTCTATTATTTCTTTGGTATCACTAGATATTTTGTTCTTTTTGTGTGCAGGTTGGATAACTGTTTCTAAAATATCTATTTGCACTAACAATAATAGTTTTTAATAATCTGGTTTTATACTTTTCTCTTTGATCCAATTGTTTCTTAATTTTCTTTTTGTATACCATGCTTCCTTTAGAAACTTATATATTGTTTTGGTAGTTCCGTATGGCTTGAGTTAATATTATTGATCTGATACATTCTTTCTTTACTTAGATAGGTACCTTTGTGGCGATATTAAAAATGAGAGGATCAAGAAGGGCAATACATGACATGTCAGGTTTGGTGTAGATGTCTAGACCAGTCTTAGGTCAGACGCATCTTAATATCCTTTGATATAGATTTTTTAATCTGTCACCCTCATTTCATAAACTGCTTCAGATTTTTCTCCGCCATAACTGATTATTTTGTTGCTCTTTTGTGTGTAGATATGGTATTGATATCCAGATATATCTTTGCACTGATGATGTTATCATATTTAACTGGTTTATGCCATTATCAATGTTTCAATGGTTTTCTAATTTTATTTTGTATACCACTCTTTCTTCATAAATTTTTATATTATTTTTGTTTTTTCATACTGTTTTCATAAATATTATTGATCTGATAGGTTCTTCCTTTACTTTCACAAGTACCTTTACGGTGATATTAGGAAAGAAAGAAGCAAGAAGGGCAATACATGACCATTCAGGGAAACTGCATCTGCTACATGCATCTTGATATCGTTCGGTATAGTTTTTTTCATCTCTCTTGCCCTCTTGACTTATAGTGCCATTAATTTTTTCTTTCCTAGCTCTAACTATTTTGTTGCTTTTTGTGTGTGTAGATTTTGATGGCTAGTTATAGATATATCTTTTCAGTAATGATGTTATTTTTTAATATGTTTTTATGCTTTTATCTTTATTCGAATCGTATTAGATTTTAAATTGAATACCACAATTGCTTTATACATTTTTAAGTCATTTTAGTTGTTTGGGGATATTGCTATAAATATCACATATCTGATACATTCTTGTTTTACTTTCACAGGTTCCTTGACGGTGATTTTAAGAGACACATGAGCAAGAAGGGCGATGTATGCCATGTAAGGGCAACTACTTGCGTTAGATGTGTCTCAATATCTTCAACCGAAATTTGTTATCTCTCTTTGCTATTTCTTTATATATTTGTGCTAACAATGTTATGGTTTTAATGCTTCCATCTTTGTCTCAATTTTATTTTGTAGACCATGCTTGCTTTAAATACTTTCATATGGTTTTAGTTGTTTCATATTTTTTGATGAGTTTTATTGATATGATACATTATTGCATTGCATTCATACGTACCTTTAGGGTGATATTAAAACACAGTGGAACAAGAAGGGAAACACATCACGTTCAAGGGCAAGTCCTTATCCCAGATGCATCTTGATATCCTTCAATATAGATTTCTTCAGATCTGTTACCCTCTTGACGTATAGTGCTCTCTATTTTTTTTATTGCTATCACTGATATTTGGTTTACTCTTTTTCTGGGCAGGATCGGTGGATATTTCTACATATATCTTTGCATTAACGATGTCAATTTCTATTATCTAGTTTTATTCTTTTAACTTTGTTTCATTTGTCTTTTAATTTTATTTTGTATACCATGTTTTGTTTAGAAGCTTCTATATTGTTTTAGTTGATCCATCTTTTGTTGATGGATATAACTGAACTAATACATTCTTCCTTTGCATTTATAGGTAGATTCATGGTGATATTATGAAAAAGAGCAGCAAAAAGGCAATAAATGACGTTTTAGAGCAAGTGTTTACACTAGCTGCATCTTGTCGTCTTCCGTTTAAAGTTTTATATCTCTCTTGCCCACTATAGAATTTCTATAGCTTTCTTTAAAATTACTAATGATTTCGTTACTCTTTTTGTTTTCAGCTTCGGTAGGTATATATAGATAAATATTAACACTAACGATGTTATTTTTTTATTTTATGGTTGTATCTTTGTTCCAAATTGTGTTTTAATTTTATTTTGTATACCATGCTGTTTTAGATACTTTTATATTGGTTTAGTTGTTTCATCTTTTTTTGATGAATATTACTGTTCTGATACATTATTTCCCTACTTTCATAGGTACCTTTCCATTAAAATTAAAAAAATAAAGATCAAGAAGGCAAATACATGACAGTTCAGGGCAACTGATCACGCTAGATGCAGCTTGATATCCTTCAGTATATATTTTTTCATCTCTCATCCTCGCTGATAACATGCATTTTTAGGCGATTAATATGACCATATTTACATCTTTATTTTAATTGAATTAATCATATTTCCATGTTATCAAGCTTAAAATGATTAAATTGATTTTTATAATGATATTCTGAATATTATGTATTTTTATATATTTTTGGAGATTTTTTAAAAAGCAGATTCTGAAGGAAACCATTTTTTTGAGTCAGAATATGATTTTCTTGGAATCGTTTTACATTAAGTTTGGAAAGATATGATTTTTTAAAGTCAAAATATGTATTTATTTGTGTTTCATGGGCTTTTATTTTTTTTAGATGAATTTTAGAACATATTTTGGGTTTTTTTTCTAAATTTTCCTGGTGCAGGTGGCATGGAACAATCAGAAAAAATGAGGTGTTTTTTACGCAATAAATGCATTTCATGGCCTACGAAAGAGATGATTAGAATATTACTTCTCTATACTTCCTCTCTCCTTAAAATAGTCAATAATGCCGGCCGACGACATGGCAGCATGATAAGATGCAAATAAGAGCTAATACAGTGCAAATTTCATCATATTTTTGGGCTGTTAATGCATTAAAACATTAATTTTAAACGCATGTTATCATGATTTTAGGTTAAAAGAAGAATTTCCTTAAATTTCAAGTTAAATAATACGGTTGATAAATAATTGGGTCAATATATACATTTTAAACGATTTTAAAATGATGTTTATAAGAATTTGAATGTTATTAGTTGACCTATTTCTATAAATATAATGAAAGTAACAATAAAAATTATTTTAGAAATTAATATTTTTTTTTCCTCTTAATAAACAATTTTTACGATTTATTCCATTTGTTTTTGGATCTAAATTTTTTTTTATTTAAACTGGCACTTATTGGGCCAGTTTTGGCGCTCACCCGTGGTAAGTGCTGCAGGGCATACGAAAGGCATGCACTGCACGCAATGTCGCACAGACGTATCAGAAGGGGCGCTCTCGCCTTTGGTGCGCGACACGCACAAACGCAATTCGGTCCGTGTCACGCACGGAGTGGAGCCACGCCAAGGCGCAAAGAGCCAATCCCATCATGTTGTACATCCAGCCTACAACACAAAAAAAAGAAAAAGAATAACAGAATCAGAAGTAGCTCTTCTTCAGATTCTGTGGCGATAAAAGGGGGAAAAATGAAAATTAAGTGGGATTCTTGATTTTAAGCTCAAGGGGAGAACACCTAGCTCCCTTGAAGATTCAGGATTCAACAAGGAATGATTTGGACCTTGATCGGGGCAAGAATTTTGCAGATCCATTGCCGCATTTTTCAGCAAATTCAAGCCAACTTTGTGGAAAATTTTGGGTGTCCGTTGCTCGAAGTTCACCCAGATCGGCTCTCTGTCAATTCCTGGTACTTTTAGTTTTAGTTGAATGCATTTTATAATTGAATTGGTGTTCAATTTTCCCAATTTTGTAGTTACGTTCATGTTCGCCGTTTTTTCCCGAATTTTGATTTCAATTCTCTTAATTCTTAAATTTACCTTGTTTTTGAATTGATTAAGCTTTAGTTGAATTGATAGTTTTGAATTGAATTTGACCTTTAATTCACCCCTATTTGAGTTTGAATACCATAATTGGCAACTTGTGTTCACGTTTTGGCAATATACGTTGGCTTCTAATTTCAAAAACAAAACAAAAAAACTCTAAGCTCAATCCGTTTGCTTTGGATTTACCCTGCTTAAGAACTAATCAGCATGTGATTCTACAGCTAAAATTGAACTTGATTTTCCATCCCATGTGATCGTTAGACCACTCCAAGTCAACAAATCGTAGTCAATTTGTGAGCTAGGGTCATTTTTACAAATTTGAAATAGCTTCGTATATAACTGCAAAATACATAAATCAATTTTTAGGATTCCGAATCCGCGAGTACAGTAACTAAATTTTGCAACATAATTTCAATCAGAAAATTCGGAAGTTACTAAAATTTCCTCGACCATCCCCAATTCATCAGCTAGTCCTAAAATTTAATTCATTTGAATTAAGTTGTGGGTAAAATAATTAAGAACATTGACTAATTGTTGGGTAAAATAATTGGGAAAAATTCTGAGAATTTGAGATCAATTTAAAACATAATTAATCTAATTGGGAGATTACTTACCAATTCTTACCAATAATTGCTAACTAATCATAATTCTGATGCTTATTGATAAAATAATTTAGAAATTAAATCTCTGATTAATTGAGATAATTCAAATTGGAAGAGTTAGAAGGATAGTTACAATTTACACGCCTCTTCTATCGCTTGAGAAAAATTTTATATCTGATTAATCTAGAGTGTTAATCCTTAATCCAATAAAAATTGGATTTCCCTATTGTCTCCCTAGGTTTCCACCCCTTAAGCATTAAGGGAGAAGCAAATTTTAGTGATTAAGTTCAGAAAACCCTTAAAATAACGACGTATATAACACGTAGTTTTGAACTTATCACAGCACCACAGAGTGCCACGTGTACACGTGCATCACAGGTGTATACATGGGGCATACATGTCACATTTCTATTGCTTTAGAAGGGGAAATTGCTGACATGGCTTGCGTTAATGTGGCACCACGTCAGCTACGCCAAAAGCTATTAATTAATCAACTATCATGATTCTTTTTTGTCTTTTTCCCAGGGAAACACATGGCGCGATGAGAGCTGTCGATTGTGGATGACGAGGAGTAATCTCAGCCAATCATCACATTTGATGCCTAAAAGAGACAAAACCCTAACAGAGTGACGTGACGGTGCTGACCAGGATCAGGAGAGAGAAATATTTGAATTAAATTGATGACTAGAAATCATCCAACTTCGAGGCTTGATATCCGACAATCCAGAACTCGGGTCGAGCTGAAATTTTAAGGGCAGCTTCATCTTTTTGTCCTCTATCCATTCATATGGTTAAATCTTGAATTGAGCCCCGATCTTTGTAAAAAACATCTTTTAAGCTCCCTTCCTCCCAGTGAGGCTGATTGAAAGAAAGCGAAGTTTTGAAAGTCCATCAAGTCTTCCTTGGTGTCTCTAGTGCTTGGGGAGATTCAACAGAGAAGTGATGAGGCTGATCTGCATCAGGAAGACACTGTAATCCTAGCAGAATATAGGAATCTAAGGTTAGCCTCGCATCATATTGAATTCTTTCCAACACACTTAGTTTGTTTATCCATTATCACCATCTACCACCCTCATCCATTACCATCCTCAATCCACTCCATCATCATCCCTCACTCATCCTCACCTTAACCTCCATTTCACATGCTCTTTATACTGTGACGATCTCATCACACATCTCTCTCCTTCCTATTTCAACCAACACATATCACTACGTCTCTCATTTCTACCATTGGTCTACCTCATTCTTGGTATCTTTATCACCGTATCCACTCACGTTTGCTCCACCTAACACGGCGTTACGATCCCGCCTTGCTCTCCTTTCTTGTCCATCTTAATCCCAAATTAGTAAAACCCTTTTTTGCCATTTATCATATTATTATCTACTCTCATCATGCATTCACTACCACATACATAAGTCCCCTCATATTTACTTCACCCAATTGAGATCCTACTTTTCCTAATATTCGTTCCCTATGAAGACAACCCATACTCATCACTAACTAATTAAATTATTTACAAGTATCGGTTATAAAGTTTATTGATTGAACTAAAATTCTTAACGATATATTTTTTACCCAAAATTTGAGTTTATGAATGGGCGTTGTTGCCAGGGAATGGTTGTTGTTAGGGATTTTACTCTCTTGTGTGTGATTATCTTTTGTTTAATTAAGTTTTTTTTTAGATTAAAAATTAGTGCATTAAATATCTTTTCAAAGTGAAATACAAAGTTAGGTATTTGTTGTTTCTTTTATTCTTTGAAAGTGAAATTAGCAATCTTCCTTGTTATATACTAATATCTTTTGCAAGTGAATTTAGTCAACAAAATCACGTGATGTCTTCAGAGGAAGGTATGAATTTTTTTCTGATATTGTTGATAATCATTTGTAGATTTTTTTTTAATTTTTTATTAATGAATTCATAGTATTCCAAAAGGAGTTGCAGATATTATGATATTTAATATGATGAAAGCTTTGATCTTAATCAGGCATCCCATGATTCACACAAACAATATCATCATGATCTTCAGTTGTCTCATAGGAACTTTACAGATTTCCCTAATCATATATCTGAGAATAATAAAACCTCTTATGCTCATCATTTTCAAATTTCTGGAAATCAAAATTTTGAAGTCTCTTATGTTCAAACACGTAAATGTCCAAAAGCAAAATGAAATACTTGTGTGTTGATTTAAAAGAGGATTGAACAGCTTGAAGATTATTTTGAAAGTGACCAATATTTAATTGATTATTTTAAGGATTACAATGAGGATTTTAAGTATCAATGCAATTTCGGAATGAGGATTCTACAAAATATGATTAGAAACATAATTTCTGTAATAATTGATATTTGTAAAAAGGACGAATATTTTTAGAAAATTATGGATTATTTGCAGAACGTTAATTCCGTATTGCCATTATTGTATCAAGGATGTAGTCATATTGAAAAGTTCTATTCTATAACGAAAATTAACAAGATAAAAATTGGAATTTTTTTGCTAAACCAGCTTCAAACCATATTGAAGAATCTGAGGAAGATTTTGATCAGGTTGAAAGTGAAGAATGCCCTTTTGATAGTATTTCTCAAGTTCATGTTGATGATGCCTTTTATTTTCAAATGGATGAATCCTCTAGAAATGACATGAACTCACATGAAGGAAAAGAAGATTTTGAAAATGAATATGAAAATGCTTGTGTTGATACTTGTGATTTTCAGATGTAAAATTTAGATGATCAAAATGTTATTTCTATGGATAAATATCATGTGAACGCTACATGCTTAAGAAAAAAAGAATTCAATGAAAACGAGGATCCAAATAATTCATGTAATTCTGATGATAATTTTTAAATTCAGCTATTATTTATTGATAATCCAGATGATACTTCAATGGATCAGTCTTGTGATCAAGATCTCAATATAATTAAAACTTTTGAAGTTTTTGATGAATTTCTTGATGAGACACATGATCATGAAGTTCAACCCTTGATTGGGCAAGGACAAGTAATCTTAGAAAAGGGGTTGGAATCAATACTAGAGAGAATAACTAGGAAGAAAATCTTTTTCACTGATTGGCATGATAATTTATTTGATATCCATTGGGAAAATGATTTCTTCAAATATTTATTGAATATGAAGGAACTTATGGTTAAGTTGATTGTGGGTAACATATACTTGGCATATTGGAATTATAATTTCATGGATTTTAAAAATAGTTTTATTAGGTTGGATTTGTGATTCAATTATTGGTTTCATTGTCATACATATATTACATTGTTATCCAAATCAGTATCAAAGCCAACCTTGAAATATAAATTTGTGCATATGGGTATTGATAATCTCATAAGCATCACGATTAACATCTTTGCCGTGGTTTTATTTTTTTTAACTTTCATTTTGTATTTTTCGTAGTTCTTATTTCTTTTTTTAGCTTTTATTTAGTGTTTCTCTTGGTTTTTATGTTACTTTTTTAAAAGATTATGGTAGTCTCCCTCAATACCTGTTGTCTTTAGTTTAAGGTTTAAAAAATGGATATTATCTATACAAAATGATCTTCATCTCTCTCCAGGGATTTTATTTAAGGATTAGAAAAATGAAGAAATTTAAAAGTGCACAGGTCGGCAATTCAATTTTAACAGTCAAAGATTGAAGACAAAATTGGAGCTCAGACCTCAACAAACGGAAGTTACAGCGGACCTTCATGGGGAGCCTTCAACATGATCTTACCTCAATCAATTTTCTTAACTATTATATTAGGTTCAGAAAAATTTAATTTTTGGCATTTACCATTGACATCTTTTGCTTTTTACTTTTAGTTCCTGAAACACTGTGATCGTCCGTCCCGATACCGGAATGGGATGATGGTATCAGGATAGATGCTGTATCGGATACCGGAAAGGGAATTTTCAATATCCTTTTTTTTTCGATATCTGGATATTGGATACCGATATCGGATATCGGTTGCTATAGTGACGATATCCAATATCGATATTCGTCTCGATGTCGTAATCCGCCTCCGTCTCAGGTATAGGATGACGACATCAGTTTTCAATGTTGGATATCAAATTTATCTAACATCTAAAACATAATTTCACATATTTTTGATTTGAAAGAGTTTGGCGCCTTTGCAGACCACAGACGGTGTGGCTGTAGGTGGGTGGTGGATGGTAGCATTGACAGACAGCGACGAAGGCGGCATCGACAAATGGCGGACGGTGGTAAGTTCTTCTTCCTGTTCTTCCCCTCTCCCACTTCCCATATTCCTCATTATTCACCGTTCAAACACTTCCCTTTCTTCCCCTTCTTTGCCCTAGAAATCACTTCTTCTTCTTCTTCCACTATTTCTCATCTTCTTCTTCTTCCGTCAATTCTCATCTTCTTCTTGTTCATTAAAATGTTGAAATTTCCAGTCTGATTGCGTGTATTTCAAGAATTTGATTTCAAATTAAAGTATATGTAGCTAAATTTTTTTTTTCTTCAATGCAGTTAGCCTTTGCGAGTTTGCATTCTAGTATTTTAATTTTAAATTATTTTTTAGTTTGATTCTTTTCACACATTGCATATATTTTTGTGTTTTTTTTAATGATCTTCAATGCAATTGGGAATTATTATATTTTCATTTTCTTCTTATTTTTTCTTCTTCTCTTCCCTTCTAAATTTTTCATCTTCTCTTGTCTTCTTCATTTTTCATCTTCTGTTGTCTTTTCAATTTTTCATCATCTCTTGTCTTCTCAATTTTTCTTCTTATCTTCCCTTCTTAATTTTTCCCTTCTCTATTATCGTCTTCCTGCTCTTCAATTCTCCTTAAGTGCATCTTCTTTCCCTATTGTACTCTTCTGTCCTCTTCTCAACGCCTCTCTGTTTTCTGAATTCTCTTCCCTTTTTCTCCTCCTTTCTTCTCATGTTTTCATAACTTTTCTTCTTGCAAGTTTTTCCAAAAATTTGCTTTGCTGCTGCTGTTTGTTTTTTAAATCTACATTCTTCCCCTCTTTCTTTTTTTCAATTCTCTTCTTCTTTCCTCATCCTCTGTGCTCTTCTATTCTCTGCTCTTCTATTCCCTTCTCATGATTTCAAAACTTTTCTTCTTGTATGTTTTTCCAAAAAATTGCTCTACTGCTTCTGTTTTTTTACTTCTACCTTCTTCCCCTCTTTCTTTTTTTCAATTCTCTTTTTCTTTCCTCATCCTCTGTGATCTTCTATGCTTTTCATGATTTCAAAACTTTTGTTCTTGTATGTTTTTCCAAAATTTTTCTCTACTGCTTCTGTTTTTTTTTACTTCTACCTTCTTTCCCTCTTTCTTTTTTTCAATTCTCTTGTTCTTTCCTCATCCTCTCTGCTCTTCTATTCTCTGCTCTTCTATTCTCTTCTCATGATCTCAAAACTTTTCTTCTTGTATGTTTTTCCAAAAAATTGCTTTGCTGCTTCTGTTTTTTTTTACTTCTACATTCTTCTCCTCCTTTTTTTCAATTATCTTGTTCTTACCTCTCGCTATCTGCTCTTCAATTCTCTTAAAGTGCATCTTCTTCCCCACTTTTATTCTTCTTCCCTCTCCTCCACGCCTCTCTCTTTTCTCAAATCTCTTCCCTTCTTCTGCTTCTTTGTTCTCTTGTTTTCTTAAAGTTTCATCTTCTAATTTTTTACGAAAAATTTCTCTGCTGCAGCTGTTTGTTTTTTACTTGTACCTTCTTCTTCTTCTTTTTTGCAATTTTCTTTTTCTTACCTCTTCGTCTCTGCTCTTCAATTCTCTTTAAGTGCACCTTCTTCCCCTCTTCTACTTTCCTGCCCTCTCCTCCATGCGTCTCTCTTTTCTCAAATCTCTTCCCTTCTGCTCGTTCTTTGTTCTCATGGTTTCTTAAATTTTCTTCATCTTAGTTTTTTTAAAAAAATTCTCTGCTGCTGCTGTTTTTTTTTACCTCTACCTTCTTCTCCTTTTTTTCAATTCTCTTCTTCTTTCCTCTTCCTCTCTGCTCTTCAATTCTCTTTAAGTGCATCTTCTTGCCCTCTTCTAGTCTTCTGCCCTCTCCTCCACGCCTCTCTATTTTCTTAAATCTCGTCCCTTTTTCTCCTTCTTTGTTCTCATGGTTTCTTAAATTTTCTTCTTTTTTAGTTTTTTTTTAAAATTTCTCTTCTGCTGCTGTTTTTTTTTTAATTCTACCCTCTTCCCCTCTTCGTTTTTTTCAATTCTCTTCTTCTTGCCTAATTTTCTCTGCCCTTCTATTCTCTTCTCATGATTTCAAAATTTTTCTGCTTGTACATTTTTCCAAAAAATTGCTCTACTGCTTCTGTTTCTATTACTTCTACCTTCTTTCCCTCTTTCTTTTTTTCAATTCTCTTCTTCTTTCCTCATCCTTCCTGATATTCAATTCCCTACTCTTCTACTCTCTTATTATTATTTCAAAAAAAAAATTCTTGTAAGTTTTTCAAAAATTTGCTCTGCTACTGTTGTTTTTTTCTTTCTACCTTCTTCTCCTCCTTCTTTCAATTTTCTTGTTCTTACCTCTGGCTATCTGTTCTATAATTCTCTTTTAGTGCCTCTTCTTCCCCTCTTCTACTCTTTTTCCCTCTCCTCCACGCCTCTCTCTTTTCTCAAATCTCTTCCCTTCTCTTTCTTTGTTCTCATGTTTTCTTGAATTTTCTTCATAGTTTTTTTAAAAATTTGCTCTACTACTGCTGTTTTTTTTTTACTTCTACCTTGTTCTTCTCCTTTTCTTCAATTTTCTTTTTATTTCCTGTTTCTCTCTCATCTTGAATTCTCTTTAAGTGCATCTTCATTTCCTCTTCTAGTCTTCTGTCCTCTCCTCCACTCCTCTCTCATTTCTTAAATCTCTTCCCTTCTTGTTCTTCTCTCTGCTCATGTTTTCTTAATTTTTATTTTTGTAAGGTTTTCCTAAAATTTGCTCTACTACTACTGTTCTTTCTGTACTTTTACATTATTTTCCTCCTTTTTGAATTCTCTTCTTCTTACCTATTGCTCTTTGCTGTTTAGTTCTCTTTAAGTGCATCTTCTTTGCCTCTTTTACTCTTTTGCCCTCTCCTCCATGCCTCTCTCTTTTCTCAAATCCCTTCCCTTCTTCTTCTTCTTCTTCTTCTTCTTCTTCTTCTCTCTTCTCATTTTTTCTGAAATTTTATTCTTCTATGTTTTGCATAAAATTTGCTCTCTTGCTGCTGTTTTTTTAATTCGACCTTCTTCTAATCCTTATAATTTTTAATTCTCTTCTTCTTTGCTCTTGTACTCCGCTATTGAATTCTCTTTAAGCGCATCTTCTTCCTTTTCTCTACTCTTCTGCCTTCTCCTCCAGGCCTATTGTTTTCTCAAATCACTTACCCTCTTCTTCATCTTCTTCTTTATTTTTGAAAACATTTGCTCTACTGCTGCTGTTTTTTTTTATTTCTACCTTATTCTCCTCCTTTTTGATAATTCTCTTTTTCATTCCTCTTCCTCTCTGCTCTTCAATTCTCTTTAAGTTTATCTTCTTCCCCTCTTCTACTCTTTCGCCCTCTCCTCCATGCCTCTCTCTTTTCTCAAATCTCTTCCTTTCTTCTCCTTTTTTCTCATGTTTTCTATACTTTTCTTCTTCTAACTTTTTCTAAAAAAATTGATTTGCTGCTGCTGGTTTTTTTTATTCTAGCTTCTTCTTCTCCTTATTTTTTTTCAAAGAATTTTGGCCGGAAGGGGAAGTCGACGAAGATGTCGAAGGACAAGTGGGAGTTGTTAAAAGATTATGCCGCATCCTTGGGCGGTTCGCTGTATCAACCGATCATGTTTGCAAGATAGTGACGACGACCATATGTGATGTATTACTTCTCATAGACGGCCTCATGCGCCACATGGAGGAGATGGTCCAAAAAATAAGGAGTGCACTTGCTTCACTTGTGTACGGTCGTTGCATGAAGGAGATCATTCTAAAATGGCGCACGCATGTAAGGCGATGCAATGCAAGCAAGCGTAGTATGCTGAAATCTTGTGGGAAAATGATGCAATCACTGGCCCCGCATTGATGTACCCATTCCGCTAAGGTTAAAGCTCCATGAGGGCGTCAGAGAGGCAACCATTGCATATGTACGGTCTTTGTTACCATGTGACTCTGAAAATGAGCGCTATGCAGCGAGTGGGCACTTTGAAACTGAGCACCCAAAAGGTAGAAAGTTGGACTTTTGGCTACAAAGCACTATGCAAAAAGTCCAACCTGCACATGTGTCAATGAGGTCGACATTGGACGAGTTCAACCAATAGCTAGCAGAGGTCGTGCCTAATGAGGGAGTGTTCACCCCACTATCTTGGTGGGCCAGTACAGGGGCAAAAGGCTTCCCCTTACTTGCCTCCATTAAAAGGGAACTATTGTTCGTATGTGCAACAAGTGCTCCTCCTAAGCGCGTGTTCTCGGCGTGGAATGCTATCTACACGTACAAGAGAGCACTTTTGTCATCGACAAGCATCAAAATAATCATCATTGTGAAATGTTTTTTGTGTGCGGACATAAAATACTGGTACACTAGTGTGGAGCTGGACTTGGATGGCCAGGATGAGGTAGTCGCATCTGCTCGAGGTACACATCACTTACATTGACTACCTTATAATGCATATTTTACATAATTATCTAATATAAATATTGGGTATTTAAATCACGTTTAAAATCAAGAAAGTATGGGCATTTTCTGTTAAACATTTTCAACATTTCCCTATAAAATTCTAGATTTTTCCAACTTTAAAATTTTACAATTACCAAATGTAGATACTGCAAAATTAATACTATACATGTTCAAAATTTTCACTCAATTGACTCATATAAATATTAGGTATTTAAATCATGTTAAAGATAAAAATAGTGTGGGCATCTTCTATTAAACATTTTCAACATTTTCCTATAAATTATAGATTTTTCCACCATTAAAATTTTAATTACCCAATGTAGATACTGCAAAATTACCTTAAAAAATTTAAATTTGCACTTAATTGACTTATATAAATTTGGGTATTTAAATAATGTTAAAGATCAAGATAGTGTGGGCATCTTCTGTTAAAAATTTTCAACATTTCCCTATAAAATTCTAGATTTCTCTACCATTAAAAATTTACAATTACCCAATGTAGATAGTGAAAAATTACCTTAAAAAAATTTAAATTTGCACTTAATTGACTTATATAAATATTGTGTATTTAAATAATGTTAAAGATCAAGATAGTGTGGGCATCTTCTGTTAAAATTTTTCAACATTTCCCTATAAAATTCTAGATTTTTCCAACCTTAAAAATTTACAATTACCCAATGTAGATACTGCAATATAAAAATATACATATTAAAAATTTGCACTTAATTGACTAAGATAAATATTGGGTATTTAAATAATGTTAAAGATCAAGATAGTGTGGGCATCTTCTGTTAAACATTTTCAACATCTCCCTATAAAATTCTAGATTTTTCCATCATTAAAAGTTTACAATTACCCAATGTAGATACTGCAAAATAAAAATATACATATTAAAAATTTGCACTTAATTGACTAATATAAATATTGGGTATTGAAATAATGTTAATAAACACGATAGTGTGGGCATCTTCTGTTAAACATTTTCAACATCTCCCTATAAAATTCTAGATTTTTCCATTATTAAAAATTTACAATTACCCAATGTAGATACTGCAAAATAAAAATATACATATTAAAAATTTGCACTTAATTGACTAATATAAATATTAGGTATTTAAATCATGTTAAAGATCAAGATAGTGTGGGCATCTACTGTTGAAAAATTTTAACATTTTCCTATAAAATTCAATATTTTTCCATTATTAAAAATTTACAATTACCCAATGTAGATACCACAAATTTACTAATACAAAAATTTAAAAGTTGCACTTAATTGACTAATATAAATGTTGGCTATATTATGTGTATGTATTTAATTCATGTTTAAGATCAACATAGTGTGAGCATTAATTGCAGAATTTTCAAGATTTCTCTAAAATTTTCTAGATTTTTTTAACATAGTAAATATTTAATTGCAGAAGTTTCAACAAAGTTTGGGCATTAATTCTAGACTTTTCAACATTTCCCAATAGTTTATTCATTTTATCAGGGATTTAGTGGTGGATAAGTAGACATCTTCCACATACATGATATAAATTTAATAAAAATAAGCTTTTAGTTGACTTTCTAATTTCAAGGAAAATATTTGAAATATTCCTTAGTCCCCATAAAAAAATTAGGTTACCTGTTGCATAATTATGAATCCAAATAAATTATTTATATGGGCTTAATGAATAAAGTTTTATTTTCGTATAGTTTGCCTATTTTGGGAATATAAAGTTGGAGGGGCATTTCTCTAATAATGTCACATGCAACATCCATTTGCGAGAACAACATAATACAGGGGTTTATATGATAAATGGCTGGACCAGGTTTAAACCTTAAAAAAATCTTAGAAATCTTCCATAGGGGATTTTTGAAAAATATTCGAAATCCGAATTTTGGATATCGGTTATCGATATTCGGATATCGATAACCGATATCCGGTCTCGTTTGTGGATCATCGATATCCATCACCGATATCCGTCCACACCTCAAAGACGGATACCGACTGATATCTGATATCCGATATCAGACACCGTCCCGGTTTTATTGCCAATATCGGATATCGGTTGTCTGATATTGGATATTGGACGGATATTGGTTGGACAAACACTATTAACAACTAAAAAGCTATCATATGCATAGTCGTGATGACCTTCTACATATCTCTCTCTTGCAAGTTTTTTATTGACAGGGCTGTAACATCAAAAAACCCAATTGAATGGAGCTAGGATGCACAAGAACAGGTACTAACTCATTCCGAGCCACGTGCCCCATGGAACCATTGTTTGCAATTTATTTTATCTTTCTCCTTATTTGCTTGCATTAGGGACAATGCATGTTTCAAGTGGGGGGAGGAAAAGTTGGTTGCCAAAATTTTTATTCCTGGCATCCTTTCAAGTTGGGGGGTATCATATATTTCTATAACTTTAATCATGCCCATCATGGAGATTCACTCATCTTATGTCCTAGCAACATAAGTATACAAGTTAGGCTCATGTAGCGGATCAAATACATCTCTTAATGGTATGAGACATGGTCTTGACGCATGTATTGTTCTTCCAACTGGTTAGGATATCTGATAGGATGAGGAACAGACATGAAAATCAAAGGGTTGAAGTACTATTGTGTTAGGGGAATGCTGAGTGAGCCGCCCATCATCCACACTTCAATGAGTGAATTGTGTCTAGAGTTTTTCATCTACAATAAGTGAATCCCTCTTGGAGTAAAATGGTCAGATTTTTAATTCTAAAACACAGAATCACCTTTCCTTGAGCCACCTTGAAACACATTTTGAAAACTATGTTTTAGCTGTGCTCATATTTTGATAAATAGGTATCTTTATTCCTTTTTCTTACGTCCTCGCTTATGATAGATATTTCTATTTTTCCCGTTTTATTGATTTTTGTATTGTTTCTGAATGTCCTGAGAAGAGCTTTCTTGAGCATTATTCTATTCAGAAAACAAAATGTATGTATATATTAATCATCTTATTTTTAAGGTATGTTTGATCTTGTTCTTGTTGACATAATGTTGTGTTTGGTTGAGTTTTGTATTCTAGGTTTGCTATCCAAAGCAACTTTTTTGCACCATGGAAATATGGTGCATGTATGTTCCCCTTATTTTTGTAATTATCTTAATTCTTTCATCATGTTCCCCTTGACTGGATGTCTATTTATTCGTGTTATAGCAATAACTTCAAGTTTGATATCATATCCCAATAAAGTTTTAGCAAAATTACTTTTTTCATGTTTTATGATGTGTATTTAAGTCGGCTTATGTGTTTTTCTTATTTTCTGAGGTTTTCCAGTAAAGATAATGTGAAGCAAAGGACCAAGAAAGAAATATTTGATGTTCCTCCTACAATGGGTTTAAGGACCTACATCTTTTAATATTGATTCAGTTTGTTCATTAAACTTCACTTTTGACTTATAATAATTGTTTATACCTTTTTCCTGTTTGTTAATTTGTTTTTTGTGTTTTTGACTTAGCTAATGATGATTGGTTTAAACATTATACCATCTTATCTATATGTTCACAAAATTTGGTGTTTTACAACCATTTATATTCATTTTTTTGTCCAATCAACTTTCTTCCACACAAATTATTTTGCATCCTATTTTCTCTATATTGTTGCTAATTATTTGACATATTTCTATGTCTCCATGGTGAGTATTTTTAAAATATTTATGAGTTTTGGTGTAATTTGTTTGATTATTTTGTTTTTGTTTTATATCTTCATATATGATGGATGCAATTATAATTTATGTCATATACTTATTTTATAACAGTTTTTATACATTTGGATTTATTATGTTGCGACGCAAATAATTATTATCTGATACTCTATTATTTTATGTCTAGAATTATAGAAGATCTTTATGTTGTAGCCTACCACTCAAGAAAAGTAAGGATTTTCCTTCCAGATTTGGAGGAAGAATGGAAGAAATGGAGACATTCCTTGCATATGTGTGGCGGAGCTGATCTAGCATTCTTTGAAAAGTCTGTGGATCAGTTAGCACTTGGTTGTCTTAATTCTGTTCTCTTTCATTTTTTTTTTTACTACTTTGGTGATTATGGAATTCTTCAGACATTGTATCTTGGTTATGAATTTCACTTTGACCAACGAATACTTCTTTTTTTCCTTACACTGGTGTTCTGTTTATTGGATCTGAAGCAGATCCCATCATTGGTATTACACCCCTTAATGAAAAGGGAACAAGTTACAAAAGGAGATCAATTTTCTTGGGATTTCAAAAATGGACTAACAGTGTCATGGAGCATCCCATGGAAAAAAAGGCAACAATTATTCTCTAGCTGAATCAGATAAATAAGTCTATCGCTATGCAAGGTTCTCACCAATACGAATACCCTACTGAATAATGGCCCACGGTTCCAAGGTTATCTGTTGATCAGTTGAAAAATAATGAAGGATGGATTAAGCGGTGAGGAAATGGAGGCCTTTAAAGATTGAGCCAACATAGACGACTTGTTTGTGCTGCTCATTGATTTCTCCATTGGATCCACATCCTATTCCTTACTACATCTTTATCCACCTAGTTGACGCCAGAACGGCTGTCCAACCACGGCCTTTGTTCTGCATCATGTACATAATCTCCAGGTTAACTTGTACTTTGCTTGATATCGTTTATCCCTTGGTTTTCGAGCAACAAAGATTTTTACCACCGAGGAGGGTGCATTGATCACCAATTTCACAAATTCCTTGATTCAAAACCTATCAACATGAATCCCTATAGGTATTCTCGTTGGCAAGAAAATGAACTAGAAAAAGTAGTCAAGGAAATGTTATACTGTAAATACATCAAGCGTTCAATTAGCCCTTATGTGAGCCCTGATTTGTTGATCAAAACTAAGGACGGGGGGGTCGATGATTTGTTTGGATTATAGTTGAAACAAATTTAAAGTGCCACATAAATTATCTATACCAGTCAATGATGAGAAAATTGAAGAATATTGTGGGTCAATCCAGCTGTCGATAATCCAGAAAGACATCATTTTGTTCTGAGAGAAGTTATGCTAGTTGGGGCATGTAATATCTTCTAGGCATATCTATTGATTTGGATAAAATTAAAGCTATCATCCAATGGCCCACACTCTATTCGCCTAACCATAAGAGGGGATTTTTGGTCCTAAAGAATTGTTAAAAACATTTTGTGAGCGAATGTGATGAGATTGCCCAACATTTGACATCTCTGTTTAGAGAAATCTCTTCCATTAGGATGGAAAAGTCGCACAAGCTTTCAAAAGTTTAAGTAGCTCTATCTATTACACCAAGTTATGAGTCTTTCGGATTTTCTTAACCATTCTTTACTCGGACTGATGTTTCGAGTTTTAGTATACGATTTGTGCTGCAATATGAGTCATACCCTATTGCACATTTTGGTACAATATTATCCAACCAATCTAAGAACAAATCAACTTAATAGCAATAGATGATGGTTGTGGTGTGGAAAATACACTACAAGAAATCCGTCTTACTAGTTCAGCATTTTACTATATTTACCGATCATTACATTCTTAGTGATTTTCAAAAAATCCCACCCCAATATCACAACAGATCATAAATAAAGGAGGGCACATGATGCAGGACGTCATCAGGGACTTCGTCCGGTCGGCACTATTGCCGCCGAACGAGCGCTGCGGCTGGCGACCTCGGGGCATCGGTCACGAAGGCGGTGGAACGAGCGGGGCTGATCCGGCAGCCTTAGGGAGCGGCGGTGATCTCCGGATGGCGGCGGCGGAGACCCGACAGGCGTCGATCGGGACCCCGGCGGCGGTGATGGCCTCAGGGAGTCCCGACGGCGGTTCTGGATGGCACAGGGCAGCAACCAGGAGTGGGAGGGCCGGCGGAGGGGATCCGACGGCCCGTTGTTATATGTGACACGATTTAAATAAAAAATAGAATTTGTTGAATACACGTTGGTTTTACCCACGTCCTCCTATAGTCATCTGGTTTTGCACGTTTTCAATGTGTGCAAGGCCATAGGATACAATGAAAATATTTTTATGGTCCCTAATAAACTTTCTTATGACTAGGAATTTTGAGGCAACCTGAGAAGATGCAAAATATCTGAAAAACAGTAACCTTCCACCCAGATTGCAGACAATTTGGTTGTCTAATTAGTACGAGGATGTTCTTATCACAGTTGAGGGAGCAGGGGAAACAACAAAGATACTCTGAGTACATGTTTGGAGATACTGATCTGGCAATCTTCAAGAACAATGGCAATATGCCAAAATTTTGTTATTTCCATTCCGTGCTCTACCTTTTTTCGTTAAATTCATCTGATGATTTTGGGGAGTTCTTCAAACTTTGTATCTTGGTTGTGCATTTGGACTTAGAGTAAGGAATAATTCATTTGGTTTCCTTTCCCTGTAATCTTCTTGATCAGATCCAAAGGAGATCTGTATCCTAGACACCCTCATACAGTGTCACAAGCACCCTAAAACCCCAAGTATGCATTTGAAAAGTTTATTTTTTTGCTCAAGTAAACAAGAACTATTCACCAATTAGCAACAATAAATATAAATTTCATCTTGATTTATGGCTAACTCTGAGCAGTCTGATGGGAGGCAGATTGCAGAATAAATTGTCTAGTGTCTTCATAATTTTAATTTGCCTACAATCAAACAAATTTGATAAAAAAATTTTTTTACTCAATTGTATAATGGGAGTGAGGTCGTCTCCACATGGACTGCCCTTTAGATATGTATTAAATAATTTAGTTTTTAGTTAATAATCATTGATAATATTAATCAGGATATAAAGTATAAGAAGAACTGAGTAATTTGTAAGTAGAGGGAATATTAGATTAATGAGAGAACTATATAGGGGCGAAAATCAGATATTGGATGTATATATTTTATAGAATCCATGAGTAATAAAAAAGTAGGATATTAGGTATTATAGTGAAGAATTATAATACCATAGGTAATGAGAAGTATAAACGATATATATATATATATATATATATATATATATATATATATATATATTAGTAATATACTACTGATTGAGATAAGAGGATATTAATTTAATTAATACAAAGTTATAGTCTAGATATAAGAGAGGGACAATAATAATGATTATTAAGATTTAAGAGGTTGGTAATGAGTAATGATATTCATAATAAGATGTAAGGGCTACTTAATAAAATAAATTATTCTTGTAAGGAGAGGAAGTAAAATGAAGTAGAAATTTTATAGATAGGAAAAAATTGTCAAACTAGATGTAAATAAGTAAACTAGAAAAATGTTTATATAATCTAAGAAGAAAGCTGGGGAGAGAATAAGTAATATAACTATGTAAGGTGTTAGATGGGTACAGAGAGAAAAAATAATACATTTTATATATTTTTATAATTATTTAATTAATTATTATATAGTTAATAAATGTATTTTATATGTTTTTAGTTTTATATGCACTTTCATGATCAATTTAAAGAGTTACAGCGGTGATGTAGTTGAACACCTTGAAGGTGTTTGGCCAAATACACCTAAGAGGCTCAGGACAAGAGATATCTATTTATACATTTTTTAGAATTTATATATATATAATTTCTTATGGTTTTTATTGTCAAAAATAAGGGGCTAAGGGGTAGTTCTGTCAAGAGCCCTTTATGTATTTAACAGAATGCCCAAATAGATGTCAAAATCTGATATGTATATATTTTATACAATTTTTATATGCTTTTATATGTGAATATCACAAAACTAGAGGAAATTACATCAAACACCTCTCATTCGTCTTAGAGGTCGAGGTAGGCAGAAGTATAAAAGAACATATCTATGCTTATAGTTTTATTACATTTACTCAAAGGAAGTTATATAAATCGATAAGAATTCTTCGAACACAAGGTGTTTGATGGAATGCTGAAACGAAGTCGCCGTACCTAACTCTACTCAAATCAATGGCTAAACAAACTTGATTTAAATATAGACTGTCCTTAAACTCAATTACAACACGATCTAACAAAAAATTCACCAGATCCGCCCTAATTTGAAGAACGAGAGTGGTTGCGGCGATCGCTGTTACCTAAGTTCAGCTTATGAGTTTCCTCGCTCTTCTTATCTGTTATGGCGCAGATCTGAGCCTCCCAGCTCCTCTTAAAACCTCCCTGAGTTTTTATGCAGCTATTGGCGCAGTTTTAATGCAATAGTCTACTTTCAAATGTGGAAGGAACCTCCGCCAGCTGTATTCGTTCAAAATAAGCCTCAAAATCACTCTTTAAAGACTCGAGAGAGGTTCTCTTTACCTATCAGATGGACAGGCCTTATCCAACGGCCCTCCCCATGCCATTGGATGGGCATGTGGTCCTCTCATCGGCGGTCTCTACCGGGTTAATGGATGTGATTACATCACAGTCGCAGACCCATTCTAAATGGTGTTTCTTTTGTATTTCTCATCACCCACTCCACGTCAGCCACCCCATCAACTGCCAATGCCCTTATTCACTCTTTGTGGAATTCACCATCATCACCAGCCAATCCAAAGCCTACAACCTCAATAAACAAAAATAAATTATCGTCTATGAAGTCTCGTCATCCCTTTTTACTGAAGAAGATTGGGTGGTGAAGATTATATCCCCTTTCTTAAGTTGGCTTGCTATAATACAGGCTTTGGGCCGAATTGGTCTAAAGCCCGGTTGCAAAGCCACTTAATGTTTTGAATTGTCTCGGCTCATGGGGCTGCGATCTTTCTCATTTCTCCTTGGCACAGCCGAATGCGAAGCTTAAAGAACCCATGGGATATAATCTTATATCAAAATATTTAAGAAAGTATTAGCCTATAAAAAAATTGTAGAGAATTATATATCGAATTAATTACTTCTCTCTTTGTATAAGCTCTCAGGGCCTCTACAAGTCTGTGTGTCGGGCCACCCTGTAGGGCCTATCGCTGCATTCAATGGGCTAGTGGTTGGCATCCTATACTGGGAGTGCTCATTGACTGCTAGGCGGCATGAGTGTTGTGTGCTTGCTAGCTGGTGGCTGGCTTGACTGCTGCCAGCGCTCTAGCTGCCAAGCCACATGCAAACTCTTTTTTTTATATTTTCTAGTGTGAGTAATGTTTTTAGCATCTTTCCACACATGGAATATCATTATTTTGATTATGTTCATTTATGTTATTATCTTTTTGTAAGTTGGTGTCTTATGTTAAATATCATTACAGCTTGTTTTTTCAGCTCTTCTATTATTTCAAAATTTGTGTGCTATGATGAGATGGTGGTGGATCTCATACGTTTTTATTCACATTTGGTCACAACTATGGAAGAGATGAAAACAAAGGACAAAAATAAAAGAAACCTGGCACCTCTCTAATTTGGTTTGGTGTGTTCATCTATTCTAAATTTATGGATAGTGCTCTTATTGTGTTCCCCTCTCATTAGATGTGTTGTCTCCTTTCCCTGAATGATCTTACATAAGGTTCTTTGGCCGTGATACTCGTTCACAAGCCAGAGTCGACTCCAGGATAGTGCGGTTTATGAGTGACGTTTATATCTCTGATATATAGTCTTAATCTTTTGACTTGTTTCTTTCATTTGCAAAGTTTGTCTTTTTAAGAAATCTTTTGAGGCTTTGTGTTGAATGGTTGTATTGTGCATATTTTGATATCAATTTTTTCAAGTATATTTATAACGATATGATGCTGATAATTGATATAGCATGTTATACAACACAAACTACGTTCTTGTGCATGCATATTTCTCAGGTTAATTATACATTTGGCTATCTTGCTTCATGCCTTTCTAGTGTGAACATTTTGTATATGTTTTGGCACCTACTATGTCATTTATTTGATTATCTTCACTAATGATATTATATTTGTATTAGAGGGCACCTTGTTTTTCTCTTTTAGTCAAGCTTGTGTTTTTAATTCGTTGTTTCTCTTGTATGTTCTGACCCGATGGTGGTTTATGTCATACATTTTAGCTTATTGGCATAGGTTCAGTGGGATATAATTTGTTATTTTTTCCTGTTTTAGTCCAGCTTGGGTTTTCGCCATGATGCATGTGTGCAAGATGGAGTCGTCTACATGATGATGTGATTTATGAGATACATTTTATCGATCTGCTATGTTCTCATATGCTTGTGTTTTGTTTCTTTTATATGCATTGTTTGCTGTAAAAACTTGTTTGTGCTTTGGGGTTAATATTGCTATTCTGACTTTTAATTTATTCATTTTGACATGTTCACTTCTTTGGACTGAATGTCAATAAGAGGTATAGCATCATTAGCATGAAACTGTGTTCTGATGCATGCATCTTTATGTTGTACGATATATATTTGTCTCTCTTGCTTAAATTGGTGAATAATTTTAAATTCACATTTTCCTCTGTTATTACTTCCTAATTGTTTTCTTTGTCCATGTCTTTCTAGTCCCAGTCTTATTTTTTGTATGTTTCCCCACTAAGAATGCCATTATGTTTATTATCTTTATTTATGCTATTATTTTTGTGTTGTACGGTGTCTTATTTTATGTTTGATTCCAGATTGTTTTTAATTCTTCTATTATTTCTACAGCTGTGTCTTATGACGTCATGCTGGTTATTCTTATACATTTTGTATTTGTTGTGATAAGTTCAGATTGGACAAAATGAGAAAAAAAGGATGGACAAAAATAAGAGAAAAAGGGAATCTCTCCATATAGGTATAATTTGTTGATATTTTCTGATAATTAACAAATATCGCTCTTTCTGTGTTCCCCTCTTGTTAGATGTGTTGCCTCTTTTCCCCCAATGAGCTTATTTTGCCATGATACTTGTTTGAGCCAGAGTCAACTACATGATGATGTGACTTATGAGGTATGTTTATTTTTATGATATATTGTCTTAATCTTGTATCTGGTTTTCTTTATATGCAAAATTTTCTATTTCAAGAAACCTTTTAAGGCTTTGTGTTAAATGGTTTAATAGTGGATATCGTGATATATGTTTTGTCAGGTTAATTTTTTAAGGATACCATGGTGACAAGAGACATAGCATGTTATAGGACAAAAACCTTGTTCTCCTGCACGCATCGCTCTTTGGCTACCTATACATTTGGCTATCTTGCCATAGACCTCGGATTATTCTGCGCTGTGATTTTTCTTGGCTATTACTTACTATTTGGTTTCTTCTTCCATGTCTTTATAGTTTAGGTTTTTTTCGAATCTTTTGCCACATACGATGTCATTAGTTTGATTCTATTCATTTACGTTATTATCTTAGTGTGAAATGGTGTTCTTAATTATTTTTTTTATTCAGGCTTGTTTTTTTAATTTTTAATTATTATTGTTTGTATATTTTGACCCGATGCTGGCTTATGTCATACGTTTTTTAATTGGAATATGTTTAGCGGTAGAGAATTGAAAATAACAAAGGACGGAAAGAAGAGAAATAGGAAACCTCTGTAAACAGGAATAATTTGTTTATATTTTCTTCTGATTGATGAAAACTGCCTTTTCTCCATTGCCCTTTTGTTGCACATATTGCGTCTTTCCCCCTATAGAGCTTTCAAAGGGTTATGTGGCCATGATGCTTGTGTGCAGGACAGTGTGGTCTGCATGATGATGTGATATATGATGTATACATTATGGGGTGGCTATCTTGTGATACTTGTGTGTCTTGTGTCTTTAGGCTGTAATCTTTGGTGTTTAAAAAACTTCTTTAGGCTTTGTGGTAAATGTTGTTATTGTGAATATTTTTTATTCATTTTGTCAGGTTAGTTTATGTGGATCAAATTCTAATAAGAGATATATCATGCTTTTGCACGCAACTGTGTTCTGATGCACGCATCTTTATGTGGTACAATGCACATTCATCTCTCTTGTTTAAATCATGGAATAATTTTGCATTCCAATTTTCTCGATCATTACTCCCTATTTGGTTTATTCATCCATATCTTTCTAGCATAAGTGTTGTTTTTTGCTTCTTTCCGAACATGAAATATCATTATCTTTATTATGCTATTATCTTTGTGTTAGATGGTGTCATATTTCATGAAAAAAGTTAGCTTGGTTTTAATTTTCCATTATTTCTGCTTTTGTGTGCTATGATGGTGCCATATGTTTCTTTTATGACATAGGGTCACAATTGTGGAAATGAAAAAAACAGACAAAAAGAAGAGAAACATGAAACTTCTCTAAATAGGTATAGTGTGTTCATCTGTTCTTATGGCTTACAAATAGCGTTCTTTTTCTTTATTCCCCTCTTGTTAAATGTGTTTTCTCCTTTACCCGAATGAGTCTAGATAAATTTCTTTGCCCATGATACTCGTTCACAAGCCAGAGTCGACTACATGATGTTGTGATTTATGAGGTATGTTTATATCACTTACATATTGTCTTAATCTTGTGACTTGTTCCTTTCATGTGCAAAGTTTGTTTTTTCTAGAAACATTTTGAGGCTTTATATTGAATGGTTTTATTGTGCATATTGTGATATCTGTTTTGTCTGGTTTATTTATAACAATATGAGATCGATAAGAAATATTGCCTGCTATAGGTCGCAACATATCTTCTCGTGCTCGCATCTTTCTCTGGCTAGTTTATACAACTGGCTATTGTGCTTAAACCTTGAATTTTTAGTGTTGTGATTTTTCTTTGTAATACTTAGTAGGTTTCTTCTTCCATGTCTTTCTATTAATGCGGGTATTTCGTTATCTTTTGGCACATTTGATGTCATTTGTTTGATTACCATCATTATGTTACAAAAAATTTTCCCAAGCTGCTTATTTCATCCATTATTTTTATTGGGATAGGTTCATCAGCAAAGAACTAAATAAAACAAAGATGGGATAGGTTCTTCAATAGGTATTATTTGTTTATGTTTTTTTCTGATTGATGAAGCGTGCTCTTTCTCCATTCCCTTTTGTAATACATCATTTTCTGAGCTTAGAAAAATAGTTATTTTGCCATGATGCCTGTGAGAAAGACAATGTCCTCTATGTGAATATGTGGTTTATGAGGTATGTTTTATGGTGCTGCTATCTTGTCATAACTTGTGTGTTGTGTCTTTTATATGCATTGTTTGTTATCTAAAAAAAATGTTTGACCTATGTGGTTAATGTTGTTATTGTGATTCTTGTTTTATTTATTTTCTCAAGTCCATTTATGTAAATCAGATGCGGGTAAGAGGTGTACCACGATTTAGCATGAAACCGTGTTCTGATGCACATATCTTTTTGTGGTACGATACACATTTGTCTCTCTTGCTTAAGCTGTTGAATAATTTTGAATTTTGGTTATGCTCGATTATTACTTTCTATTTGGTTTCTTTGTTGATTTATTTCTTGTGTGTGTCTTTCTACATTGATTTTATTATCTTTGTGTAAGATGGTGTTTTATTTTGACATACAACTCCAGCTTCTTTTTTTAAATTCTTCTATTATTTCTGCTTTTGTGTGCTATGATGCGACAGTGGTGAATCTGATACATTTTGTTAGTCACATAAAGAAGATAACATGGCACCTCTCTAAATCGGTATATTGCGGTGATCTCTTCTTATGATTAATAATATCACTCTTTTTGTGTCCCCTTTTTGTTAGATGTATTGTCCCCTTTCTCCGAATGAGATTTGATAGATCTTTGGCCATGATACTCGTTTGCACGCTGGACTGGACTACCTGATGATGTGATTTATGATGTATGTTTGAATGTCTGATATTTTATCTTATCTTGTGCCTTGTTTCTTTCATATGCAGAGTTTCCTTTTTTTCAAGAAACCATTTAAGGCTTTGTGTTGACTGGTTTTATTTTACATATCGTGATATCTGTTTTGTCAGGTTTATTTATAATGATACGATGCTGACAATAGATATAGCATGCTATAGGACGCACACTATCTTCTTGTGCATGCATCTTTCTCTGGTTAGTTTTACATTTGGCTACCTTATGTCATAGTTCATTTTAATTGGCATTGGTTAAGTAGTAGAGAATTAAAGAGAACAAAGTATTGAAACAAGAGAACCCTGTATAAATTTTTAAGTGGTACTTCTTTAACCATATATAAATTGCTTGTTTTTTTATGGTTGATGAAAACCGGTCTTGTCCCACTCCTATTTGTTAGACATCTTGTGTCTTCCCCCTGTTGGGCTTAGAAAGTATTATTTGTCCATGATGTTTGTGTGCAAGACGAAATGGCCTACATGATGTTGTGATTTACGAGGTACAATTTCTTGTCCGACTATCTCATCAAAAGCTCATTTTATTCCGTTCATATGCATCATTTGCTTTAAAAAAAAACTTGTATGGGTTTTTTGGTCAATGATGTTATTGTGACTTCTTTTTTATTTCTTTGTGAGGTTCATTTCAGTGGATTGGATGTCAATAAGAGATATAGCCCGCTTTACTCTGCAACTGTGTTCTTATGAACATATCTTTATGTTGTACGCTATACATTGGGCTCCCTTGCGTAAGTCGTTGAATAATTTTGCATTTGGCTTTTCCCCAAGTATAACTTCCTATTTGGTCTCGTCGTCCATATCTTTCTAGTGTGAATATTGTTTTTTGCATCATTCCACAGCTTGAATGTCATTATTTTGATTATCTTCATTTATCTTATTATCTTTGTGTAAGATGGTTTCTTATTTCATGAATAGTTTGAGCTAGTGCGGGCCCCACCTAGGTGGCACTCGGCAGTAGGCCGCCTGCCTAGGTGGTGCCTAGCTGTCATGGGACGCCAGCCTACATGGCGCTTGTGATGCGGGATGCCCGCCTATGTAGTAATCACAAAGTGGACGGGTCACCTACGTGGCTCTCGCCACGTAGGCCCATGTTTGAACGTGGATCCCACCTATAGTGGATGTGGTTTACGACCTAGTCATGGCCAGGTGGCGCCTACTCAGCCACATGCGGGCTCCACCATTTGGTATTGGTTTCTAGGCCGGTTTGACCCGGTTTGGGCTGCTTCTAGCCATCATTCGACGGTTGTGGAGTCTTTTGTTGCCCACCGCTGTCTAACAACCCCTATTTAGTCTTAACACGGCACTGTTCCACCCTAGGTAGCCCCGTTCAGGCTGAACGAGGCACCTGTCCACCTTGGGAAGTGCCCGTTTAGGGTTGAACGGGGCCCCGTTCCGCCCTAAAAGCAGCCCAAAGGCCCGTTCATGTTGAGCACGCCATGTGTCACCCTAGAAGCGGCCTCAGACCCTGTTCAGGCTGAACGGGGGGCATGTTCTACCCTAGATATACCCCATTCAGGCTGAACACGGGGCATGTTCCACCCTGATCAGACATCCTTCAGCCATCGAACTGTGTCCGTTTAAGCTCTAGAGAGCTTAGAACGGGACGGGGTGTCATTCCGAACAAGATGACCCAAAACATTGCAAAAAACAACTATTCATTCTATATCCTGGATGATTTTGACATTGTTCTTCATCCAAATCAAGGAAGAACTTGACTCCGATCCCACTAAGGGCTCTAAAGGCCCTGACATGGATACACACGAGTATTCCACACAACAAAAGACATGTAACATAATCAAATTACATCATTAAAATCATTAAACAAATTGCCTCGGCACAAATCACATCCGTGATTCCTTTGATCATTGAATGAGTCACGTTGAGCTTCTCATATGTGGAGCCTCTACAAGTATCCATGCGGTCCTTGGCACGACAAATATCTTTTTATTATTGACAAGCCTAGTTCAATACTCGTCTTCGTCGTTATGCCAACCCAATCATTTCGGTAGTGGAGATGAGGTGTGGTGAGAAGAAGGGGAAGGCCACTGAACAATTCTGACTTCTGTGAATTTTTTCAGGGCCTTCTCCTATTTGTACATAGTGGGTGTTTTTCATAGGAACCCCAAAAACTTAAGTATATATTCTGACGTCCAAAAGACCATTTGAGTGTGACCCTTCACGCCCAAGTATCAGTCTAATTAAAGACTCGAGCGGCCCGATAACCTTTATTGGCTTTCCAAATTAATTAATTATATCACCATATAGTTCAGTTAACATCGAACTGATTTAACCCAATTGATTGGTTGAATGCCCAACACGTGGGGTGCCAAGCTACAACTCGTGCTCTACAAGATACAAAGGAGTGCATATTAGGTCACTTATGGAACCTATTCATCATCGGGTGTTTTGTATGTATAGTCCCTCTTCCACTTGATGCTTCTAGGACAACTTAGAATATAGTTAACTGCCATACCCTAATCAGTCATCTGAGTTAGTACTGATGCGGTCAGAAATCATCAGAGAACTTTTCTCCCAATATTTCACTACCTTGTCCAAGGACTTCATCTTATCGTCTCCCTTTGAGTTGTCGCCTCTTATACCAAGGGTGGACGATCCCATCTTGACCATTCAATCGTCTTCGTGAACTTCTTGATGCACTTGAACTAAGACTATTTAGAATCATGCAATTAGGGACACGTAGGTCATAGTCAAAGTACAATTGTCTGTCCACAATACGTCTTTGGTGTCTCAGGTCCAAAGACCACTTACACAATGATGACATGAATCAACTTGATTGACAGTTCGGTATAATACCATTCACATACGAATCAATTAAGTGAACTCTTTCCGCTAGAGAGCACCCACTATCTATCCTTAGTGTCTCCACACGAATGGCTATGGAAACGAGCATACGCATCATATGAGTGAGGCTACATAGTGCTATTCTATCTTGATACTTTGATGGCCTTATCAAGCATCCTTTAAATTGGATGATTTAGAACACATGCTCAAAGACTACTGATCTTCGTAATGCAATATCATCATAATTCACTAAGTTCGATCATGTATTCATGAACTTCATTATAAGTGTCACACGTGCACTATAATAAATATGTTCTATAATGAACATGGAATGTGATATGGAATGTGCGATTAGTTTGTCGACCACATGTATCTCCATCAATGACATTAATCATACTATAAATTTGAGCGAGATTTGTATAGGTAAGAAATGTTTTAATTTAAGCACTAAAATTAATATTGTAATTGGTCTTCATCACAGATTCACATTTGAAGATACGACTAATATCAAGGAAAAGAAGAGGGATACTAGGTACATCTTTGAATATGTAGGTATCTTGTCTTTGTTTTCTTTATGATTTATCAATACTGTTTTTTCTCCTTTTCCCTTTTCTTCAAATTTTCCTATGCCGATAAGAGATATAACATGTTTTATTGTGCACCTGTCTTCTGGTGCACACATCTTATCTTTGGTTTATATATATTTGTTTATATTCATTTGATGATTTAATTAGTATGTGTTGTATTTTTCTTTTTTGTTACCTAGTATTTGTTTTGATTTCAATGTCTGTATAGTTTAAGTGTTTTTTAGTACATTTAAGCACTCAGGATGTTGTTTTTTTTATTTAGGTTCAGTAAATTTTATATCTTTTCGTAATGTGGTATCTCACTTTGTTCTACATCCAACCTTGTTTTTTCAATTTTTATATGATCTTTGCTATTCAACCTTCTTTTAAATCTCTGTGTTAAATGAAACATTTTATATATTTTGTTGTAGGTTCAGATTTCAAGACAATAAGAAAACAAAGTACCCTTAGGAGAGAGTTATTGGGTATAATTTGTTTAAATTCCATATGATTGATTCGTCTTGCTCTTTCTCTGTTCCCCCTTTTTTAATATATTGGTTTCTTTTTGCCTACTTGGTTTTGGAAATGTTTGTCTGAACATTATGCTCGCTAGCAATATTGACAGATATATATGAACTTGTGATGTGATTTATGAGTTATGTTTTATCATATTGCTATCTTGTCGTATTCTTGTGTTTTGTTTCCTTCAAATGCCAAGTTTGCTGTTTAAATAAAGTTATTTTTACTTGATGTTGTATGTTGTTTTTTTCAATACTTTTTTTTTTTGTGTATGGCGATCAGACATTGATAATAGATAGAATGCTCGAGGGAACAACTGTGTTCGGCTGGAGGCATCTTTATATGGTTGGATATACATTTGTCTATCTTTCTTTTATCCCTGAATTATTCTGCATTGTATTTTTCTTTGTTATTAACTAATATTTTGTTTACTTTTCCTGCTCCACTTAACATGGATTTTTTTGGTATTTTTCAGCTCCTAGGCTGTTATTTTTTTTGATCTTCTTAATATATGTTTTTATCTTCGCGCAAGATGGTGTCCAAGTTTATTTTATATCTGAGTTTTTTTCTTAAATTCTTCTTTTATTTTTCTGGTTTTTGTTCTTTTCCTGATGCTTCTTTATCTCATCTATGTTGTATTTATGGCTGTAAATTTGAACTTGATGGAAAGATATAGATGAAGGACAAAGAAGAAAGATAATGGGTACATCCAAAAATATTTAGATATAATTTGCAAAGAGTTTTTTTGTGATCTATGTATAGCGATTTTTCTTCGCTTCCTTTTTTTCATTTTTATTTTTTATGTTTAATCCAAGTAGTACTAGTAGTACGATTTCCTAGTTTTTGATATTTTTACAACATTTGTCCAAGCTTTTATCACATTGCCATCTATGACTTCATCTTCTCAATTCTGAGAGTGGATAACCTCATCTTGATTGCATAGCTTGCTACACCTATTTTGAAAATTCCATTTTGATGCATGCAATCATATTTATTTAAGACTATTTGTAGCATCATTATGTTCATATCATCCTCATTTTAATGTGAATTTATATGTCATGCATTAATAGTGTCATTTTGTTAAATTTATATTTTTAGTATGACTTTTACAAAATTTACTTGCCAAATAGTTTTCTCATTTGAATTATGTTTTTACAATATTATTATGGGCCTAAATCTGTTGTGAATTGATTAGGCCCTATGATGTTTTCTTGGACGGAGAATATTTATGTAGAAAAAAGAAATTAATCATTTAAATGGGGGGGCCAAGCTGGCCAGCCAAGCCAATTGCTATGCGCAGCTGGCGTTCACCTAGCCACAACCTTATGAGTGCGATAGTGTCCAAGTCAGCCAACGGCCGACGAGCATCGACACACAAGTTTAGTAATTACCCATCCAGTATCCATCAAATATCCAATATCAGAAAACTAATATCAGATATCCAGTATCGGTTTAAAAATAGAGGAATAGTGTCCCAAAAGTATACCAAATGCCAAGCCTAACTGTTAGATGGCCTAATAATGTGCTCCACGATGAGAACACCTCGGCTCATTTTGTGCTGGGCCAGACTAAGAATGATTCTAAAAGTCAAATATAAATTGAAATTATAAATAAAATTATGAAGTACTCAAGGAATCAGTATATATGACTCACAATAGCTTAGCTATTATTTAAAATCTATTCAGATTTGTATATAAGATATCAAAAATATCAATATCCGACATTGATATCCTATACCATCATCCAACCCTTGAAACGAGGATGGATGGTGATATTGGGATGGATAACGGTATCAGATATTGATACTATAGCAACTGAGATCTGATATTGTCATCCTACATTAGGACATCGGTATGGATGGATATCAGAAAGCCCATTTCAGAGATGTAGTTCAACATCCATCCTAATATCGTCATTCAATATCGCGGGTGGGATGGGAAAACACTACAAAAGACATTGCGACGCCAACGAGCAGCATCATGGGTCTCATGGGCCCCCTATGTAGGCCCTAATACCAAGGAATGTCCGACCTCCATGCACATGGAGGGAGTAATATTTGAATTTGAAAAAAGATTCGGGCTCAGTAGTTATTGGGATTTCTTTCAGCTTTGTACCAGGTTGACCTGGGAGGAGAGGAGATAGATCACAACTAAATGGGTCGCGTGTTGGGTTCTAGTGTCTTGGTTCAATCATGGAAAAACATGTTTTCCAAATCCTGAAGCAAAAATGATTATCGATTCCAAATCGATCTTTAAAACAATATATTACATGTACCTTTTGGGAACTTGTTCCACCCTTCACTTTCTCACTCTGAGATGATTATAAAGCCATTCACATGCCTGGCCTCTAGAAGTATCCACATGATCACGTTGCTCTTGGATCTCCACTTCTTCTTCTCCAACTCTTCTTGAAAATCTTGAAGACTTTGTCTCCATGAAGGCTTTCTCCTTGGTTGAATGGACATGGGATCAGAGTGGAGAAAGGCGGGACTCTCAGCTCCGGCTGGCCTGGATGCCTAAAAGGGATGTATTCATAATGAGAAGAAGATAATGGTAGAAATTAGGATGATATCTTATAATTAAGTAATAATAGGTAGAGATAGGGAGAACTAGAGAAAGGAAGAGGTAAGATATCTACAAAATAAGATGGTATTTATATTATGTGTAGGATTAATAGTTTTTTACACAATTTAAAGATAGTGAATATGTGGGGTAAATAAATATACTGTTAGTTTGTGGGACAGGTGCTTTCCTGATATTTTTAATTAAGAGTATTAAGCGAAAAAGAATAGTAAAGATAATATGCTTCTCACAAGATATTCTTAGTATGGATATTTATTTTATTTAATAGTTAGGCTCCTTTTAAGATAGGATATATAGGTCATAGAAATTAAAGGAATGTTAAGATTTAAGGAACTAGTGAATATGGGTCTTTTCTTTTTAATTAGACATACGATGAAGGATTGAGCATAAATAAACGAAGAATAAGATAGATAAGAGAGAGGTATTAATTAAGCAGACTGGAATTAATAAAATGAAGAAATATTATATATATGGTAGGAATTAATAAAAAAATGAAGAAGTATTTGTAGATAAGAAGAAAATGGATTTTAGGGTTTAGGAAGATTGAAGAAATAAGATAGAGAGAATAATGGAGGGTAAAGGGTTAATTGTATTAATGAATATATGGTTAGGGAGGTAGATTGCCTATTAAAATTAGATATTACTCAATGTATATATTTAATCGGTAATTATTATCTTTATAATATAAAATTTGATGAAAATGTGCTGAAGTCAGAGAAAATATCAAATTCTCGTTAAGTGTTGAATGAAATGCCTCAAAGAGGCTGTTCTACTGAATTTGATTTAAAATACAATTCCAAGAAGAGTTTGAATTAGATCTCTATAATTCAAACGAGCAAGGTCAAAAGTGCCGCTCACTGTACGTGACCTTGACAGGCTTCCTTTCTTATCTTCCATGATGGTGCAGATCCATGTCTTCATGCACTTTCTCCAGTGCAATCCTAAAGCTCACAAGCTCCTATTAGCGTGTCAGGATCTGAGAGGCACCAAGCTACCCTACAATGGGTCTCCACTGTTGTTACTTTTCTTGCAATGAGGCTGATTTAAATCCAAATGAAACAGGTCAATACCTCTCTCCACCTTATATCACACGGACCGTGATCCCACGACTCTCCCACGAGCCATTGGCTGAAAATACACTTTCCAATCACACGCCTCCAGGTCTAGTAATAATCATAAATCTTATGTTATTTTTTATATTAATGTATTTTATGTGTTTATTTTGATTGAAATTATAATAAATGCATGTTATTAAATCTTAAAATGATGTATTGCCCTTTTTAGAATGTATTCCTAATTTTTGTTGCTGTTATAATTTTCAGTGTAATTATCTAACATTAATTGACAGAATAAAATAATTTTACAAGTAAAAAAATATTTATTTACGTTTATGAAAATATCTTAGGGGTTTATAATATTTTTAGAATTTCTTTCGGTTTCTCTGGTTTTTTTGGTATTTTGAAAAGAACTTTTATGAAATCAAGTTTTTAAAAAAGTTTTAGAAGTCAGAAAACATAAACTTGAATATATTTAAATATTTACATGAATTGTTTTTTACACTCCTATAACAGTGTGCTATGTAGGCAATACATCTCAGCCACACAAATTGGAGGATGGAGAAAATTGGATGGATCAAATTGCTCCAAACTCAAAAGATGATATCAAAAAATCTTGGATTTTGGGCTAAAATTTTGAGTATAGTTACTGACGAGTCACTATTCATGTGTGCAAAACTACGTGTAATAAGGGGTTATAAAGTCATTTTAAATGAAATCAACATGCATTTTTAGGTTAAAATCCCACTTTTATGCAAAGATCCACTCATTGTGTAAAAATTCACATTTTATGCTTTTTGCATTTATAAACATATTAAGACATGTGATTTTCAAGTACAAGAATAAAAATTATAGAAGAAAAAATTTTAACAACATAAAAAAAGGGCCAACGACCACAGCTAAGCCAGGGTGCAGCCATGGCCAAGAGCATTGCACACGCTACCCGCAACCGCAGCAAAGGTCTCAGCCGCAGGCGGCGCGCAGCGCAGGCCCAGCCAACGGCCGTGCGTCAAAGCCAGAATGGAGACATTAGCGCCCAGAGGTAAATGGGAGTTTAAATTCGGTTTAAAAGGAAGTGCAAACTTAATATACCAATCGGTATTTTTAAAACCGTCAATATGGGATTGCGAAATCCCATATCTCACATGCAATCGGGCCGGGCCAATATGGGATGAGAACGATCGCGGCCCATCGGGCCGCAATTTTTGATAAATTTGAAGACGAAAACCCGACTGCGCTTCGTGCTATCCTGGCTCGAAGCCCGCATCAATTCGGGCTTTTATTAAAAGCTAGGTTATAATCTTGACCGTCGATCTTCCTTCGGAAGATCGAACGGTCAAGATTGTCTGTTAACTCTCTTTCTGTTGATTTCAGGTGGACAGCTCAGCACGGAAGCCGACGTGGACGAATCGAAAAGAGCCACGTAGACAGCTGATGTTGACGAGGCGCCGCTAACACAACAAGGGTCCACCGAACTTACTTGGCCCACGGCGACGATTTAATCGGAGCCGTTGGACCTTTTAAATAGGAGATCGGACGGTCAGAATGACCGCCGATCATCCTCTTCGTCCGACCACCCTTTCCATCGCCGGGGAAGTCAATCCGGCGACGGGAAGGAAGATTTCCGCCGAATTGCTGCCGGAGACTTCGCCGGTGATGTCCCATATCGGTCAGGATGGTCTGAGGACCACTCCTGACCTATAAAACAGTAACGAAAAGTAAAAGAACTCACCTTTTCGCCGCCGAACTGAACGCCCATTTTGAAATCAAAATTAACGACGGAGGGAAGATCATCCGCCTTTTTCTCAACTCTCTGGAATCTCTCGGTCAGCGGCGGTGACAGCGTCGCGACCTAAAGGGAGATCAGGAAGAGATAAGAGAGGAAGGAGGAGCAGAGAGCTTACCTGAAGGACGACGCGTCCATGGAAGGACCAGGAGCCGCCGGCGATCCCGAATTGCAGAAATCCGGTAAGTACTTTGATTTAGATTTATTTCCATTCCTAATTCATATAGTTCCAAGAAAGAATAATCTCATCAAACTTTTTCCTCGAAATCGAATGAAATCAATTTCGAGTAAATACATAAAAAATATCTTGCGAAAACTCTGTCAGACATTTCGTCAAACACCTGATCTGCAGTCTTTAATTTCGACCTCTTTAAAGCATTTTAAATATTTTCAACACGATTAAAAATCTCTAAAAAATACCATAAAATCAAACGATATATAATTCCTGAAATACATCATATTCCAATAAAATACATGAAAATCTTCTCTCGTCCTTACCAAATATGCTACAAATCTCAAATATTCACTGAGACATTTCTACAAACACTTAATATGCCACATTTGACTCTTATGTTTCTCCTATATATTGACCTCTAAAAATTCTAGAAAATTTTCCTAAAATCATTAATATTTTTCCTATACCTATATATAAATTATTAGGTCAAAATAAAATTGATAGGGATATTGTCCTTCAGAAATTAATGCTAAATTCTTTCCAACTCTCTCTTAGACATAATAACAAACACCTAGTGGTGTTTGTAAACTATCCCACTCATTAGTTGAAATGTTTGCTCTAAGAACCAATCCCTCTGTAGACGACCTTACTCATCTCTATACATATCTGAGTAAGTTTACTATTACAAATTTTTATTTGATTGAAGCGAAAATAACAACGACAATATTTACATCCCATTTTTGCCTTCATCAGTTACATATTTCCTTCAAATATCCATAACATATCTTGAATCTATAAAATAGAAGTCCCCGTTCTTATAAAAAAGACACCGTTGGATTTTATTCCTAATTGATATTAGCTGACAGATTTGCTCATCCAAAATCTCATTTGGGTCTGTTCTTGCCCTCCAGAGCAAAGGGTTGAAGGAGTGACATCAAGATCAAGACATAAGAAGAAAAAGTACCACTGTGGCCCCTTTGGCCCATGACAATGGGGTTAGTGAGATCTTTGTCTCGTCTGAATCAAGCAATTAATGGACTAGATTTCCACCATTACGCATGCCACCTACAACTCTGTAAATCATTAACACATATTCTCCTCTAGCTCTTTTGCACCAATAATAATAAAATTGTCTTCATTCCTTTGCCCTCACTTGATTGCTTGTAAACTTGTATTCGCCTTCATCTCTATCACAACTACCATGGTATCTCTATCACAACTAGCATGGGGTTAATAATAAAATTATCATAACATCGACAATTTTATTTTAATTATAATTAACTACTATTTTGAATTATAAATTTCTATAATATTTTGGAAGTTTATTCTATAAAATTTGAAAAAAATAGCTTAATTATGATAAATATTGTTTCACCATTTTACATATATTTCTAATAAGTTTTTACTAGTTTGCTTTCATGAAATTCTATTTAATTCATCAAATAAATTTAAAAAACCCTTATTCTGTACTTTCTCCTTATGGAGTTGATGCTTGCTCACCCTGTTCTCGTAAGGAAAATTATAAATATTGTTGCATAACACTAGAAGCCTTATGGAATATATTTAACCCTATTTTACTGTTCATGCACTACTCATCAGGGATGACGGGTGGGGGGGGGGGTGAAGGAAGATTTTAGACCCCTAACTATGTGATTGATAGACTCAAAATTGGGGGTGAATTTTATCATTGTTAAATTGAGTTTAATCAATACTATTTATAAATATATACTCATAAAGTATTTATTCAGCTAGTGACGAATAACGGTCATCTCCACACCGAACAGATGTTAGTGAAGGAACGGTCTCAAATGAGCGAAGTCATGAAGATGAGAAGAATTATGTATAACATATACAGTAGTGATTGGGTTCTTGGGTTCTAGAGGCCTAGATCTAGATGAAGACAAAGATTCCATGCAACGGAAAACTCATAACAGAATCCTAACGGCATTGACAAAATCATTAAATGATGAACCTGGCCACAGATCGGATCAATGATTTCTAGGATCTCAGAGCGAGACGAGTCAAGTTTCTCAAGTGTACAGCCTCTAGAGGTATCCACGCAGTCCTCAGCACGTCGGATCTCTTCCTTCTCATTGATGAGCCATGTTCAATCTCTGTTGTCATTGTTACGCCATCCCAATTGCATCGAGAGTGGGGAGGAAGTGTAGGGAGAACGGAGAAGAACGGGAAGGGCCTTGAACAATTCTGGCCTATGTAAATTTTGTTAAGGGCCATCCCCTATTTATATTAAGTGGATATTTTTCATAAAAACCCCCAAAACTTGAGTATATCTTCTGACTTCCAAAAGACCATTTGCATGTGATACTCTAGGCCCATGTATTAGTCTATTTATCGAATCAATCGGCCCAAAAACCTTTATTGGCCGTACAAATTAGTTAACTATACCGCCATATATATTAATTAACTTCAAATTGATTTAACTCAATCAATAGGTTGAGTTTCCAACATGTGGGGTGCCAAGCTAGACCTCGTGCTCTAGAAGATACAAAGGAGTGTGTATCGACTCACTCATAGAACATGTTCATCATCAGTTACCATGTACATAGAGACCCTCATCCAGTTGATGCTCCCAGGATGACTTAGCGTATGGTCAATTATCAAACCTTAACCGGTCATCTGAGTTAGTAATGATGCGTTTGGAAATCATCGGAGAACTCTACTCTGATATTTCATTGCCTTGGCCAAAGACTTCATCGCATCGTCTTCCTTGAGATGGCACCTCTTATACCTAGGGTGGACAATCCATCTTGACCACTCAATCGTCTTCGTGAACCTTTTGCTACACCCAAACTAAGACTATTTAGAATCCCATGATTAGGTACACGTAGGTCATAGTCTAAGTACAACTTTTTGTCCACAAGATGTCTTTGGTATCTCACATCTAAGGACCACTTCCATAAGCATGACCTGAATCAACATGAATACCATTCAGGGATTTGTATGGATCAATTAAGTGAACTCTTTCCACTATAGAGCACTCACTATCTATTCTTAGTGTCTCCACACTAATGGCTATGGGACCGGCCATACTCATCATATGAGTGATGCTAGATAGTGTTATTATATCCGGATACTTCGATGTCCTTCTTGAGTATCCTTCAAATATGAATATTTGGAACACATTCTTGAAGCCTTGTGATCTTCGTATTACGATCTCATCATAATTCACAAAGTCTGACCATGTATTCATGGACTTCATTATAAGCACCACATGTGCAATATAATTCATATTTTATATTAATGAACATGGAAGGAGATGCAAAATATGTGAATGGCTTGCCAGCCACATATATTTCCATCATGGGTGACCATAGTGATCACGATGGTGATGGTAACAATGTATTGTGGTAGTAATAGTAGTGAATGGTAGAGAAAGATGAGAGGATGAAGGTAGACGTAAGTGGTAGCGTAAAATGAGGTTGAGAGACGACATGGGAGGGAATGGTAATATGAGAGATGGGTAATTAGGTTTTATCATTTAGAGTTTAAGATGGGGAGACAAAGGGAATGATTAAACTAATAATCGTTAATCATTTTTGCCTCAGTCTACGCACACACTTATTGAAAAAAAAGGACCTCTTTTTCTTATTAGTCCATGTCACCTGCACCAAAAAAAAGGTAAAGAGGTAGATCGTTAGTCCTAAATGCAAGTATGGCATCGCTAATCGGGATGCCATGATGGTTTATTTTAATGATTGGTAGATGACAATCATTAGCATGCTTAATGATTGGTTGTTGCCAACCATTATCCCTTTGATTCATCCTCATGTGGCATCGCAAGATTATGGCGCTAAAATGTATTCTAAATTTCATATTTAATAAATTAAAGGGTAAATAGCCAGTTTGACTTAGAAAAATTATATATTTAAAAATTTAATGTCAAAAAAATTCCCCCAAAATAAAGGAAAATGCATAATATTCAGAATATCATTCTAAAATAAATTGAATCAATTTAAGAATGATAACACGCAAATATAATTAATGTAATACAAATAAATGTGTAAATATGGTTAAAGTAAGCTATTAAAATTGCATGTTACTAGTGATCTCCATAACAAGGGATCCCAAGTGCGACTGATTCGCACCCATGAACTCTTTTTTTATTTTGGTGTGCCCCCTCTCTCTATGCCATCCTCATCCTCATTAGCACCCACCAAAAAATCAAGAACATGTCAGAAAAAACTAATAAAATAGTATTTGTATAAATATTATATCTTTAATAAGATTGTATGGTCCAAATTAGAATTTTACTTGTAATTTTACCATTATGATGGAGGTTTCAATCCATGTCGGCTCAATGCCTGATCAGCTTTTATTACTTGTTTTATTAAGGTCACGATGATGGATATCATGTGGTTGTCAAGCCAAATCATACAACCATGTTTTATTTAAGTTTATTGAATATAATATTACGTTCACTGTTATTCCAATGTGATGTTTATAATGAAGTCCATGAATACATGTAGTGAGTTATCGAATTATGAACGGTTATCATTAGTCTTTAAACATGTATTCTAAATATTCCTATTCAATGGATAGTCGAGATGGACATCAAATTACCCGAACAGAAGATCACTAATCGATCCTACTTATATGATATGTATAGCTAATATTGTGGTTGTTAGTGTGACAACGCTACGGACTGATCTTATGGCTGCTCTTTGGAGAAATAGTTCACTGAATTTATCGGAAGAATACTTGAATGATATAAAAACTAAATAGTAATCAAGTTGTTTCATGTCATGATTGTATAAATGATCAATTGACATGAGACACCAATGACAACTTGATGATGAACGACTATCTTTTGACTATGACTTAGGAGTCTCTAATCACAAGATCCAAACAAGTTATAGCTCAGATGTAGGAAGAAGCTCACAGAGATGATTGAGTGGTCAAGATGGGATCATCCACCATCAATATAAGAGGACTTGACTTAAGGAAGATGATATAATAAATCCTTGGACTGGGTAGTGAGGATATTGGAGAAGGCATTCTCCGATGATCCCCATTACACATCATTACTAATGGAATGACAGATACAAGGGTTTGACGATCAACCATACCCTAAGTCATTCGAGAGTCTCGCGTGGATGAAGGATTACACATATACGATAACTAATGATGGTAAAGGTTCTATGAGAGAGTTTGAACACTATTTGATGTCTTCTAGAGCATAATGTATAGCTTGACACTCCACAGGGTGAAAAATTAACCTATCAATTAGGTAAAATTAATCCTTAGTTAATTAATCTATATGTTGGTATAGTTAACTAATAACGTTGGCCAAAAATTGTTATTGGACCACTAAAGTTATTAACTGGAATGATACTTCGGCCTGACGGATTACACACATAAGATCATTGGGGAATTGGTTAATATATTTTACCTAATGGGTTTTTTTGAGAAAAAACTTAAGTGAAATATAAATAGGGGAAATATAATAAATCTATACACTTTTCCTCTTAGTATTCTATTTATCATCCTATTTATTTTCGTCCTAACTTCAGTGATAGGTAATATGTTGAAATAAGAAATTAGAGTGAGGTAGACATTAGGATCATATCTAACAAGTAATATAAATAATATCTTATTTTATAGATATCCTACCTCTCTCTAGTTATCCCTAGTCTACTTTTTGTTACTTATTTAATCAGTATAATGAACGATTCAATCAAACGAGAAATTGGGGATAGTTTACTAACTAAAGAAGTGAAAATTGGAATACATTAAGATTGAAGAGAACGTCCAAGACGGAGGTGATAAGGCATCAAAGATAGTATAATTTGAGTGCCCTTTGATCAATCACATGAGTTCAATGAAAACATCAGAGTCATTCTACAAATAAATAACACAAATTAACTGAAACGAGTTATAAAACTTGAAAAATGGTTCGTTCTAATCCAATGAGCTCAGTCTTGGGTGAGCTATCTTATGGTCGATTTATGAATTAAAAAACTCAAATTTGAAGCCCAAGTTGTAATCCTTAAAACTTTTACTAGATTCATCAAATTTTCATCTTTCCTCGACTATATTTCTCGCCGCAGTGTATCGATCAGTTCATTTGATCGGCGATTCATCGATGAAATCATCGAATCGCCGATATGGCCCATAACACGGATGAAATCGGAACCATAGGAATGAGGCACATATTCATTTCTCATCCTTCAGTGAGGGAGAGTTTATCCTGCTCTTTCCTCTGAAATGCGCTGGTGCGTGAGATTCGAACGCGTATCCCTTGGAATCCGGGGGACGGATTCTAATATCTAGTATCTAATTTCTGAGTCACGGTCCGCAGGCAAGCCGCGCTTGCAGTCGTCGGGTTTGGACTCGTCTCTCGAAAAATGGGCCCTCGCGGGGGGATCTGAGGCTCGGTCTCTCTCTGACTTTCTCTTTCACTCGCTCCTTCGGTCTCTCAGAGAAATCGTGATGTTGGAGAAGGGATAATTAGACGTGGTGGGGGGTCAACGAGGCCAGCCAGGCTTTCCGGCTCTCGCTGGAACACGTGGCCCATCGGCGGCCACGGCCACGAGGACCGAGGTTTGGTTTCGGCCCTCATCCGAGAGAGGACGGGGACGGGACGGGGGGAAGTTTCTTCTTTCTCGGATGGATAATGGATAATGGAGATGGGTCGATTTTTAGATGTTTCGCTTCGTCGCTCCACAAGCAGCCAGCTGAGCGCGAGGACCCCACGACCAACTATCCTCCGCTGGACCGCAGCCTCTGTCCGTCTCCTCTCGTTCGTCCCCATCTCCTCCTCGCGATCGCATTCTCCCCCCCACTCCTCCCCTCGTCCCCCGGCAGAGAAAGCAGACTTCTTTCCCAGAATTGGGTGCGCGCGCGCGATGGCCCTGTCGGCGACCGGGCAGGCGAATTGGCAGAGACTGTGCACCGTCCCGCATTCCCCCGCTGCCGCCGCCTCTTCTTCCTTGTCCGCCCTCTCCTCCTCGTCCTCCTCCGGGCCCTGCGGCTTCCTGGGCCTCCCCCTCTACATCCCCCGGCGCGCCGCGGTGACCGCCGCCCCGATTTTCTCCAACGCCCCCTCGGGCACCGCCGCGGTGGTCGCGCGGAAAGAGGGCGCCGAGGGGAAGGCCACAAAATCGTCGCGGGGGGGCAAGAGAAAGCAGAGCCAGAAGAAGCAGCAGCAGTTGCAGCAGGAGCAGGCGGCCGTGGCCGTGAGCGAGAAGAGCGAGGGAGCGGCCGAGGATGCCAAGCCGGTGTTGGCCGCCCCGCCGGTGGAGAAGGTGTCGATCACGCTGGACGACGTGAATCCGGTGGGCCTGGGCCGCAAGTCTCGGCAGATGTTCGACGAGGTGTGGCGCAAGTTCTCCGGGCTGGGCCAGATCTCGCGGACCTCCACCGTCCTCGCCGACGATAGTCTCCTCGACCCCGCCCTCATCCGCGGGCCCATGTGCGAGTTCACCGTTCCGGAGGCCCTCGACACGACCGTGCTCGTCGTCGGCGCCACCAGCAAGATTGGGAGGATCGTCGTGCGGAAGCTGATGATCCGCGGTTACAAGGTCAAGGTCAGTAGTGTCCATCCCACCTCAGAAGCTTCACCATCCCCTCTCTTTCTTGTTGATTTCGTGAATTGTCGGTGATTTTGGGACCGGGTTTGCCCGCGTTGATCCATCTTTCAGGCGTTGGTGAGGAAAGATGGCCCCGAGTTGGCGGAAATGCTGCCGAGATCGGTGACGACGGTGGTCGGGGACGTGGGCGACCCTTCGACCCTCAAGGCTGCCGTCGAAGGCTGCAACAAAGTCATCTATTGCGCCACAGCGCGCTCCGCCATCACCGGGGATCTCAACCGGGTCGATTACCAGGGAGTGTGCAACGTTACCAAGGCATTCCAGGTTCCAACCCCGCCAACCCAACCGGCTTTCTCTCTCGGTTTGCAGCGTCAGTAACAAACGAGTTTGAGACTTGAATTCCACGGTCGAAAATCGCAGGACTATTATAATGAGCTCGCGCAGCTGCGCGCCGGCAAGAGCAGCAAGAGCAAGCTCCTGCTGGCGAAATTCAAGTCTCTAGAGTCGATGGACGGGTGGACGGTCGAACGAGGGACGTACTTTGACGACGCCATCGCTGCCAAGTACGACGGAGGAATGGATGCCAAGTTTGAATTCACGGAAGGAGGAGAAGCTGTATTCTCAGGCATATATCCTCCCTGTCTCTCTCATCTGTCCTCTGCTTTTCGTCGATTCTTTGCCGGGTCACATATTTAACATCGTCCTCCGTTACAGGCTACGTTTTTACCAGAGGAGGGTACGTCGAGCTCTCAAAGAGTGTCTCTCTTCCGCTTGGGTCGACTCTGGACAGGTCAATCGTAAGACCTATAGTTCTCTGTGCTAACATCCAAGCTTGTCCTCTGAATCTCGGAATTGATAATCTCACGCAGATACGATGGACTGGTTTTCTCGGTCGGGGGGAATGGAAGGTCTTTCATTCTTATTCTGGAGACAGGTCCCCTGTCCGATACGTCTCAGAGCAAGCTCTACTTTGCTCGAATGAGCACAAAAGCCGGCTTCTCCAGGGTGAGTGCTCATATTTTGAACAAGGGGGTAACAAGGAAAACGAGAAGCGTTTTTAGCAAGTGCAGTTGTTAAACCTGATGGATGGGTAAATGATCTTTGCCCTCTCTCATCAAATGATGACTATGCAGGTGAGAGTTCCGTTCTCAGCCTTCCGTCCCGTGAAGCCTGAAGATCCTCCCCTCGATCCATTCCTGGTTCATACCTTGAGAATCCGTTTTGAGCCGAGGAGACAGGTTTTCCCTTTTTCTTTTCTTTTCCTCTTACTTTTACCAAAGAGATTGGATGAGTTGGTTGCGCCGACACAGCGATGAGTGAGAGAGAAATTCGTATGGAAGATTAAATACAGAGGTACGTTTCTGCGCAGAGAACCGTAGACGCAGCAGGGCCCAAGGAGGACCTCAGGAGCTTCAAATTGATTATGGAGTACATAAAGGCGTTACCTGTGAGCTCTCATCCTCTGAGTATCTCGAAAGAAATGGGTCTTACCTTGTTCACGGTTTTGATTCCTGGGGAACGAATCAACGAGTTTTCATATTGTAGCAATCGTTCGAGTTTTCATACTGCCATCGCGCATGGTTTTATAGATGTCTCTTCAGCTTCTCGTCCTCAAAGTTTTTTCTTTTTTTCCTGAAAACGCCGTTTTAGACCGGCCAAGAGACGGACTTCATACTAGTGTCATGCACGGGACAAGGAATTGAAGCAAACAGGAGGGAGCAAGTCCTCAAGGCGAAGAAGGTACGCGTTACTAGTCTTCTTCCATTGATCCCTACCACCATCTATCCTGACCCGCTACCGCTCTTTGGGCCCCCTTTGAATCATCGAAAACCAGGCGGGAGAAGACTCCCTGAGAAGATCAGGCCTCGGATACACCATAATCCGTCCTGGTCCGCTGCAGGTAATAGCCTTTCCAGCCGTTTCTTCGTCGGGTTCGACCCTCGTGATGATCTAACGGGAACTTTCCCGAGTGCAGGAGGAACCCGGCGGCCAGCGTGCGCTTATTTTCGATCAAGGGAACCGGATTTCCCAGGTATGGCTGAGAGGGCCGCCATTCGCCAGCGGTTGATAGAGAGAGCGTTCCATTCCTCACTCGTCTTCCTTCTGCCGGCTCAGGGAATCAGCTGCGCCGACGTGGCCGACATCTGCGTCAAGGCTCTTCACGACTCCACGGCCAGAAATAAGAGCTTCGACGTGAGCGCCACCTCTGAACCCCCCGCCATTATTTCCACTCCCTCTGCAGCTAATACTTAATGTCCAAGATTTTCATCTTTCTTCCTGCCTCGGATGTATACAGGTGTGCTACGAGTACGTTGCGGAGCAGGGCAAGGAGCTTTATGAACTGGTACGCAAATCCCGGAGACTCTTGTCGTTCTTTTTTCCCAGATCGGCCGAGTCCAACGCTTGTTTCCTCTACGACAGGTTGCCCATTTACCAGACAAAGCGAACAACTACCTCACCCCAGCGCTGTCCGTATTGGAGGGTAACACCTGAAGAAGAAGGCCTCTTGCACCGACAGACGATACCCTGTTGTTGTAAAGTACAAGCCACGACAGAAATGCCCCTTCCTCGCCCCATCTCCCGATTGGTTTCTGAGCTGTGCAGTGTCCGCCATCTACGACTCATTTGGCCATCGTAAATATATATTGTAAGTGACCAAACATGGAATACTCAAGCATCTAGTAGATATATATCCATATGATAAACTCGTTTTCAGGGTGAAAATAGTCGTTTAAATGAGACTTGTGCAGTACAATTTATAGTTCTCCTCATGTACTTGACGCCGAGTATCCTGATGAGTAAGGGGATAACCCTTAGAGAAAAGTGGATAATCAGTCTGAATGTAATATCTAGTAAATGTATATCCATATGATAAACTCGTTTTCCGGATAGAATCCGCGTCAGAATGATTATGAATGTTTTCATCCTCTTTCGGTGAGCAAGCCAATCTAGAGGAAAGTAAGAATAATATAATATCTCGATAAGATGGTGATCAATCTCAGACTAATGACCTAATGAAAAGTAAACAACTGATTTTTTCTGGGTTTAGTGTAATTCATTCCTACCTAGAAGTACCATCGATTTAATGGCTCGCACAAGGTCTTGTACATTCCACCTAAGCCAGGCGATATGAAAAACCATTTTAGACTCATAATAAAAAGAAGAAATCTTACTAGAATCAGATTATAAGCACAATTGATCTCTAGCGGTCTTGTGTGATGTTGGCCAACCACAATTAGAGGCACAGCTCAAATATGACTTCAATAAGTCATCACCTCTCCTACTATAGAGATTGAGGTGCATGACGGAGAAGAATTATGGGCAACTCTATCCTCCTTTTGATGTGATTTGAGCCAGCGAATTGCCTCTTATCTTCTGTGACACCATAGTTTTGTTTTGAGCTCCATCTCCAGCTGTTCAATTGATGTGCTCCTTAGGCACATAATTCTCCCGTTCCTTCCTTCTCTCCAATCTTGGCCTGGCATTATATCTCATTGATTTCGTGTATGCATCTGTGTAGAATAAAAAAATATCAAATCATAGAGGCAATCAACATTGGCCGGATATCCTATTATTGACGCATGTTTACAACAATAAGACATTAATGTCAATAATTGTCGAATTGGACACCTTGAAGGACAGATTCTCATTAAGAAGTTCACATCAGTATGAGTTTGCTGAAGGAAATCATGTGAAAACATAAAATGACTTATTCTCAAAATTATGAGACATTTGTGCTTGATTTAATAACGAAAGACAAGTTTCCCTTTTTAAGCATACAAGTTTCACTTTTTATGCAATATGTGGTCCAAAAACTCTATCAATAGCAGCTTGATGTTGAGGATGATGTATAGAGACTGATATCCTTCCCAATCTGATGGAAAATACGTAATTTTAATTGAAAGTTGAAATTTTATATGGATCTTAAACTCAATAAATGTGTTAACTGTTGGGTTCTGAGGACTCTAATGACACCAGCGTATATAAATTCATTTTATTGTTGACTAGAAGAAATCCTAACAACAAAATAAATTCATTTTAATCCTAACAACCCATTGAAAATATGATGATTTAATAACCTTTTCACATATTGAGTTTATGTTTTCTCAGTTCCTCAAGTGTGGCATGTTGAGTTGTTCATGTGGCCAGCCTCCAGATATATCCACATGATCCTTGTCATGTTGAATCTCCTCCTTCATGTTGACAGGCCAAATTATTGATTCACGTTATCACTTTGTCAATTTGTTGTTTTGGTTACATCTGAAAGGGAGGGAAGCCAAGAAAAAAGGGATAAAACAGATGTGTGCCTAGAACATTTTGGCCTGCATGAAATTTTTACAAGGCTTTCTGATATTTATACTTCACAATAAGTTTGGACCAAAATCCCAAAAATTTATACTCTGACGTCCCAAAAAACCATTTGCATGTGACCCTATAGGCCCATATATCAATCTAGTTAATTACTGTGATGCCCCAAGAAAATTTATTAATTATCTATATGAACATGTGGATTAATTATCAGGGATTTATTTAACCCAATTTATAGGTTGGGATGCCAACCTAGACCTCGTGCTCTTAAAGATAAAAAGGGTTAAATTGACTGTCTCATGGAACTTTAATTTCATCCATGACCATGCATGTATAATCTCTCATTTGCTTCATCCTCATATGATGCCCTTACCATATAGTGAACTTTCAAACCCTAATTGGTCATCCCAGTTAGTATTGATGTGTTAGGAAATAATCAAAGAACTCTTCTTTATTATTCCTATGTCTTCGTGAAGGACTTGATCACATCATCTTCGATGATCTGTCTCCTCATATATGGAGGTTGGATAATCACATATTGACCACTCAATCATCTTCATAACTTTTTGTTGCATCAAAGTAAACACAGTTTTAATCAGTAGTGAGATTTTTAATAAAAATAATATTTTTTGTGATTTATGGAACATTTAGAATGTTTTCAAGTTTCAGAGAATAAATTTAATTTAAATACCAGTAGATGTGCCTCATGCTAAGGCAATGTCTAGTTGTTGATGTTCAATCTGGGTTAACATGATGTATAGCTTCCTTATTTGGATTCCAGGATAAAAAAACTAACAGTTCTAAATGAGACCTTAAAATGGATGTGTTACGCATGAGATAAGCATGTGGGGTTTGCTGTATTTTAAGAGACTTGAGTAGTTGGTTGTGACTATGATGACTTTGACCCCAATGTAGATAATTGTTTGACAATATTTTTTAATTGTCCACATAAATGAAAGTGGAGGGAATTTTCTGAAATTTTTTTAGAGAGAGTGTGTCTGGTTCTGTTTTATTTTCAATGTATATTTTCTATGGTATCAAAGCATCATCCCATTTCATTTTCAGATGAATTTAACTAGATGTGTGTATAATTGGTTTAGAGGGAGTAAACACAATTTTTTTTTTATGTGGACGATATAGTTTTATTTCAATTAATTTTAAGATAAGGAGTATTGATGAAACCTCTTAGATATTAGGCATTTAGATATATTGAGACTGCTCTCACAATATTTTAGGTTTGTCATAAAAGGTGTATGCCAAGAGATTCTCCAAAGATATGTCATGTAATAATGTAAAACACAAGATAAACATGTTGCTTATGGATGCATGCTCAATTGTATGCATTGCTCGAGGGAAAAATTGATACGCACAATGCAAAATATCACTCATATAACAGTTTCAGGAAGCTGTATGAATGAACACGTGTGTGCTCTGATAAAACTTGTAAGTCTGATTTTTGACATTTGACAGTTCAGTCAACGGGTCAAAACATCTATTTTGAATCAAGTTTGTAAGCCACATGGTAAGATCATATTTCATGTCGTTGGTCAAATATTTATGTGCATTAGAGATAAAAAGTGATGCTTAATTTGGACTTATCTATCTACTCTAAATATTTATACCCAAATTAATGGATTATTTTAAATAGTTTAAGTATACGTGGATAGAACGTGCTCGTTGAATTGGAGACATCAAATGAACAGAGACGTCTAACCATCACAAGCAGGCCACAGCCTGTTTCTTTAGAGACATTATACTACGCGCATTTCCAGTACACTCGTTTGCACTAGTCACAATTCAAGTGCACCATGATTCGATAAAATTTCTTGTATTTACAGTGATCTAATGTGTGGTTAATGTAATATTGTTGGTAGTTTGAGTCCTGTTAGACTGACATGGCTAAAAGACGTCTGGTTCTTGGTTATAGGGTGCGACCGTTCCGATAATGGATACGAAACTGGGCGCTGATATCCGTTATGAAATATGTTTCGTTCAAACTTCGTGCGACATCTGTCGTATCATAATCGATATCCGATATCCATTATCAGATATTGATATCGGAGTACGGAAAAAAAATCGGACGTTATCCGTTAATCCATCCTCGTTCAGTGAAATTATACTTTCCCATGTTTCGTTATCTGATATCGCGTACGGATATCGGATAACAGGAAAGATACTCGTAACGGGAAAGATACAAACTTTTATTTCAAGTCGGGGATTCCGATTCTCCGAGTCGGTGCCGTGACTCTCGACTCTCGATTCGAGCTAGGGTTGCGGAGTGCGGAGCTGGAGCTAGGTCTTGACTCTGAGTCGGCGTCTCGATTCTCGACTCTCGATTCGAGCTAGGGCTGCAGAGTGCGGAGCTGGAGCTGCGGAGCTGGAGCTAGGTCTCGACTCTCGACTCTCGATTTGAGCTCGCTTCAGGTCAGTCCTCCACCCGAAAATGGTTCATCATCCATCGATCTGTACATATGAATATTTTTTTTGCATTATTCATAATTTGCATTGCATGACGTCGCACATGCATCAATCTATCTCATTGTTAATATACCGAGCAGGTGACGCAGGTTTCTTTAGCCATGTTTTTGTCGATCTATTTCATCGATCTATTGCATCCATCTATTGCATCCATCTACTGCACCGATCTATTACATCAATCTATTGCAGCGATCAATTGCATTGTTTATATGTCGGCACTCGGCACCATATCCATATAAAGTAAAGTGTCTATTTGTCCTTTCAGAGTAAACAGATCCATCCAGAGTAAACCGCCGCACATGCATCGATCTATTTCATTGTTTCATCATTGTATATGTCATCAATTTATTTCATCATTGTTTATTGAAGGATCTTGAAATTACTATGTACTTCATTCATTCACACTCTCCCCCTCTTACCTACGTACCTATATACCTATATATTGCATCATCTATTTGTCCATCAAATGACATAGGTTTCTTTACGGTCCTTACATGTTTATGTAAGGAAAAATGATGGGGGACCATCCGCCAGCCGAGGTTCAAGATCGTCCCATCGTGACCCGCGGGCAACCGCGTCGTGAAGCTCGAGCCGACGCGAGGGACACAGAATTCAAGTACACGGCCTGAAGAGGGAGTTCCCCCGATCACCCCGTCTATCTTTTGGCTTTTCATTATCGCATTATGTCAGGTTTTTGTTTTCAAATCGTATTCTGTTTACGGCTCGATTAGGGGGTTCCCTCCCCTAATTACGAGCCAACCCTTAGGGTTCCCCACTTATTTCCCCCCCCCCTATAAAAGGGAGAGGAGGTGCCCTAGAGGTTGTCGTAGTTGTTTTGATGAAGAATGGAGTTTTCCTTTTCTCTTGAATGACTGCTCTCGTTTGTGAAGTCATGAGCCGGTAGCACTCGCAAGGAGTGAAGATCCCCTCCCGGGGTGGCGGGGTTACTGGGTTGAGGAGGACAAGGACCGGCCGACGCCACCGACTCCTCTCTCCCTCCCCAAAAGAGTCGTCACCTCAGCCTTCGCCGCGCCGCTCGGTCTCCCTCGACGCAGACCGCAATTGGTCTTCGCCCCTCTCTGCCTCCGCCACCACTGAACTCCTCCATCCCGGGACCGCCGCCACGGACAGCCCGTAGGTCTCCGCCGCCCGTAGACCGTCCGCGCGGCCAGGTACCGCCGACAACCGCTGACGATCTCTGCCGCCGGGACCGTGAGGGCGCGGAGTCACGGACGACCTCCCCGACTCGGCCCCGCTTTGACCCGGGGCACCTCAACCTGCAACCGAATTACGACTCAGTTCCCCGACTGAGTCAACCCGGTTTTAAGTAAGGGGCTGCGTTCGTAATTCCTTCCCGCGGGGAGGGTATTCCGGACCGTTTACGACATCTTCAGGGTAGGTCGAGCGCCGACGAGTCCCCGCCGCCGCCGACCGGCCGCGTGCTGCCGCCGCCGACCGGCCGCGTGCCGCCGTCGCGATCATGCTGAGCGAGGTGTTGCCGCCGCACTCCTCTCCGGTCCCGTCTCCGCACCGTCGACTTCGTCTTCGGTACCATCTCCGCCAGTCATCTCCGCGCGCCACCGCACTCTTCTCCGTGTCATTCGCCGCCGCCGACGAGCCCGCCGCTACCACCATCCGTGTTCCAGGTCAAGGGGACGCCGACGGCCCCCTCTCTCTCGCCTGAACATCCGCACGACCTTGGTGTCTACCTCGGCCGCCGCTACTGGTGGGGTTGTGCGTATCCACGCCGATCCCGCGCCCCTTCAACCGCGGTCATACGCATCTTGTCGACCCGCCCCGACGCTATCCGAGCACCGCCGGCCGACGCCCACTGCCTCCTCCAGTCTCGGCACCGCTCCTGCACCACTCCCGGCTTCGGTCCACCGCGAACTACTGGACCTCGGTTCGCAGGTCAATTCGCTACCCCTTGCGTGTTATTATTTCTTCGATATATCCTCGTGTGCTTCATTGCCAACTATCCATTGCCCTTACGTACCTGATCCGTGGGGTTGGTGAGCGATTATCCCACCCTATTCCCTCCCACCCTACCACCGGGATAGACTGTCCTGTCAGTGATGTCTGCACCCGCATATTCTTCGTAATTTATCTGGTCATCGGGAGTCGAATCGTACGTGGCCCATACGGATCGCTGGCCAAGCCCTCGTCTTACTCAGTCATGGATCGTGCTTCTCGTTATTTTCTAATTGCATCATTTAACATTGTCGCCGAAATGCAATCACCTGTGTCGACGGTCCTTCACCGTGTGTTGCGACACGAGCCGCCGATCCCAGCTGACGTGTTGCATCAAAAAAGTTCAATTCAGGGTCTTTTTTTGAACATCCGTACATTACAGCCTTACACATACACCTTACACTTCACCCCACCAGCTGCCATGTCAACGACAGAGAGCGCTTTACCTCAAATAGATGAGGAATCAGAATTTTAGGAATTACCAGTAGAGCATGCTGCTGATGTCTCGGAGGCCCGTGGACGAGCAAAACGATCACCCATTTTAAGGTACTTCACGGTTGTTGGGGATTTGACATACGCGTGTGAAATTGTCGCATGAAGAATGCGACAAAGCCGGTACATCTTAAGTGCCCATTAGATGGTAGTACAAGCGTCTTTTGGCGTCATTTCAAATTCGTCCATCCGAATGAACATGATGCACTGAAGGGCAGCACTACCATGCAACGATGAATAGACGACTTAGCAGACGATGGGACATTAGGTCTCTTCGGCGGAAGGCGACCATTGAGAGGTCGAATACCGGAAGAGACCAAGGATGTCGTTAGTTGACTATTTTGTCGCACAGACTTGCCATGACGTTGGGTTGATACAGATGCTTGGAAGGAGATAGAGCGAGGTACCCTCACCAAGTGCCCGAGTCATCAAGGCATGGACGATGAAGTTGTTTGAGAGGAGAAGGCGGAGATCATTCGCATATTAGTAGATGTCGATCGTGTGGTGATCCCACCTGATGGTTGGACGGCGGAAAATGGTTGTGGACTTTTGGGCTTAACAGTTCATTGGATTGATGCTTGTTGGAGTTATCGTGAACTTGTCCTTACCATTCGCGAGCTTTGTGGGATGCATGACGGTGAGTCTATGGCAGAAATTCTTGCCGAGGTGCTTGAAGAGTATGGACTCCACACAAAGGTGAGTAATGTAATAATGTTAGGACCTTTGTATTTGATACTTTTCATGCATGCTCTAATGTTTAATGTGCTTTCCCTTGCAATTATGTGCCGTTACCATTGATAACGCATCAAGCAACAAGAGAATGATTGCCATATTAGGCAAAAAACTGTGAGGAAGTGATAGCCTCAACTTTTGTGCTTTTTACTGGTTATTTACTGGTTATTTACTGGTTAATCGTGTGAGGATTTGAGCTATGCAACAATAATTTTTAACCTCACAGCCTTAGGGCGAGTAAGGTGTCGATCCACAAGGAGCAGATAAAACAATAGCACTTCCTTTTCAATTCAATTTAGATTATCAAATCTCTGTATTCAATCCTAACAATCACAGAAATTATCTTCAGTAAAATTTCATTGAGTTTCCTCAGATAAGATATGTACAATAATTTCTCATTAGAATAATGAATTCCGTCTCAGGATTAGTTCACAGGAGTTAACACTTTAAAGTTGTTTCTTTTATCTACAGGCTTACCCCTGTAGGTTTGGCAAAATGACAAACACTTGGCGGACGCACTTGCAGAGGTCTCTGCCCGCGGCTTTAGCTGCGTGCAGATGTACCTGCGGGTGCGTTCGCGTCTTGGCTGCAGCACGCGCGTGCGGTGTGCAGTGTGCGGCGTGCTTGCGCCGCGCAACTATGCTCACGACGCGCGCTGCGCGCTTGGCTGCGCGCGGCTTAGCTGCACACGACTTCTGGCTGCGCGCGGCCTGTGCTGCACGCGGCTTCTAGCTGCGCACGTGTTAGCAGCGCACTGCCTCTACCTACAAGGGGCTGTGCGAGCTTGATGGCTGCGCGCAGCGCCTTGGGAGTAGAGGCAATTTCTGCTGCTAAATGGTAGCTCTGTGGGTGAATTCCGAACTAGATGCAATGGGTGGATAATCGATTCAAGGTGAAACAAGAAGAAGATCGAATTGAACAAACAGTAAACTTGAAATCAAACTCAAACGAAGAACAATATTAGTTGGAACTGTTGGAAGACCACTGGTGTGTGTCTTCCAACCCAACCTAGATTGTCTGATAGAGAGAGAATTACACAATCATTGAAGCTTGGGAAATCACTCCAACTTGTGTCACGATCCTTGCGGCGAGGTGGAGGTCGTGTAGCCCAAGCTACACCTCAGCTTGCTCCTTCTCTCCAGCACCAATGCTCATCAGCTCTTGGAGGGTGCAGAACTCTTCTTCTCCAAGCCCTAACCTATTGAGACAGAAATTCTGGACAACCTAAAATACTCTCTCAAGAGGCTATTTATAGGTTTCTCTCTTTCTTGTGCTTCTTGGAGTTTTTAGGGATTTTCTTCCTTGTAGTTTTCGCCAGCTTCTCTTGGTCAAATGCCTTCTCCTTGGTGTTTGATCCACATCTGAACTCATTAATCCAATAAGTGAGATCTAATCCACTTGATTCAGAGAATCAAGTGGGGTTAGTAAGTATGAAAATAATGCACCTGAAATATGACAAATGTGGATTAAATGCATGCAAATGACACTTTGATGCCCAGTGAATCCTTAATAATTTTATGACATATTGCGAGTCATCAGGAAGGAGCACAGGGTTCAGCGCTAGGCGACACATTCCATGCGTCGTACACATAGTGAACATTGTTGTTCAAGCTGCATTGAAGAGCTTTTCTATACCCACTGCGGCACCCATAGTCGAGGAGGAGAGCGATGTCGGTAGGACTGCCAATATGTATGATAGTGAATCAGACATGGAGGATGATGTAACACGATGACCGGATCGACCAGTTCGTGTTCCACCACAGATTTTTTTTATGCAAAGAAAGTGATGAAATGCGATGTAATGATGCGCAAGTTTAAGAATTAACGAGTAAGTAAGTCAATAGCCGGATGACGCGAGATGCAGATCAATTGGGCGACATGACGGGTTTTGACACGACCAAGCTTCCACAAATCCGGGTGTCCAGCTCGAGGCCAATGAAGTAGGGAAAGTCACCGTCCGTGAGCGTCCACACCGTCAACGTGAACGAGCAGTTCCAAATACCGTCAAAGAGAATGTCTTAACACGATGATGGTGGCTAAGTCTTATAAGTGTTTTAAACTCACTTGGGCAACGAGCAATTAGAGATCAGCACTGAAAGAAGTAATTAACACTATAATGTAAGGGAAGAAGAGTGTGACCTCTGGAGTTCTGTGTCGAAATGCCTTTAAGCTTATAATGCACAGCGTAGTGTGTTGAGGATCGGCAGAAGAGAACCACTAAGTGCAGCAACGGGTGGATTGAGAGTGGCCAACGATCAGATGCGGCTCTGAGGCAATTCAACTCCCATCGTTTCACCAATAGTTCTTGATCCATGACCCAGATTCTCACGACCAGTAGCAATGGATGGTTTGGAGACCAAATTGGTCGCAATGAACAGTCGGGGATGGAGATATAGCGCGGGCAAGCAAGTAGGTGGACTGTGATAATCCACAATCGAGCATCAAAAGTCGATGTTCATACAATGAAGTCTCATGGCCTACAGATCGAAGTGTATGCAGAAAGAATTGGGATTTCAATGAGGTGATCTGCAATATTATTCCTATAGGACTGATTGATCAACGGTGGACAGCACAATCGTAGCGAGATAGCGATCGAAATTTGTCCACGGCTTCTTCTTCCAACGAGTAAGAACGACAAACACCCCCAGAATCAACAGAACATCGGGCTTCTTCTGGTCTTCTAGCTGAGCTAAACGAACAAACAATCTTTCTCCCACCAAAGAAAGGGTGACTGGCAATAGAGAAAATCCAGATCGAGAGGCGATCCCAAAAGAATCACTCGTCAGGAGAGAGATTTCTTGGGCAATTCGGCCACGAGAATACTCCGCGAGGAAGATTGCTGGCGAGAAGAGATCTGAGAGGAAAATTCCTTCAAGGATTTCTTTGATTCCGGTCTCTGGTGATGATCTGAATCAGGAGAGTGTTCCTGTTGGCGACAAGGGGATAGTCTTTGGAAGAACAATAAACAAACAACTTCTGGGATCCAGCAGAACAGCAGCTTCTTCTTATTCTCCCGATAGAAAGAGATGCCGCACGAGCATACCAAAATTCAACCCTAAGATAGCTACTCACACTATATTCGAACGACCAGAATTTCTTCTTCTTCTTCAGGAGACAAACACGATGAACAACAAAATAACTGCTAATAGCAAACGAGATCTGGAGTTCAACACAAAATGACTTCTTGGCCTCCACGTCCACTCCTCCCTCTTCTTTATAGAAGGGGGGTGGAAGTTATGGAGGCTCAATTGGGCCTCTCTTTTAAGGAGAAGGCCTATTGGGCCTTCCCCTTAAAAGGGATCTTTAGGGGGAGAAGAAGCCCAACATGGATTTCCTCCCCCTAAAGATCACACTTAAACATGATTAAAAATAAAACATGTATGAGGGGGAGGCCGGTTGATAAGCCAAAAATAGGGGTGAAAATTACGCAAAATTTTTAGCCCTTGTCGTTGTGAATTTTTGGCTTATGCAATAAAATTTATAAAACTCTACTTAATATGTATAGTGATAAGTATGAGTGTCGTCCAAGGGAGGCAAGTAGGAATTTCAATTTGATTTTATTTTTGGTGTTTTAGATCCTAATTAGTGTGAATTTGATCTTCAATGAGGATCAAGTCACCCTAATTAGGTGAGAATTTAGAGAGGGGGGTAGAAGAGATGAGATGAAAAGAAGAAATGTGGGCTCTAGATTGAATTAATTGATCCAATTGGATGGATCAAAGAATTCAATTAGAGAGGTTGGAAGAAATTTTTTATTTAAGTTTTGGTTGGTTTTGAGAATTTGCTAAATCAGAAATAAAAAGGGAAATCTTAATCTCCTAAGAATTAAAACTAAATTTTTTAGAGTTTTCTTTTGGAATGCAATTGAATGCCAAGGTAAATCCTCAATTTCTCCTCTCAATCCTAATCAAGGCTTGTACATGCCGCTCAAGCCAAGCGATTTAGAAGTTCAGATCAGAATAGAGATGAAGAAACAAACAACTTAACCTAATTCATTCAAAATGCATAAAAGTTCAAATACAATCAAGGAAAAAAGTACCAGATAACTTGATCCAAGCTAGAGCTCCTCCCTGTCTTGCAGCTGTGATAGAGCACCATCCAGAATGAGCTCCCCCACTCGAAATTTAGCTTTTATACTTAGGTTATAGGGTAAAAATCACCATTTTACCCCGTTTAGTACTTAATATTTATCTATCAATGTAGGCTAGATCTGAATGATCTAACCATACAGATAGAAAGAGGATAAAGACGAACAAATCCATAAAAAATCAACTCAAACGGACTTCAGGATCAAAAGTTATTAATAAATCAATTTTAAACCAATTTAATCCATTGGATTTAAAATTGATTTATTTATTAGTTTCGTTTTTAAACACGCAATGACGTGTCGCTCTCTCATTGGCTGGCGCATTTTGAATCCTCCTTTTTGCAGAAAAGTCCTTAAAAAGCCTGGAATTGCTTTTGGACGCCGCCCAAAAGTAATTGCGTATATGCCCCTGGCGCACTCTCTCTCCTCCGATTTCTCCTAAAACATTAAAAATATATATTAAAAATTGCAATAAAACCCTGAATGATTTTAAATAGGATCTTTACGCCTGCCGTGGCGACGAGCTGTTTTCAGGGTCTTTTGCAACTAAACGCTGCAAAGGCCCCGAAAAGTCTAGAAATTGCATAAATACATTTTTTTCTCCTATAAATATGCCCTTTTTTCATAGAATAAATGCATTTCTTCTTGAAATAAATCCCAGAAAATTCCTAAAAATTCGTAAAAAATTCTAGAAAATTCCCTGATTAATTCCCATGTTGATAAATGTCGAAATAAACTTTTTAGTGTGCCATTTTCATCCAAAAATAATTATTTCGAGCTTCAATAAATCCTTAAAAATTCATATAATTAACATAAAATTAGGGAAAAATCAGAAATTACTTGGAAGCATTATTTTTGTGTAAATATATGATAACAACCCAAATTTAAGCCTTTTAAATGCATAAATCATGCTAATAACATGAAATAAATACCGAAATTAGGGTGTTATCACCGGTACTCACGCAAGAGGGGCCTCCCGACAATCCAAAGATGACGAAAGAAGAAAAGAATGTAAAGATACACGATGTGAAGCGGTAAGACGATGTCCCTTATCAAGCTTGGTAGTGGAACTGTAGATTCTTCGCGTCCGCCCGGCCTTCGCGATGTGGCTGGCGACGTATCGGGGCGTGATCGACTGGATGGTCCTCCATCATAGGAGGGTGAAGAGGACATCTCATTGTAGTGGCGCAATAGTTCGATTGGGGAAATAGTGACTATAGTGAGAACACTAGTTAGAGCTATACGTCGATCAACAAAGTGATGGATATATTATGCTGATTTATGCAGGACACATAAATTGAAGTCAAGATTGCCCTTGCTTGACTGCCCGACACGATGGAGTAGCATGCACGAGATGCTAGAAGAAGCTATTACCAAAAGGGATGTGATTGATGCAGGGGCTGCATTCTTCACGACAGGGGGTAGCTAGACGAAGATCTAATGTGATGAATGGGAATTGCTTAAGGAGTTTACCTTCTTATTGGGAACTTTTGCATACACAACCGACCATGTTAGCAGGTCGAAGGAGTCTTTCATTGGGGATGTCCTCCTCGTGCGAGCATTAGTTTGGCACATGGACGATGTAATGAAGCGGATTACTGAGTATACGCTGTTCACAGACAAGAGACTACCACAGGATGAATGCGCATCATTGCTGCATGCAGTTGTCGCCATGCAGAAAAAACTAGCTGAATATGAGAAGCTGTTGTGGAACAACAATGCCGTTCTTGCTGCCTCATTACTCAATCCATTTTGCAAAGGGTCAATGTTTGACGAGGCATCATATTTGAAGGTCGTATCCTTTGTCCGTGGAATTCTCCCCAGTACATTGGCATCTTCCAATGACCGACATGATACAACCATGCCCCCACAACAACAACCATCGAAGGCTTGGGTCAATCAGACCTTTAGCAGCGAACTATGTACAAGAAAAACCTCACCAACTTCCCCTTAGGAGGAAATGGAGACATTCTTACGTACAACCCACCAAGGAGGGGCAGACTCTGCACGTGCCTGGCGGGGAACTAAGGGTGTTCTTGTCTATCCAGCACTGTCCAAAATTTCACGTGAATTTTTAATAGTGCCTGCTACAAGTGCTCCATCAGAACGGTTATTCTACGCTTGTAGAGCAGTTCTCACGTATGAGAGATCGCGTTTGGAGGGGATGAGTACTGAGGCACTTGTCTATGTGAAGTGTTGGTGTCGAGAAGGAAAAACTAAATGGTACGACATTTGCCTTGAGGGTGACATTGATGTTGACCTAGATTCATTAGGTATGATTCTAATTTATCTTATGTTACTCATATGGATGGTAAATTGAGATGGCTTTTTATTTCAAATGTTGTGATAGCTTCTGAGCGGTAGGACTCCTGTGATGCTGAATTACATGGGATCATGGGATTTACAATGAGTTCCGTGGGCAGCATTGTGAAGACGAATCTAACCCTTTTCCCAAACACGGATAAACACTTTTTTCTAGAACTTTGTCCTTAGTACAATGGCATTTTCTATAGCATGTTTGACATATGATACTTTTGAGTTTATATTTGAGTACTTATTTGTGTATTACAACCAATATTACCTAAGCCATATAGACTATGACAGGTGCCATGACGTCAGGTGACAAAACAGCAACAGAACAATGACGCCTACCACATTGGAGTATGTGTCTTCTCCTTCAACGCCTGACGAAGAAATCACAAGACACAATTGTGCACATTGATAACACCATAAATTTGGTCTTTATTTCATGCTATTAGCACAATTTGATGCAGTTAAAGAGCTTAAAATAGGGTTGTTATCATTGATTTACATGAAAATACTGTTTTCAAGTGATTTCTGATTTTTCCCTAATTTTCTGTTAATTCTATGAATTTTAAGGGATTTATTTGAGCTTGAAATGATTATTTTTGAATGAAAACGGCAAGTTTAATATTTAATTTCAAGATTTATCAGTACATGGATGAATCAGGAAATTTTCTAGAATTTTCTAGGATTTTTTAGGATTTTGTGAGATTTATTTGAAGAAGAAATACATTTTTTTAAGAAAAAAAGATATATTTATAAGAAAAAAAAGAGTATTAACATTATTTTCGAACTTTGAAGGGCCTTTTTGTAAAGTTTTGTTGCAATGATACCCTTAAAACAGCTCTCGGTCATAGTTTCAGGCGTAAAGATATGATTTAAAATGTTATGGGGTTTTATTGCAATTATTTAATATTTTTTTGAATGTTTTTAGGAGAAACCAAAGGAGAGAGAGTGCGCAAGGGGCATATACACAATTACTTTTGGGTGGCGTCCAGCAGCAATTCCAGGCTTTTTAAGGACTTTTCTGAAAAAAGGAGAATTCAAAATGCGCTAACCAATGAGGGCGTGTTAAAAAAAGAAATGAATAAATAAATCAATTTAAATCCAATGGATTAAATTGGTTTAAAATTGATTTATTAATAACTTTTGATTCTGAAGTCCGATTGAGATTATTTTTTTAAGGATCTGTTCGTCTTGATCCCCTCTTTCTATGTATGTTGGATCATTCAGATCCAACCTATATTGATAGATAAACATTAATTACTAAACAGGGGTAAAATGGTAATTTTTACCATGTAACCTAAGTATAAAAGCTAAATTTCGAGAGGGGGAACTCATTCTTGATGGTGCTCTATCACAGCTGTAAGACAGAGAGGAGCTCCACCTTGGATCAACCTATTTGGTACTTTTTCCTTCTTTGTATTTGAACTTTTGGTGTATTTTGGATGTTGTTAGTTGAATTTCTTAATCTTTCTTCTTGATCCGTATCTAAACTTCTAAATCGCTTGGCTTGAGCGGAATGTACAAGCCCTGACTAGGATTTAGAGGAGAAATTGAGAGATTTCCTAGCTATTCCAAGTGCATATAAAAAACTATAAAAAAAACTTATACAAAGGGTTAACATTCTAGGATATTAAATTTTCCATTTCATTATCCAATAAAGTAGTTATTACTGAATTGTCAAACCTAAAGAACCAACCAAAACATGTCTAAATTTTCTTCCTAATCTCTCTAATTGAATTCTTTGATCCTTTCAATTGGATCAATTAATTCAACTTAGAGCCCCTTATTTCATCTACCCCTCTCATCTCTTCTACCCCCCCCCCTTCCAAATTTATCATCTAATTAGGGTGATTTAATCTCTGTTGAAGATTAAATTAACCCCAATTAGGTTCATATTATTCAAGAAGAACATCAATTGGATTCCTTACTAGCTTCCCTTGGACGACACCCGTATTTATCACTACACATCTTAAGTAGAGTTTTTATAAATTTTATTGTATAAGCTAAAATTGACAACGACAAGGGTTTAAAATTGTATAAAATTTACCCCTATTTTTGGCTTATCACACGTCATCAGCTCTGATTCTGAAGATGACAGTGATAATAATGGAAGGTCTGGCGAAAATATCAAAGACAACACTATCAATGCCCCTAAATTCTCACCGGAGCAAATAGAATTGATTGACGCCAGTACAGTACAAATCCTTGCAAGCCGTCACCTCAACCCGAATAAGCCCATACCAGATTGCACATCCCAGTGAGCCGTGATCCATTTTATGAGCCATGGGCATACCACACCTATTGGACCTAGTACAATTTCACCTCATCAATGATTAACTTTGTTGAGTTTCAAGTCGACCATACTATCAACAAAAGTCTACATCCATCACTGGAAACGGATGGCTTGTGGAATGAGAACCTATGATGTTTGTTATGTTTAGTTGTTTAAGGACCATCTTCACCTTTTAAATGTATGTTTGGTTGACTTCCCATCTTTACATTACTGTGGAACATTAAGTTACCACTACTCTTTGATAATGCGCATTAGCTGTTGTCCGTTGTGTAATCCATTATCCACAACAACTAGTCAACGACTTTGCAAAAATCATCTCAAACTCGACAACGACATCAATACTTCATCATTTAGTATGATTTTTCTTACACATTTTCATATAATCAATAAGATTTATTATTCAAATAAATAAATAAACAAATATGATTTTTCATACAATGGTGCATCATCTTCGTATTCTAGTATCCGTTCCGATATCGTTTTGATATCGTGACGCAGGACGACTAAGGACTGGATGACTGGAGTAGGGGGAAGGTTACGGATGGATGGACGACGGTAGATGGGTTGGGTACAGGAGGGATAAAACAGCCCATAGAAATACACATTGTCGGATTCGGACGTTAAAACTGATGTAAAACTGGTGGTGCAGCTCTGACCCTTGTCGAGGGCGGGAGTACTGTCTTCACCCACCGCGACAATGCCTAAGCACCGAAATCAATACCCGAATTCGCGTCACGAAGAAACACTCGAAAGAGAGGGAGGAAGTGAGAATCCAAACCAAATCTAATTCTGACGACGGTGGAAACTTCTCGAGAAAATACTGAACGGAGAACACTTCGACACCAAAGAGTTCAGGCATACCTCGGCACCGTAGTTCAGACCGAGGCAAGACTGGGCGATTTCGGGCGTTGAGTGGCCCACTGGACGAAAAGACTGGGCGTTCCGGGCGTTCTACGGCCCTGGTAGAGAGTGAGGCGGACGATCGGGCACGGATGAAGGAAGCGGGGACTGGCACCAATCCTGGGCGGCGGTCTTGGGCGGCCTAGGGCGGGTTGCCCTAGGCGGCTTGGGGCGGCGGCCTTGGGCGGCCTAGGGCGGGCTGCCTTGGGCGGCTGATGTTGGCAAATACATGCTGTCGTTTAACGCACAATTTTCTCGTCAAAATATATATATGAAAATTCCTAACTCAATGATTCGATTGAATCCACAGCGATGAGTAAGGGTCGAATCCACAGAGAACGCGGGTTGACTTAATCGATTCAGTTGACTCGGTCGACCGAGGCCGAATTGAACTTAGAAAGAAGGAGATTGTTTTAATACTAAATATATATTTTAGAATAAGGATAACAATGGTATAAATGTAGTAGGATAACAGTCAGAGGAACCCAAGTAAACTCATTTCGCCCAACTCTAAGGTCCGATCGTTGAGATATGGCAATCGGAAGTGCAAACCCTAATTCTCGATTTCAGAATAACCCATGGTAAAATAAGAATTTGGGTGCCCAAACCTTAATGAAAATGAGCGATTTAGGTACCCACGGAAAGAGGGCTCAACAAGGAATCCAACGGTACCAAAAGCACAAAATTCGGACTTAAAACGAGGGAGAAATCCTTGTCCGAAGTTAACCAAAGAAATCGCAGACGAAAATCGCGGAGTCACGATTCTATCTAATCTGAATCTGAGCTAAACTCTAATCTAATCTATTCTATAGGGTAAGGATTGCGAAGATTACGCGCTACTAACCCGATTGCTTCTGAAGATGTTGCCACTATCGTAGTCCCTTCTTCGACGGCGCTTCGGTGTTCAAGGGGGGATCCTCAAACGCTTTCTCACCCACTTCGTGATTGCTCGCACAAATCCTGAAGAAATGCCTCCTAAACGCGAAACAAATCACTTCTGACTCAAGAAACTTTCTCACAAGGCTCCAAGATGTTCAAAGACTTGAGATTTCAAGAGTGAACCGAGAAGAGGGAGAAAACGGGAGTTAAATAGGGTTACATGGGCATTTTTCCCATTTTAGACCTTAGTGGGTCGTTCGTAACCCACTAAGGCCACGATTTCCTCTCTTTCCGGCCTTATTCAGGCCGGGAATTAATTGGGCCGCCTGATCTGACTTGGATGTAATAATGGCCTCCATGTGGGCTTGCCCTGCATGTCCACGTTTGGGCCTGCTATTGGATCTGGTCTTGTGCTCGCTCAATGGGCCTCGGCCTTGACCCCATGTTCTTCACATCATTCCTCTCTTCTCTCTTCTTCATTAGGCATCCACTTAAGTCCTGAAAGTCAATCTCAAGAATATCGTTAATTTCAAGTGGTTTGACCTTGAAAAAGGTCAAACCTAAGTCAAACATGCAAATAAGCGTAAAAAGTGCATAAATGCGGAGTTAATGAAATAGCTTGGTGATAGAGAAAATGTCATGAAAACATGATAACATGCACCATATTCATGATAATTAAGCATTAATAATAGTGAATTATGATCAATTTGCATATTAACTATGCATGTTATCAGCGGCCTAGGGCGGCTGCCTTGGGCGGCGGTCTTGGGCGGCCTGGGGCGGCGGGCTGGGGCGGCCTAGGGCGGGCTGCCCTGGGCGGCCTGGGGCGGCTGCCTTGGGCGGCTTGGGCGGCCTGGGCGGCTGCCTTGGGTGGCGGTCTTGGGCGGCCTAGGGCGGGTTGCCCTGGGCGGCCTGGGGCTGCTGCCTTGGGCAGCCTTGGGTGGGCTGTCCTGGGCGGTCTGGGGCAGCCGCCTTGGGCGGCCTTGGGCGGCAGCCCTGGGCGGCCCGGGCGGCGGCCTTGGGCGGCCTAGGGCAGCTTTCTAGGTTGGTCAAGAGCGACTGCCTGGGGCGGCCCTAGGCGGCAACTCAGGGAGGGCAGTAGAGAGAGAGGGGGGGAGAGTGAGAGAGAAAGAGAGGAAGGATGAGGGGTGGAAGGCCGACGACGCGAGGCGGCGGCGGCGGCGGCGGCGCTAGGGCTGGAGACATAGGGAGGCTTAGGCAGTCCTCCAAGAAGAGTTAAACAAAACTCTATTCTTGAAATATGACTGCCTAACTGTTTCTTGAAACAATGGCCCATACATATAGGCCTTGGAGGAAAGAGAAAATACAACTTAAAGATGAGAAATTAGAGACGAGAAATTAAAGACGAGACGTGCTTCATGTCATGCCGAGGGGCAGTTGTTGATCTGCCGTTGGCGACGTGTCATGATGCACGAAGGAACGTGCGTGCGTGGAGACGTGCATAGCAGAGACGGTTGCGGCATGTCCATAGCAGGAGTGATGACGTCGGTTGACTGCGGGGGCGTATCCATGGCGGAGACGTTGACTTCGGTTGACCGTGGCGACGCATCCGATGGTGATGTGTTGGCGTCCTCGCCATCATATCGTATCCGTTATCTCCATAACGGTATCGACATCTGACACCGTTATCGCATTAACAATGTCCGGAACCGTTATCCGTTCCGTAAGCCATTCCAATATCCGGTACTGATATCCGATACCGATGTCAACGGCGTTCTAATTTTTTTTTGCGCACGGATAACGCGTTATCCGGTAACGGATATCGCATATGGATGCCGTTAGTCACACCCTACTTGGTAAGTTCCGTTGGGTGAGTTTCCAACTTTCCATTATCAGATTTAAAAATTATTTATTTTTATTGTTCCACTGTTCGAATATGTGTTGTGACGGATGACGAAATTGGGAGTTCCATCAGACGTCATCGGATATCCACATCGGACGCGGTCCTTTTCGATTGGATCGGACGATCGGCAGAATCTGGCTCCTGAATATTAGATACATCTGATCTCGTCGGCGACCGGGACCGTCGGATCAACGATCGATTCTACTCTCCGATAGAATCGGAGCCGACCTAATACTTCAAATCTTCCGCGTTCCCCGTGGATGGATGAACTAGGGCTGCCCGCTCGTCAAAACTCCCACCTTTTTCCCGGCAATTTCAACTAGAAGTGGTTGAAATCTCTTCGGCACTGCGGCGGCGATGGGCAAGGACAAGGCGGCCAATGGAGGGCTGGGGCGGGCTCTGGTGCGGCGCCACAACCAGATGGTGCAGCAGTCCAAGGAGAAGGGCGCTGCCGCTCGAAATCTGCACGGCCGTCACAAGACGCCCATCGAGTCAATTACCGAGGTTAGAGACGTTGATGCCGTCGTAGAGCTCGCCGCCGCCGGCGATGAGTTCGAGCCCATCGAGCGGACTGGGCAAGTTTTGCCTCCCACGGCTGCGATCAGTCTGTAAGCACCCGTGGCTCTTGCCCTGTAATCTTATTTCGATTGATCGCCTTTACTTTTGTTTTTCTATCTCATCTCTTGGGCTTAACCTTCGGGTGATCGTATCTTGGACAAGGGACGGAGGTGCTGCAACGTCGGACATGCTGAACCCCACGGAGGAAAGGAGGAGAGAGCGAGAGGCGGAAGAAGCCTTGCACGCCAGCAGCCTCCGAGTACCCCGTAGGTAAGATTTATGGCGTTTACGTGGGTTTCTTTTTTCCTTTTTTTGATGAAATTTCGATTTATGCTCTTGCCATCTGAAGGTTCTGCTTCGTACAATTGGATAAATAATACTTGGCTTTGTTGCCATATCTTTTCGTGACTTATTGATCATAACATGCAGACCTCATTGGACACCTGATATGTCGACCGAGCAGCTAGATGCGAATGAGAGTCGTGCTTTCTTGTTGTGGCGGAGGGGCCTCGCCCGGTAATTCTCTTTCCCTGGATAATTTCCTCGTGAACTACGCTTTTGAATCCACTTCTAGACTTGCCCATTTTCCTGCTTTCCTACGCGTGAACTACGCGTGAACTTGTTGATATCGCTAAATCGCTGCTTTCCTAGACTTGTGGTAAATTTATCCAGTGCATGCTGTTCATTTTCCAAAATGAAAATAGCTGGACACTGGTTTTCATCACTATGGACGTCAAAATTTTCGTCCGCATTTCTACGAACATAAACGTGACAGATGTTCCTGATTGTATATTATATTTTTTAGTGCGGTTCAGAAAATTATGTTCCAGAGCACTTTATTCTTCTTTTTGCGCTGGATAAGATGTATTTTAACCAATTGCCGTCTCAGACTGGAGGAAAACGAGAAACTTATTATCACACCTTTCGAGAAGAATTTAGAAATTTGGAGGCAACTATGGCGGGTTCTCGAAAGAAGCGACTTGGTAATCTACCTTTTTAGTTATATGCATTCTGATCGCGTTTCCTTGAACTCTTTTGGTGTTTTTTGGTGAGTACCGCTGCTGAGGAAAAAAGGTTGGAAGTAAAGAAACTGTATTACTCCGTTCCAATTTTCCACGCTCTACTCATGGTGGTGATTGGTTTTCGTTATCTTATCTTCCTTTCAAAATAATCTTATCTGTTTTATTTTATTTATAAATCTTTGGCTCTCTAGGAAATCCTAATAAATTTTGCTTTCAGACATGCTTGATGTTTACATTTAAAATTGTCGAAATCTTTCTTGCTCCTGAAATGTGTCGCCGAGAGTTCAGATTGTTTGGTTCATTTTTAAGCTAAGGCAAGAGTCTGAATGGACATCTAGTGTGGGAAAAGGCTGTTAGGTTTATTTGTCTTTGGGGCCTATGATGTTCTATAGATATGACATAGATCTAATCAAAAGGGAACCACTCCACTTCTTGTTACTATTTGATCGATTTCTTAAGGATGTTACCGTATCAGTTGGTTTTGATTATTGCTCCAGCCAACTCTTGAAATCTTGCCAATCTTGAAAGGGAACCCCCTTCAGTCCTCTTGTACAACTCCCCTCTGGAAGCTTGACTAAAATTTTGTAGATTCCATCTGGTGGTTTGCACTGGATTAAGTGAAAAAATGAATGGTGATTGAGACTGCGGGTTCCGTGATCCTCTTAATTATGACGACACTTGTAATTTTTTTGGGTGGGAGCAATAACCTTTATTTGTTCTAATTCTCTTTCTCTTATGTGTTAGACTTCTCTCGGTTTTGCTTTTAGGCCAACCTTTGTGTTTTGCAACCCAAATAGCCGACGACAAATGTGGCAATCATTATATTAATTGGATAATATATTTATTCTTTATCTTCCCACTGAGTTTTATTGTTCGTTTGAGCTAGAATTTGGCGTATCATTTAGAAGTTGTCTTTCAGAGCTCCATTCTTATTACTCCTAGTTGAGATTTCAGCTTGCGGGAACAACTGAAAATTTTATCATTGTATTGATGTTAAAGTTATGAGACGATAATAAGATCTTTTATCTTCATCAAATTTTTTTTGTTATGTGGTATTACAATTTCGTTGGTTAGTGTGGGGTTTTCTTAAAAAAATCATTATAGGGTTCATTTTGAATCCTACTGTCATTTATTTTACTTTTTCTTGTTAAGTTGTAAAGTCGAACTGTTATGATTCCCACTAAGTGTGCCATAGCCTTTACTTGTACCCGTTCTTATGTGTACTTTGTCTTCTGCGATACTAACAGAAGCACTGTGGAATTTGATTGCAGCTTGTAATGGTTGTGGATGCTCGAGATCCATTATTTTACCGGTGTCCTGATCTTGAGGTATTTCATATCATATTCCATAAATAGTATGCGCGAAGAGACTGATCGCATTCCGATCCTTGCCGAATTGGACAGGCATATGCAAGAGAGATGGAAGAGAGCAAGAGAACTCTGCTTCTGGTAAACAAAGCCGATCTCCTGCCATCTTCAATCAGGTTAGTCCATTTGTTTTCACTCCTCGGTGTAAACACTAGTATTGTTAATGGGTCACTGAAAATTTCTATTTCTGCAGACGGGAGTGGGCCAAGTATTTCCATCTACATGGTATTCTGTACATATTTTGGTCTGCAAAAGCTGCCTCTGCGGAATTGGAAGGCAAACAAGAGATGATTAAGGAAGTAGCGAATCCTTCTCAGGAATCTACAGATTGTGGTGAAGATGCAAAAATTTACAGCAGGGATGAGCTCTTGGGCCGTTTGCAGGCTGAAGCAGAGGCTGCTTTGTCTGGAAAGGGCTCCAATAGCAGAAGCATCGATGAGCATCGCCTTGTAAACGCAAGACCAGAAAACAAATCAAGCAGGCATGTTGTTGTGGGCTTCGTTGGTTACCCGAATGTGGGGAAAAGCTCTACTATCAATGCGCTGGCCGGCCAGAAACGAGCTGGTGTTACTTCCACACCTGGGAAGACAAAACACTTTCAAACTCTTATCATATCTGAAAGGCTCATGCTTTGTGACTGCCCCGGTCTAGTGTTCCCCTCTTTTTCCAGCTCCAGATATGAAATGATTGCGTCAGGGGTGCTGCCCATTGACAGGATGACTGAGCATCGGGAGGCTGTGCAAGTGGTGGCCAACCATGTACCCAGGCGAATCATTGAAAGCGTTTACAAAATAAAGCTACCGAAGCCCAAGCAATGCGAGTCACCATCGAAGCCACTGTCTGGTCAAGAGTTATTGAGAGCTTATTGCGCCTCTCGTGGTTATGTAATTTCCAGCGGTCTGCCGGACGAAACAAGAGCTGCTCGTCAGATTCTCAAAGATTACGTCCACGGAAAACTTCCTCATTTCAAGCTGCCTCCAGGAACAATGGACAATGACATGTACTTTTCAGATGCATTGTCATGCTCGGGAATCTTGGAAGCATCTGAACTTGACAGTGGTGGCGGATCTTGCGACCCATCGACATCTGGCCCTGATATCAACTGTTCTGATAAACTTTTGGACTCTGCCATTGATGAGCTTAGATCATTTGATACTTCGGTTGGAGGTTCATATACAGCTGCTCCTCCCAAAAAGAAAGCTGCCACTGATAGTCACAAACATCACAAGAAGCCTCAAAGAAAGAAGGACCGCACTTGGCGTGTGGGGAATGACAATGGCGATGGGATGCCTATCATTCGAGTATTTCAGAAACCTCCTGTAAGCAGCGGGGCGTCAATGGTAGGATCAGGCTGACAGTATCATCCTGATTTTTCCACTCGCATGCTACACCAGTATATGTTTGTTATTTGGCTTCTTCTTTTGACTTCTCGATGTTGTTCTCAACCTCTCCATCCGAGGCTTAGTGGCGAGATCTATACCAGGGATGGGGTGTCGAACTTAAGTGTTTCAAAGCCAAATATGTGTCAACGCTACCTTCATCATCAGTATTGATATTCCACCTTATCATTATTCACCGTGTAGACATGTTTTCAGTGACTGACTGGGGTTATAATCTATGCGATTGGGTTTCAAACATTTGGTTTCAAGCATTTGAAATTGAAAGAATTTGGAATGTACTAAATACCTTAGTGACCTAAAATGTCACATGATTGTTATTTTCGCACTTCACATGAACCCATTTTTAGCTATACTTAGAATTTTTTATTGCACGTAATATTTATTTCTCCCTGTCAAGTCTCTTGAAATATCTCATCATAACTCAATCCTCTTGATCTACAGTGATGCGCCAATAGTTTCATGGATACTGCGACAGTCTGAACCTAGAAACTTCTGTGTATCTCAGTTCTGTTAAAAAATGAACTATTTTTCTATCCTTGGATTTTATCAGCTTTGGAAATATCTATAACATTGACTTTTGATTGATGTAATGCTGCGAGAAGCACAAGCGGGAAAAGCAAGAGTGGGAGACAAGCGGAAGAGAGACTAATGGCTTAAGAATGCCCAAGGAGAAGCGAATAAGAAAAAACAGTGAAGCTAGAGATGGTTTCGATGGTGAAATGAATAGCTTAAATAGTGAAGCTCGAGGTAAAGTAAAAGAGAAGAAATAAGTGACGTGTGTCCATTGATGTGGCTAAAGCTCCTGGTTGGTATCCAAATTTGATTTCCCTAAAATAATTGGAGATATTCCCAATGGGTGGTGTGGAAACAACATTTGGCTGGTGCCCTGATGATAAATCCAAATGTAGTGGTTTAGTGTCGTTGCTTTATTTCAAACTTAACTAACAATATTTATGAAAATGTCCACTTAAATACTCTATAATTATTATAGGGCAAGTAAGGGGTCGATCCACGAAGAGGTAGAAATTTAATTTGGGAATTTTTTCGAAGCTTGAAATGAAGGAAATGAGTTTAAAGACGAGAATTATACTTTCTAGGATTTTTCTGGATTTTCAGTTAATTTATATAATATTCAATAGAAAGAAAACTCTAAAAACATTTTAATACTAATTTTCCTAATTTTAATTAACACCATAAATCAAAAATAAATATTTTAAAAAATTTCTGGAATTTAATTTACACCAAAACCACTAGAAATATTAAAAACGAGATTTAGAGATTTTTTAGATGTTAAAATCACAAGAAATTGATTGTATGAATTTTAGTGATTTTCCTATTTTTTGGAATTTGTAAATGTAGAAAATAATATTTTCTGAATTTTTCTAAAATTTGGAATTTTTAAATGCAAAAAATGTAAATTTACCTTCTCCGGCGATCGCTGGTGGCGGCGACGACGAGGTGGCAGCGGAGTGGCAGTTTGGGTTTTCAGGTCGGTGGACCCGGTCTAGCCTATGTAGGCGACCTATTGGGTCAGCCCAATTAAGGCAGAACTTAGCCAAATGGGTCAGCCCAATTGATCTTGGCCCAATAGGGTCAGGACTTAGACGATTTGGCTAAGTTCTACACAAGACACTCTTGTGCTTGGCGGTCCACGCACGGCCCGGGCGCGGACTGGCGGGCTGAGGAGTGTCCCTGCCACACAAGCGCCAGACAAGTGTCGATCGCCGACGGCTATGAAGTGAAAAACTTGGGTTTTTAAGGGATAAAAATTGATTTTAAAATGTCTTTTTTGGGATTTGAAGTGGGGATTGTTGGAGGATCTAGAGAGATAGAAATGGGTTTTATAGATAGAAATAAACCACTATAGAGTGAGAAAATGTTGAAATGAGGAGATAGAGAGAGAAAATGAAGAAGGGATATAGAAGGTGTTTGAGAGAGAATTCAAAGGTGCAAATGAAGGATATTTTTTATGAAATTTTGAGGGAATGAACTAGGGGTATGGATGAAGGTCTATAGAGAGGAGTCAATTCTAGAGAGAGAAAGTACGGACAAGTGTTTTGAGTGAGAAAACGATGGTTTTAAAGGGAAAATAGATAGATAATGATGGCAAAGTAGAAATCTATGTTTCCTCTCAAGTCTGGATCCTTATATTTTTCCAGGATCAAGCTTTTTTAATGCAAACAAGAGTTGAGATTTAGTGAAAACTTCAATAAACTTACATCAAGCAGATTGAACGAATTGGATTATGAAATATGACTTGTCCTGCTTGCCAGCCACTTGCTGGAGAACATCCAGAATGAGGGGAATTGAGGGAGAAAAATAGTATTTATACATAGGAATAATTAATAAAATACCCCTTTGAGCATTTTCTGTTCTCTTTTCTTGCCATTTTGCTTCTTTTTCTCAATTGGTTGAGAGCTTTGCCTTGTAATTTCCAGCTTCTTTCTTTTGTAAGGTATTTTAAGGACCAATAGGTAGGTCAGGTCATGGCCCAACCCCTTTTGATTTCTATTTTAGATGCCCAAAACACCATTTTATCATTTCATCCCATTTTGATAATCACTAAGCTCCCACAAAATCTCCAACTCCTTGAGAATCGTATCTAATCATTCCTATAAATTTATGCACATTTGGAGCTGCAAAATACGCATCAGTAATAAAACTACTTGACTTCAAAGAAGTCAAGGAAGTTAGTTAAAAAATAACCATAATGTGCAAAATTGGAAATTATAGCTAGTTCATAACTATTTAGTTAATTCAAATGATAACATGAAAAATTCTAAATTAATAATACCAAAAACAGCTAAAATGAATGTAAATACACATGCATTTATCATGATAGCACCTGACCTGTTGGATATCCCAAAATGTGTGAGCAGTCGATGAATCACTCTTATTGCACATTTCTCCATGACCCTAAAAACTCTTAAAGGTTATATAATGAGAAGATTGCCTTAAAGACCTTGAACCTTGTATGTGCCCTGAAACCTGTTATGCTCAGCTAGAAAACTACAAATTTTTTTCTGAAAAGCCAGTATTCTTGCTTATATTTTGATAGGATCCTTGATAGGATCCTCAACCTATTTCGGGGGTAGTTTCATCATGTTAGTCCACAAAGGGTATTTCAATCATTTGGCTATTGTGTATTTCCTTTAAATAGTGATGTCATTTCTTTAGGAGAGCAGCCAAGAAGAATGAAGTACGGATCTCTTATCTCCCTCTTTCCACATCTAGGTCCTCTCTCCCTCCCTCGATGATCCCCGTCCCTTGAGATCGTCTCTACTGTACCACATCTTCAGGCAACTCGTCCCAGGTTGATCCCTACCCCCTCTGTTCGACCCCTCTTATCATTCCCCTTTTGACTTTCCTACCCCGGGAACTTCTACCTCGCCTCGTCCGCTACTCCCCTCCGATATGAGTCTATATTGAGGTTTGCATCACTTTTTGGGGTAGACATGCGAGATATTATATGATAACATGCATGAGCATGATAATGATTATGCTATCCATTATGCAATAAATTTATAATGATAAACTAGCACGATATGGGTGCACTTTTCAACTACACTACTTCCTTATAGTCATTTGTACTAGGAATTTTGATTTAATGGAAACAAAACAGCAAAGCTTTAAAAACTTTGTGCCTGGAATGTGTCCTAAAATCTGTTATTCTAAGATAGAATACTCCATGACTTTTAAAGAACTTCTCCGACTTCATGGTATGTTTGCGGAGTAAGATATGCGATATAACTATGAAAGCATGGTAGTAAGGGATGATTATGATACATTTCTCCTGAGGGACGTGTCCTGAAAGAGGAGGTAGGAGATGGCCTTTGCGGGATGGACTACGCCAAGGAGGGCAAGGACGAAGAGGGATATCGAAGTGGGCGTCGGCAAGATGGTGGGGAGTCTTATCTCATACTCCATGTTCTGCCCTCCTACAAAGGGGCCTACATATTAAAGGGAGAGCGCTGAGACAAAAAAGGCCCATAGTGGGCTTATTACAGGGGACAGAGCCTATCGGCTTCTGTTACAAACTTTGTACTGTCAAGTTACAATAATAACCCGAGATTTCATTATTACACTTTCCAACTGCATTACAAAAGAAAATTCACCTATACTTTAATAACTAAATCAAACCAAATATCAATCCCTTAAAATGGTGTCGGAAATATATTTCCGAAGGTCAAAATGATAAGTTTCAACCCATAATCAACGGATGCCAGTCCCTTCGTCTAAGGGCTCCAAATTTGGTGAATAACCTTTTTTTATACATGGAAATATTCATGAAATAGCAGGATCACATTATTCTCCAATGCATATGATCCGCGAGCTCAAAAATTTGTATACCATAAATGAATTGTTTTATGCTAATTATTCCTCTTTTTCTGTTTTTTAAACGTTTTCGTCCTAAACATCTGTATCAATAGGTTCCAGGAACTCATTTTGTTTGCTTGAAGAGACGGATCTCCCTAGTGTTGTCACTAATTCCAGCAGAAACCAGGCAGCTTCTTGAAGCCCTTCTTGTTCATCTGCACCCTGACTCTTTCCGCATCCTCCCATCTCCCCCTGCCAGCATAGATGCTCCACAAAAGCACATAATTCCCAGAATTATTAGGTTCCAGGACGAAGAGCTCCTTCGCAACGGTCTCAGCAATGTCAACCTCGTCGTACGTCCGGCATGCCGCGAGCAGCGCTCCGAGAGCGCTGGCATACGGCTCCATCGCCATGGCACGAGCTAGCTGGTGCGCTTCCCTCAGCCGGCCGGCGCGCCCGAGCATGTCCACCAGGCACGCGAAGTGCTCTGAACCGAGTTCCACGCCGAGTCTGGACATGTTGCGCCAGAAGCTCAGTCCCTCCTCCACCAAGCCAGCATGGCTGCAGGCGCTGAGCACGCCGACAAAAGTGACGACATCCGCCTTCACCCCTCGAGTGAGCATTTCTTCAAAGAGGTCAAGGGCCTCAGCGCCTTGGCCGTTGGCTGCGAGCCCATTAATCAGTGCGCTGTACGCGAAGCAATCCGGGGCGTGGATTTGCGAGAAGCAGCCCAGCGCCCGCTCCACGCTTCCGCACTTGGTGTGCATGTCCACGAGCGCCGTGAGGACGTGCTGGTTGAGCTCGATTCCATGGCGGTCTATGTAGCTGCATATCCAATCCGCAAGTTCGGAGCTTCCGAGCTGGGCAATGGCGGAGACGGCGGAGGTCACGGCTACAGCGTCAGGGACCAGCCCCGCGCCAGCCATGCCTTTGAACAAGGCCAGGGCCTCGTTTGGGCACCCGTGTTGGGCGTAGCCGCTGATCATGGCGGTCCAGGAGACCAGATTCCTCTCCGGCATCAGCATGAACAGGTCGCGGGCTTTGTCCAAGTGACCGCTCCTCGCGAGCCCGGCGACGATGGTCGTCCAGGAGACCACGTTTCTTGCCGGCATGACATCGAACAGGGCCCGCGCAGCCGGCAGATTGCCGCTGTTGACGTGCCCCACCAACATGGCGTTCCAGCTGATGATGTTCCTTTCAGGCATTCCATCGAACAAAATCTGGGCGTCTGCCATAGAGGATCCCATTCTGGCATGGGCTCCTAGAATAGCGTTGTAACTGACGATGTCTCTAGCGATCATTTCATCGAACACTTGACGGGCACTTTGGAGAGATCCGCATTTCCCGTACATGTCAATTAGCGCGTTGGCCACGGGGAGGAAGGCAATGAGGCCCTGGCTGAGAGCCCGGGCATGGGTCTGCGATCCCGTGGCGAGGTGCTTCAGGGCCGCGCAAGAATTGAAGACGAAGGGAATGGTGAAATTGTCCGGCGGGACCCCTCGCCGCAGCATCTCGGAGAAGAGGCGCAGGGAGAGCGGCGCGGTGGCAGCGACGCCCGCGAAAGCACGGATGGCGCGGTTGAAGAGGGACACGGAAGGGAGTGGGACAGAGGAGAAGACGCGGAGAGCAGCGACGGACGACGGGGAGAGGGCAGCGTAGAGAGAAACCAAGGTGGCGGCGAGGGAATTGTTGGCGTGGAGTCCAGCCCGGAGGATGCCGCCGTGGGCCTGGCGGACGGCGGCGACAGAGGCTGCGGCGGCGCATGCTTGTAGGACGGCGGCGAGGGCGTCGACCCTGTTGTTGGGATGCTGGATCAGCCCGCGCCATGACATCTCCTACACCCTCGACCGCGCCATAACATCTCCCTACAGTCCCGATCGCGCAGCGACTTTACAAAAACGATTTTATCTTTGTTTAAAAGTTATTTCGACAAATTAATGATTTGCCTCAAATATCATAGCAGACGAGGGGCGTCTGCAAAGAATTCGAACATTTATTCAAGTAAAATAAAAACTGATACGTACGTGTATTTCGATACTAATTTATGAAAGAGAAAATGAAAAAAACAAACCTCAATAAAATGTACTCTCATGTGTACTGTCAAATAATAATTATCAGGGAAACACTCGTACCCTAAACATTCAATATATAATACATGACTGTTATTGCATGCCTATCGGGTATATGCGCATAACAGATGCGAAGCATTGTTGGAGCATTATTAATTGATGAGTACATTTCCAGTTGTTAGACCGATTATTTATTTCACAAGGAGTCTGTGCCTTTTAACAAATACAACTTGTAAACTACCACTCATTTTGAGCCAATGTCGGATGTTTGATCGGTTGGAGCATTCGAATGATCAAATCGAATCTGAACCTCGATCACACCCGGAATATATACGATTCATACTTGATTCTTGCATCGTGTTCAGATCGTATTGATCTACTGGGTCCGAATGTTCAGATGAAATAATACGGTCCAATTCGATTCGGACTCGGAGTTCAGATCGGATTGGATAGAATTGTTCGAATTAAAAAATAAACAAAATAAATATTTATAATAAATGAAATAAGAGAGAGGAAGAGAGAGAGAATGACAGAGAATGAGAGAGAGAGATCCTGAGCATGCGAGAGAGAAAGAGAGAGCCTGAGCATGCGAGAGAGAGAGAGCCAAGGGGGAGACAGAATATGAAAGAGAGAGAGAGAGAGTGCCAAGGGGAGAGAGAATATGAAAGAGAGAGTGAGTGAGTTAGGGAGAGAGAGAGAAAGAGCGCCAAGGGGAGAGAGAAAATGAAAGAGAAAGGGAGAGAGTTAGAGATAGAGATAGAGATAGATAAAACAAAAAAATAAAGAGTGAATGAGATATAACGGAACAGAGAGAGAGAGCGAGTGAGAGAGAAAAAAAGAAGATGAGTAAACGAGATAGAACAAAACAGAGAGAGAGCGAGTGTGAGAGAGTGTAAGAGAGAGATAAAACAAGAGATAGAGAGAGCACGATAGAGAGAGTCAGAGGGCTTAGAGAGAGAGCACGAGAGAGAGAACTAGAGGGAGAGAGAAAGAGAGAGTGAGAGAGATTGAGAGAGCAAATGGGAGAGAGAAAATGCGAGAGAGAGTGAACAATCAACTGAGAGAGAGAGAGAACAAACGGGAGATAGAGAGAGAGTGAGAGAGCATGAGAGAGGGAGTTCTTTTTCTTGAACTGTTTGACTTTGTTCAGACAATTAGAATATATTTTGGTCAATTTTGGTTTTTCAAACTGAATTAATTAAAATCTAGATCAAATCTACAAAAAATATGGAAAGATTCAATCTGTTTGGATCGAATCTCATTCTGATTGATTGAAATAGTTCATCAATATTTGATCACGATTTGATTTGATCCAAACCCTGATTCCTAAGTGTCACAACTCGATTTCATCAAGTGTCCATCATCATCTATTTTACTACTCGATACTGATATGTTACTAAAATGCTTCTTGCGACTTTTTTTCATGTAAAAATATTTGTAGAAATAAATGAGGAAGCTCCAATACATCACTTTCTGTGAGATAGCACTTGCCCATGTATCTGGATTGAGCTTCTCTCATGTAACCAATTTTCAATGGGCATTACCATCTTGAATATTTTGTGTTATAAATAATCATTTTTGCTTAAATTCTATAATTGAGTATTTTTCTTTATTCTGATATTGTTTCTAGAAGAGAAATACATTATTAGACCAAACTAGTACTTTATTGTCTTTTGTCAACAAACAAAGTTGCGGCATGTCTATGAACATTTTTTACACGAATATTAAGTTGCTGATAAAATATTATTTTGACATGTATATTGGCATAAAATTACTTATTTAATAGGCAGAGTTAAATGACATATTATTATAATGGCCTAGGTGTGCCACATAAGCAGGTGACTGAATTCAGCAAGAAAATTAAAAGTAATACTCACACTTATTGAATTTTATTTACATGGGTCTCAGGTATCCATATATAGGGAGGCAGATACAAGATAATGATAAAATCAATTTTATAAAAATTTAGGGAACAAGTTCCTTTTTGTCATGTTGGAGGTACTCTTTGTCCCAAGATACTCACTTGAGAACCACAAGACTTGATAGACTATGCTTCTCTGATAGTAACCCAGTCAACTAGGTTTTTTCTCACCTTTTCACTAATATTGACAATCGTTACACCTCAATAGTGTTTCCAGATATCATAACCAATATAGGTCCACATACTCATTCAGTCTTTAGCCTTTTTCTTTTCATCTTTGAAATTTAGGCCTCCATAATAGCAAGTAGACTGGTCCATTATATTATTGTTTGGAAAATATTATGAGTTCTTTTTACATGATGCGTGAGATAATGGAAACATATATGGCCACTAAGCCAATTAGACATTACATATGTTTTTCAGTATTCTCTAATAAAATGATCTGTTCATTATAGTGAAGTCTATGAATACATATGATGACATCCTAATTCTGAGATCACTAGTTTTAAGACATGTGTTTTATAGGTTTCTATTTGAAGGATACTCGAGAAGCACATCAAAATCTGATCAGAATAGCACTATCTAGTCAATGATGAGTATGGCTCATCACGTAGCCCGTAGCGTGGAGACACTAATTATAGATAGTGGATACTATTTAGTTAAAAGAGTTCACAAAATTGATCAGTATTATTCCTTGAATTTTACTATACCAACTTCTCTATCAAGTTGATGCATGTCATGGTTGTGTGAGTGGTCCTTATACTTGACACACCAAAGATGTCTTATGATCAGACATCTATACTTTGACCATGACCTACGAGTTCCTATTCATGGATAAAATCATCCTCACTCGGGTATATCAAGCATATGTCAAGATGAGATCATTTGCCTTCCCTATAAGAGGAGACAGATCAAGGAAGATGACATAATTGAGTCCCACATCAAGGTAGTGGAATATCGGAGAAGAGTTCTCTTATGATTTGCCAATGCATTAGTCCTAACTAGGATTACTGATTAGGATTTGATAGTTTACCATACCTTAAATCACCATATATGCATCAAATGGATTAGGGACAATACATACATGATACTTGACAAGGGTAAGGTTCAACGAATCAGTCAATATACTACTTTGTATCTTATGGGGTATAGCTTGGAACCCCACAAGCTGGAAACTCAACTTAGTAGTTGGATTAAAAAATTTGTGGTTAATTAATATATATGGTAATATAATTTGGATAATAAAGGTTATTATGCCATTAGAGTTTTCAACTAGATTACTATATACCCATAGACAATTCCACAAAAATGATCTTTTGGATGTTAAAAGATGTAGTTGATGGGTTTTATGAAATTTCTAGTTAAGTATAAAAAAAATCCATGAAAAAAGTCATTGAGGTCAATATTCTTTAGGTGGCTATTCTTCTTCTCCCTTATCTCTGTGGTCCCCTTCCCCCTCAATGCTATTTTAAAAGTGATGTCATTCTGATGGATAATAAATAACAATCATTACGATGAAGGAGGATTAGACATGTGGAGTACCATGTGGATATATCTAGAGGCAGCACACTTGAGCAGCTCAACATGTATAACTTGAGGAATCCATAAATCATATATTTTATTCTCACAAATGTCATTTGATCATCGTGTTTTACTGTTTGTTATAATTTGGTTAAATATATCATTTTTCAAAAACGATTCCTTCAATATTATTTTCAATACAAATCATCATATTTTCATGTCAATCATGGCCATATAACCCAAAATGGAAACTGATCTAATTAATGTTTGGGGAAATTTCTGAGAATAATAAAGAAATGAATTCATGTTTAATAAATAACGAAGATGATCATTTTTAAATTTAGTAATAATTTATTATACATAATTAATTTTGGGATTCATTAAGTTTGATGTTTATTCTTAAATTTTATTGCAAAATACTTGTACAAAATTGAAATATATCAAAATATTACTAACTCGTCATTTAAATACTATTATCAGCAACAAGTTAGAAAATCATTTAAGTATTTCACTAGCACAAAATTTAAATTTTCTATTTTATGAGTTTCCCTTGAGGAACTGGCAGTGGTTGAGTTGAAAATATTATTGCCATTGGCACTAATGTTCATCATGGCATACATAGTGTTGTTGGTACTTATATTAGGATGGACATTAGCATATGTTGTGGTGTGAACATCCATATGTGTGAACGTCAATAACAGTGTTATCATTGGAGATACTTCTAGTATGCGCAGTAGTGTGCCTAGTGGAAAATATTGTGGTTATCACATCTTTGTCAGGACTAGCGCTGTCTTGAGAACTATCATTGGCCCTAACAGCGTTGGCAGTCCTTGCACATGAGCTGGTGTGGGTGCAGAATGCCACAGCTTTGGCTAGGGTACAAAAATGAACAAAACATAACAACACACTATTCAAAATATTGAAAGTCTTTTAATGATTAGCCTTAGCATAATGTAGGGTGCTTGTACAAAGTATTAGGGGCTTGATCAAATGTTTGGAGATTTATTATTTTCTTTTATTTGGATATTGAGGGATCTCAAATTTTCATCCATAGAGAGAGAAAAAAATTGAGGTCCCCTAATTTATGAAACAGGTTCCTTCCACATCTTTAAATGTTAAAATCATCATAATGTAATATTTAATACACATTTTTTAACATAATTAAATTATTATTTTTAGTCCTTTATAAATGTATATGATCTTACGAGATATATATTTAAACATGAAAATACCAAAATTCCACAATTTGGCACTCTTGAGTTCATTAAAAGATCAAAGATTGATAAATATAAACTTAACTACCAAGACCTTCATAAATATACTACAATATCTGATAAAATTATAAGGGACTGGTGAGCCAATCCAATATCCCAAATATTGTTATTGGTCATTAATACATTATCCAACTTAGTGAATCATCTTAGTGCACATGTGATGCTAGTAATGAAGTCCGTGAATACATGAACCAACTTATTGAATCATAATCGAGATATGAATAGTCTTTATGGATGAATTCTAAATATTCCTATTCAATGGATACTCAAGAAGGGCATCAAACCTAACTCATGTAATGAGTATGGCTGATCCTCTAAACCATTAGTTTGGAGACACCAATGATTGATAGTGGGTATCTCCTTGGCAGAAAGAATTCATAGAGTTAATATGTACAAATCCCAAAATGGGATCGTACCAAACTGTCGATTAGGTTTGCACAATATACGATTGTGTAAGTGGTCCCTAGACCTGAAACACCAAAAATGTCTAGTGGGCAGACTGTTGTACTTTGATTGTGACCTAGGGGTTCCTAATCAAGGAATGCTGAAGATTCTTAGTTCAGGTGCATCAGCAAGTTTAAAAACATGATTGAGTGGGTAAGATGAGATTGTTTGTCTTCGGTTTTAGAATCAACAACTCAAGTAAGATGATGTGATGAAGTCCTTATCAAAGGTAATGGAATATTATAGAATACTTCTCAAATTATTTCTGAGCACACTAGTACTAACTCAGATTACTGATTAGGGTTTGATAGTTGACCAGACACCAAGTCATCCTAGAAGCATTAAATGGTAAATGATGAGGTAAATGTACCATGAGCGAGTCAAGATACTCCTTTGTATTTTCCTTGGCCCTTAACAAATTTACTACGACCATAATAGCTCAAGGCCATACCCTTTGTCTCCCTTCTTCCCTTCGTTCCTATGCACTCTGGATATGATTGAGAGGGAAAATGATGCCAGACGTCATCGGGGACGTCATTCGGTCAGGTATCGAGATGATGCTCTGATACCAGGATGATGTCGGATGTCGTCAATGACGTCGTCCGACGAATAATCCCTAAGGATACAAAACTACGTGATGCGAGGTGCCCTAGGTGGATGTACGTGCATGCCTCGACTCGTGGGGTTCGCCGAGCTCTGAGCTCTGGGATGAGCAACCGGTGACGATGATGGTGACCCTCTGACCCTCATCGAAACGATGATGGTGACGATGTCAAGTGGAATAAATCCGTTGGCGCTTGCACATAACAGACGGGCTCGACCTGTACCTAGGAAATCACTCGTGATGTAGTTTTCTCGATGTAATCTCTCACCTAAACTAACCCGAGAATGGTGGAGTGCATCCAAAATATATACAGAAGGAAATAATTTAATGGACGAGCAAGAGATCGACGTACCTTGTCGGTAGTGTCACTTGTCGACAATGTATTGATCGGTGTAGGGACCGGTGCACACAGGAGTGGTGGAGACGTTCTGGAGATGACACTGCGTGGCTCAACATGCGACAGAGTGGCGGCACTAGAGCGTGACACTGGAGGGAGTCAAGGGCGAGGAAGCAATGGGAATGGTGACGAGACACACGAGTGAGTGGACATAAATCGACGCGTGTGTTTGTAATGGGTGATACGTTGCATTTAGCACAACAGTGGTAATGGCAATGGCCGTAGCGGACGAGACCAGACGCGACGTAGATGCGGGAGCAATCAGTGATGGCGGCGATTGCTGGCGATGGCTGTGGCGGCGGTGAGCATCAAGGCAACAGCTGTTGACAATGCGGGTGATACAAACAATCGAGGGCCGGTTGGTTGATGCAGGCACTGCCGAACACCACCAAGTCGATAGGCACGATCGGCAATGGTATTGGCGACGCCTTGGCAGCTCAAGAGCACCCAACGGACCGCAACGGGAGGCAGTCAGGCTGGCGTGTCTGCGCTAAGCTTTTGGTTGAGCGGCGCGGATACACTCAAGCGCGACCCTATGGCATGATTCCAGGCGGTGGGGTCGCAGATTGTATGCTTTTGCGGTGGGGACCCTATGGCAACGTCGAGAGCGACGCTTTTGTGGGTAGTGAGAACCGCAAGTGACTCGGAGTCCCGGTCGATTGTACGCCAGGTGCAGCCTGGCGCGCATGAGACGGTCACGCGCTAACCACGTTGACCATTGAACGGGCAGCGCGATGTGGCGATCGAGGGCTTTGCACCACGTTTTGGGGGAACTTCAACCCAGCTAAGGAGTCGACATGCGGTGATGATTTAGCGCCGATGGCTCGATCGTGGGTGAGGGACTCTGGGGAACGGAGTCTAGCGCTAGTCTATTGACCATTGGATGGGCAGCGCGAGGTGATGACCGCAAGTTTCTTGCACCACGTTCCGCAAGAGCATCAACTCAATGGAAGAAATTGCACGTGGAGATGATTCTTTCCCTTCCTACCTCTTCTTTTCCTTTCCCTTCTCTTCCTTTTTCCTCCTCTCCTCCTTTTTTCTTGTGAGACCCAAGGATGAACCAAAACTTCTTCAAAATGATAAACTCTGGTCTGATTCTAGGGCTCCATCATGCCCCCTTATATAGGGGCACGATGGTCCTTACTACGGGCATAAGTGCCCTTAGTAGGGGGGGGGGGGGCTTAAACATAGGACCTCCCCTACTTTAACACAAAATACAAACTGATTTGACGCGTGCTCAATGACACAAATCAACACAACATGCAATGATATGAACACGACCATGACAATACGGATACCGACACGACAAAAATGAAAACACAAACACGATAAACACGGAACTGAACAAACAGGATAAAATGACTAAAATGAGCACGAGCCGGCGTAAAATTCAAAATGGTCGATGGCGCGGCCGGGCCTTCACTTGGGTTGTTAAACCCGGAGGTCTTCACCGTTGCCTTGGCGTTCTCGGTCAGATGGGACGTGAACCGGTGGGCCGTCGATGACGTGAACCAGTGCTTAGTTTCTTCACCCGACGACGTCTCTACTGAGGTGGACTGGCGCGTTCCATCAGCAAAACAATGCCGGTGGAGTGAGAACAAGGCTCATCAGAATGAAGAAAGAGATTTGATGTCCCATGGATCATGTGGATATGTTTAGGGGCTGAAACTTGATCAGGTCAACGTATCTCAATCAAGGAACTAAGAAATCAGAGATCCAATATATGCATAAGTTATTTGATGAATTTTTTTTTATTTTTTTTTTTGATTTCTTTCGAAGTCTTCCACCATAAGAGTCATATTACCCAACAATGTCATCATAGTGTTGTATCTTGGAATCATTTAAATATGATGGATGAATAGACTTTATAATTGTTTAACATGCCAGAAAATCATAACGAAGCATTATTGGAAATTAAGTTCATAAGTTTCTTTTTTGACATAAAAGGTTCTAAAATAAATCAACAAAATATGAAAAATATATTATATAGCTAATATGGAGTAAAATGGTGAAAATCAAGAGATCTAATATACTGCTTCCAATTTTTGAGTAACTCCAAAACTATGGTTGTTTGTCTAATAAAATTAACATCTACACGTTTTCCAGTTACGACAAAAACATCATATGAAAGTGTTTTATATTTTGAACGTAAATTTTAAATTAGAACACATTTTTAAGTGAAAAATAAATATAATAAGGTGAATTGTGGCCCCTCATGTATTTATATATGTATATATATTAAAAGGCATACTCTTTAATTATTTTCTGACTAAAATAAATAAATTATGTAATCAAAGAATCTATATCAAGAGTTTACTAATGGAGGACAACTATTCAAATTTTTTTTATCAAAGATTAATTTCTATATCCATCCTGACTTCAAGATAGATGCCAAAACAGTATGGTTAGTGAGATGGTATGTAATGTCTTGAATATGGAGTACAAATGAGGATCTATGAGTGGAAGATGGGGAGTAGCGTGGATGGGACTGCATACAATATCATAAAAGTTAAAAAATTTATTTGTATGCCAACCAACATTACAACTACTAATCTATTGGCTCCCTTCTTAGCGGTACATTGTGTCGCCTTAATTTTGAGATAATTCTTAGTTAATGATAAATATTGATTTACTTTTGGTGGTTGTTTTATCTTGTGGTTAACTCTGTTTTGAATTGTTATTCAGTTGTATTACACCATCTAATTCCATAAAATTGTGGACATCTCAGCCATTCCCTTAGTGGGTCATTGCTCAATCCTAGTTCATGGATTTAAGTCCTACCCAATAGGACTAAACCTGTTCCAATCACTGTCAAATAATAAAATACATATATGTATTTTTGTGATATGAAAATTTTCATGAATATTCATTTTTCACTTTAGTAGATGTTGAAATGTCCTATCGCTGAACTAGGGTTAGTTGATTGGATGATGCATTGACATAGGACACAATCGAGTAGTAGTCAATAAATGTAGGGAAGGATCATTGATCTTTCAACATATATCCTAAATATTTGTATTCAAGCATAGTTGAGATGGACATCAAATTATTTAGATAGAATAACAATATTTGATCAAACTTGTACGATAAGTATGGATAATCTTGTGGCCGTTAGAGTGGAGACATCAAAGACATATGGTGGGTTCTCTCTAGAGAATGATTTCATTGAATTAATATATATGAATCCCTGAATGGTCGTATAAGTGATCCGTTGACCTGAGACACCAAGAATATCTCATTGATGGGCGACTATATTTTGACTACATCTTTTAACTCTCTAACTATGGGATTAAAAAAAGTCTTAGCTCAGATATAAGATGACGGGATTCTATAGCCTAGGCATAAGAGAAGTTTAACTCAAGGGAGACGATGAAGATAAATCCCAGGCCAAATTAGAGAGGATACTAGGGAAGGTATTCTCCAATGATACCTATTATACATCAGTACTATCCAAATCATTGGAAAGGGTTTAACGATTAACCATATCCCAAGTCATTCAAACGGGTTACACATAGTCACACAATCAAATATCAATCTAGGAACAACGCTTGTATCAAACACATGCCGGCCTCAATGCTTGAGCGGAAATACTGAGTAGCATTTGTTTGTGAAGTAGAGGTCTTTTGCAGTAGTTTTAGAATGCTTGGAAGTTAAGTAGAGAGGGTAGGGAGTATGTCCCATACATGAATTGGGTCATTGCATTATATCATAATTTGATTACATTGTAGTCTTAGCCATTACATGGGGGAAGACCAGGGATGATACAAAAGTAATGAGACGAGGCACCATGAACCTGGGTAGTGGCGCTCGTGCACCTTGAGGCTCGCACCCTCGTGAGCACGCCTGATGACACTATTGATACACCCATGCCCCTGGGCCACACGCCGCATGCTGCTCACCGTGCACCTGTGGGTGATGGCCCTCGACGCACCCACCGGTCCATCCTAGCCTTAATGCTCCACACACCACCAGCACTCATGCTGACACCATCGCACTCGATCCGCATAAGCATCACTGTGCTACTAGGACATGTGATATCAAAGTAGTGATTTATTGAAAAATTCATTGTACTAGATATGGATGTCCTAGAGTTATCATTAGAGATGGAGGCTCACATTTTACTGACTCTTGATTTAGACATTGTTTGGAAAAGTATGATGTGCATCATAGGGTAACTACTTGAGAATGATGCTGAGCTCTTCTTTCTTTTGTATCTATTTTTACCACCCTCAACTTTGTTATAAAATCTTGAGAGTAGTATATGAGTAGTAGTAGTTTCCTTACGCAAAATTATCATTTATCTACCATCACACATTATTTTGGGCCATCCTTTCATTCTGCTCTACCTTTTCACTTAAAATAGATATTCCTTACTCAAAAGTGACATACACTTCTTTTTTTTTGATAAACAATTAGATATTCTGGGTTCGGGGTTCCAAGTTTAAGATTCATGGTTTGGGGTTCAAGTTTCAATTTTGAAGGTTTAAGGTTTACATTTAGGGTTTAGGGTTTAGGGTTTAGGTCTTAGGGTTCAAGTTCAAGGTTCAAGGTTCAAGGTTCAAGGTTTAGGTTCAGGTTTCAGGGTTGAAGGTTTCTATAGGTTTTAGGATTTAGGGTTTACAATCTTGTTTTATCAGGTTTGACAGACCCAAGGTTTGTGTTGGTAGACTCATCCAACCATGCTTTGGATGCCACCGATGGGATTTTATATGTAAGGTTGAGTGTGTATAGGAGTTTATATGCATAGAGTGGGCATAAGTATCCCAATTATACTCGGATCTTACTCTCCCACGCCCATGACACAAAGAAAAAAAATACAATAGTGATATTGATGTAGGTCATGTAGGATACCTCATGTGATGATCACTTGTTCTTGTCCCTCAGAATTGGTGATGCACGGAGTAGGTGCATGCTTCATGCCATCAATAGGTACCATTGTAGAGGTGCGAGAAGGGTACAACACTTAGGCAAGATGACGTGCACTCCCTTCTCGAGTGCTCCACGCAATGCCCAATTGCAAGGGCTGTCATCACAATGGTGCGACATGTGCATAGAGTTGTCATGCTCTCTAGAGATTCCATTGGGAGCGTTAGCATGCATGGAACATATTCACTAACAATCGTGAGTCTGATTCTATGATGATACCTGATGACTCTCAATATGTCATCAAATATTAAGGATTTCTTGAGCATGAAAGTGTCATTTGCATTCATTTAATCCATATCGGCTATATCTTATGTGCATTATTTTCCTACTTACTAACCCCACTTGATTCATTGAATCAAGTGGATTAGATCTCACTTATTGGATTTAATGAGTTCAGATATGGATCAAGCATCAAGAGAAATGCAGGTGACTAAGAGAAGCTGGCGAAAAATTATAAGGAAGAAAAGCCCTAAAAAAATCTCCAAGAAGCATAATTGAGAGAAACATATAAATAGCCTCTTGAGGGCTCACATTAGGTGGTCCAGAAATTCAACCTGAACAGGCTAGGGCTTGGAGGATAGAGTTCTGCACCCTCCAAGAGCTGATGAGCATTGGAGCTAGGAGAGAAGCAAGCTGAGGAATAGCTGGAGCACGACGATCATCGCCTTGCCGGAAGGGAGTGACACAAGGAGGTGTGAGGGTTCCAGTTTCAGTTCTAGTCTTCTTCTCCTTTCTAAGACAATCAAATTTGGGATTGGAAGGTACTCAGCAGTGCTTCCAGTCATTCCGGACAAGATTGTTCTTCGTTCTAGTTTGATTTCGAGTTCATCGTTTGTTCAAATCGATCTTCCTTTCTTTCTCCTAAAAAAACCCACTGTTGTTCTTCACAATCCAGTGTGAAATCGTCTCCTTTAGCAGCTTCCAGGCCGCCAGTAGTTGAGGCAGCCAGCACCCAAGGCTACAGTCTAGGTTGCCAACAGCCCAAGCCGCCACCCGCCTAGGGCGTGGGCAGCCAAAGCTGCCAACAGCCAGGCCGCCAGCAGTGCACACTGCCAGCAGCCCATGCCGCCGGCAACCAAGGCCGCTAGCAGCGCAAGCTGCGGGCAGCCAAGGCCGCCAGCAGCACACGCTGCCAGCAGCCCACGCCGCTGGCAACCAAGGCCGCCAGCAGCGCACGCTGCCAGCAGCCCACGCCGCGGGCAGCCAAGGCCGCCAGCAGCGCACGCTGCCAGCAACCCACGCCGCGGGCAGCCAAGGCCGCCAGCAGCGCAAGCTACAGGCTGCCAAGGCCGCCAGCAGCGCACGCTGCCAGCAGCCCACGCCGCCGGCAACCAAGGCCGCCAGCAGCGCAAGCTGCGGGCAACCAAGGCCGCCAGCAACGCACGCTGCCAGCAGCCCACGTCGCAGGCAACCAAGGCCGCTAGCAGCGCAAGCTGCGGGCAGCCAAGGCCGCCAGCAGCACACGCTGCCAGTAGCCCACGCCGCCGGCAACCAAGGCCGCCAGCAGCGCACGCTGCGGGCAACAAGGCCGCCAGCAACGCCGCCGCCGGCAGCCCACGCCGCGAGCAACCAAGGCGCTAGCAGCGCAAGCTGCGGGCAGCCAAGGCCGCCAGCAGCACACGCTGCCAGTAGCCCACGCCGCCGGCAACCAAGGCCGCCAGCAGCGCACGCTGCCAGCTGCCCACGCCGCCGACAACCAAGGCCGCCAGCAGCCCACGCCGCCGGCAACCAAGGCCGCTAGTAGCTCAAGGTACCGGCAGCCCCGGCAGCCAGGGCAGCACACAGACGCGCTGCTTGCGCCTCTGCAAGCAGCTCAGGCTGCGAGCAGAGACATCTGCAGGGCGCCCATAGGGTGTTCGTGGATTTGCCTCCAAGGGTAAAAGTAAAATCTTCAGTAAAGAAAATCTTTACTGAAGATTTTGCTGAATTGAAACTTTAAAAAGAACACTCTGTAGATTTTACTGAAAAATTTTAAGTGACCTATTGCGACTCAATATATAGATCTGAATACACATATTGATTTGAAAATAAAGTACTGTTGTTTTAATTGCTCTCTGTGGAGCGACACCTTACTCGCCCTAAGGCTGTGAGGTTACAAATATTGTTGCATAAGCTCAATCCTCACGCGATTAACCAGTAATTAACCAGTAAAAAACCACCTAATTTGAGCTTATCAATACCATGAAGGTTTTGCTCCTCACAAAGGAGGAAGCCATCGCGTATCACCATAGCCTCGACTTCTATGTTAGTTTGAGCTCCATAAAATTGTGAGAAAGCGAAAATGATACTCTTTTTGTGATCTCTGAGGATACCACATCCACCGGTTGGGCCCAGGTTCCCTTTGGCCACATCATCTAAGTCGAGCTTGAGAGAGCCCATTGGTGGTGGATACGAATGGACAATCTGTAGCTAGTTAGTGATGTGGTTCAAAGCATTTGGGATGCCCTAGATGTTGAGGTATGAGATGATTAGTTATCCGTATCCATTGTTTAACGCATCGCATGACTTGTGGTGCACTCCTAGTGGACCCTACAAAACAAGAAGAATTTTTCCTATTCCATATCTTCCTTTCTGTATCCATGATGATGTGTAGATAAGGGCTAAGCTTAGACTGTGGTTACGAGATAAAGATCATGTTAAAACACTCTAACGATATTAATATAGTATGAATACGAAAATGTAGACATCAAATATGAGTAGAGTGACCCCACATTTAATAGAAATATCACTATAGAAGAAGATGTGTTCCATAGTCTCAACTTGAGGAGAAGGGGGGCAATAATGGCAGCGCAAACTAATGGAGTGACCAATAGGGGTCCCCTGATCTTGAGGAGGTAGGCTGTAGTGCATGAATCTCTAAATGAAGAACGAGATGCGGGTGATCATTTTTGGTTGCTAGATGCGTTGACCCCAAGCTTGCATAGGGACACTTTCTCAAATATAAGGTGAACGATAACACAAACTCTCATTAGGCGTTAGTGTCTAGATTGGATGATCAAGGGAAGTCCCTATCTCAGTGGCCATAGCTGTTAGTAAGATGTCTAACAGAAGTCCATGTGCTCCCAAAGGAGTTTCATGTTCCCCGTCAGCAATTGAGTCACGCTGAATCGAAGGCGATTGATGTAATACGCTATCGGCCGAGATCGATCGGCGCGTATTACACCACAGATGACGGCAAACTTAATGTGACGTAATGATGCAAACTTTAAAGGGTAACTACAAGTATGGATAAATTAACTAATAGGGTTCAAAGATCGACTAAATTGGCAAAGTTTGATTGGACACAATTGACTTCCCGACATCCCTTAGGGCCAACTAGATGCATAAGATGAGGGGTAGTATGACGTAGGATGGCTAAGGAAAAGGGCGACTGAGGAGATGAATGGGATGACGACGGGTAAATGGTGATGGACGGGTTTGGAGGAAGGGATAAAACAAGCCACAAAAATCACACGGTCGGATTCAGACTTTAAAACCGATGAAAATCTGGTGGTGCAGCTCCGACCCTTGTCGAGGGCGGGAGTACTGTCTTCCCTCACCGCGACGATGCCTAAGCACCGAAATCAATATCCGAATTCGCGTCGCGAAGAAACACTCGAGAAAGAGAGAGAAGAACTGGAAATCCAAACCAAGTCTAATTCTGTCGGCGGTGGAAACTTCTCGAGAAAACACTGGACGGAGAACACTTTCGACACCAAAGGGTTCAGGCATACCTCGGCACTCGTAATGCGTGAAGAGGATGCGGGAAATTCCAATCGTGACGAGCTGGGCGAATCTGGGCGTTGAGCGGCCCACTGGACGAGAAAGATCCTAGGAGTTCCGGGCGTTGAACGGCCTTGGTAGAGAGTAGATGGCGTCGTCGCAGAGTCAGGCGAGGCGAATACCCGTGCGCGTGAAGCGGAGTGCGCGGAGTGCGGCGGAGTGCACCCAGAGTGCGCGTAGCACACGCGGCTCGAAGCGTGGATGGCGTCGACGACGAACCGTTGGATGGCCTCGATGACATTGGTGGTCGGCGTGCGGCGTGGTGGGCAGCCGCGGGCGCGGCGCGGGCAGGCGATCGGTGTGCGGCGGCGTCGTGCGGCGCGCGCCGATCGCGAACAGCGATCGGCGCGGCGTGCCGCGGCGGCTAGGCAGCCCTAGGCGACCTTGGATGGGCGGCCTGGGCGGCCCTGGTGGGGCTGCCTGGGCGGCCTTGGGGCGGACTTGGCTGGGGCGGCGTGGGCTGCCCTGGAGGGGCTGCCTGGGCAGCCTTGGGCGGCCTTGACTGGGTCGGCGTGGGCGGCCCTGGCGGGGCTGCCTGGGCGGCCTTGGCTGGGGCGGCCTGGGCGGCCCTGGCGGGCTGTCCGTGCGGCCTTGGGCGGCCTTGGGTGGGGCAGCCTAGGTGGCCCTGACAGGGCTACCTGGGTGGCCTTGGGCGAGAGAGAGGGTGAGAGGGAGAGGGAGACAGAGAGAGTGAGGGTGGCGAGAGAGGAAGGAGAGAGGGTGGAAGGCCGTCATCACTAGGCGGCGGCGGCGACGATGACGATGACGATGACGACGGCTAGGGTTAGGAGGGATAGGGGAGGCTGGGCAGTTCTCCAAGAAGAGTTAAACAAAACTCAATTCTTGAAATTATGACTGCCTAATGTTTCTTGAAAACAATGGCCTATATATAGGCCTTGGAGGAAAGAGAAAATGACAAGAAAGTAAAGATGAGACATTAAAGATGTGCGCCGTGTCACGCCAAAGGGCAGTTGTGGATCTGCCTCTAGCGTCGTGTCATGACGCGCGTAGGGACGTGCGCGGGTGGAGATGTGCTTGTCGACGGTTGCGGCGTGTTGACTTTGTTGTTGACTTCGGCTGACCGTGGCGGGTTGACTCTGGTTGACCGTGGCGACGCGTTCGAGGGTGATGTGTTGGCATCCTCGCCATCATAGTATCACTACCCGACGGCGTCCAGTCCCACAAGTAGACGATTAGTGTTTCAACAAATAATTAAAGTACCTCTCGCTAAGTGTGTAATACTCGGGTCAATAGCGTTGGATCCTAACACTCGAGGCATAGAAAATAATATTATAGATACTGTATGGAACGTAATGAACTGCGTAGGCAAAAAGGGATCGGCAGAACCTGGGGTGGAGACACGTTGTAATCATTGCAGGAATGAATTGGCTTTTGATTTCGATGATTGGCACACCAGCGAACGAGAAGTACATCCATCACAGGTCTGACAAGGGGAGGAGATGGCGTGTAGATAGTCTGCTTGGGCTGGCGGGTGCGTCACAAGCCTTTGCGTGGGCGGGCACGGCAGCGCGTGTGGGCGGCGCTCGGCATGCGGGAGTTGGAGCGCGCAAGCATGCTCGGAGTGGCGCTCAGCGCGCAGGTGCGGCCGCGCGCACAGGGACGGCATGCAGTGTCCAAGGATAACAGTGCGCGCATGCGCTCAATCAGCAATACCCCCTAGATGACTGATTCAAGATGCGATGTTGGAGGCAGTTAGCGTTCTTGCAAGAATGACTTATAGAATCCCGTGTTGAAGGATCTTGCACCGGACGGTGCGATGGAGGGTAGGGTGACCAGGAGAGCAAAGAACAGGTCGAAGGTCGGCCAAAGACGTCGACGCTGCTCCAGCAAATTTGCCCACTAGAAGGTCAACTCTGACGTGCAGGGTGACGAGAGAATTTGAGTTACCTGCCAGAAGGTGAGGTTCTTGGGCGGATATCGGACATAGGAATCCATGCGGATGAATTTTTGAGCGACAATCTTGATCAGAAAATTTGACCCGGTGGGGGTGATCCTTGATATGAAACAGCAATGACAATCAGCGTCTTATCGATGGAGAAGACCACAATCTGGTCGTGGAAGAGAGAGAGAGCCACGATCTCACACGTTCAAGACTCTCACAACTACAACCCTTCTAATTCTTCTAAACTCTCTAAGTGCGAAAAAAAGAAAACACTAAGAAAGAAACAACTTTGATTTTCAAATTCCAGTCTAGTCTTTCCTCTTGGGCATGCCATCCTTATATAGGGTCGAGGCATGCCCAGTTGGGCGTAAGTGGAGGGAACCATCTCGAGACGAGCGGTTCTCTCAAAACAACGAAAATAAATGTTTGAAATGGACAAGGCCAAAATACGACAGGCCCAGTACAGAATCTGGTGAAGAAATTACAACAATAATAATAAAAAAGAAATAAACAAAAACAGATGCGGCTTCATCTTCACGCAGAGTATTTGAACGATGTGTCACGGGCGTTGGCTCGTGCGACTCGGTGAGGTTTTTGCCGTCGTTCTGGCTTGATGGTGAGATGGTCCCCCATCAGCGATGGTGAATAAAGCTAGGGTGGTGAGCTAATGGGGGTGGCTACAAGCCAATCATCATACCATGCACTAATCATGATGTGTCTAACTTGCTAGCAAGTCACAATAGATATATCTAGCCAGTGGTATTGCCATGTACACCATTTTTGGGGCCTTTGATATTGGGCTCACAAGGAGCTCACTCCCTGTAGTGGGCCAATATAAAGTGCCCTAACGGGTAGCTCGTGGTACACATATGTCCCATGAGCTTCTTCTGAAGTATATCATGGACGTCTTGAGGGTGCCTGATCCCTAGCCCCTCATCATCCATTAGTTCACATGTTTTCTTCCAACATACCCAATGATGTTGGTGGGCTGCCTTTAGTTGACCTGACTAAATGAAGTGACCACATAGGTGCCCCATGGATAGAAAAATGATGAGAGATATAAAGTGTACCCCTAGGGTATGCAGCTAGATACTCATGAGGACGTAACGTATGAGTTGAATGCCCCCTCATGAGATAAAAATGGAGTTGCCATCTGATAAGCTGAATTTTTGGATAATTAAGATGCCTTAATTACTGTCATTGTACAATTCAGATTATGCAATTCAATTTATAAATTTACCCTAATACTTAGATGTATAGTGTGAATATCTGGGATTGTCCAAGAGAGGCTTAGTAGGTAAATGAGATGTTCAATATGATTAGTGGATCTTGAGCTGAATTTGGGAGAGGAATATAGAGGAGATAATAAGAGGAGTGATTCCTATCTGGATTTCTTGATCTTGTCAAGAAGATCCGAAACTCAGGATAGGGGGAAAGAGATGAGGATTGTATTTGTGAGATATCTATTTAGGTTTCTTGATCTTAAAATCAAGATCAAGACATCAGAAATAGAGTAGGGAATAGGATAATCTATGTAGGAATGATAATCTATATAGGAGCTGATTCAATTTTTCTCAAGAGTTTTTAGGAGTGGTCTAATTTTAAACTAAAAGGAAACAAAATGGATCTATTTTTTAGTTAATTTTTGTTTTCAGGGCTCAATATTCATCTCAAGAAAAATCAGACTCAACTCCTAGAAAGGGCCGGAACATTTCGTCCAGGCCAAGGCGATGTAGAAGAATGCAATCTAGAAATCAAGACCGGAAAGTGAAATGAAATAAATTCAGAACCTTGTTTGATCCAATAACTTCCTCCTGTGTCTGCTCAGCTGTGGATGGAAGACTCCCGAATGGTCGCAGAGAGAGAAAAAAGGGTTAAAGTACCTTGGGTAAAAGGGTAAAATCAATTTCCCTTTTGCCCTTGGCCGTCCCCTTCATTACAAGAGTTCTATAAATTTGCTGGTAATTTCCCCCGTTGGATTGAAAGTAGATGATACAACCCACCACCAAAATTTGAGCTTGATCCAACGGTGGAGTTACGAGATATGAGGGTTTGAAGTGGGCTAAGTTTCCACATTTCATCATTTTCTCTCTCCTCTGCCTCCTCGTGTTTTGTGCTTGTTTTGGCTCTCCTTTCGCCAAAATTTCCCTCCAAAATTGTCCAATCTCCTGCTGAAACCTGTCATCTAAGATATTTAGACCCAAATAAGGCTTTTGACAAATATATAAATATATTATGAGAACAAAAAGTTCTAGAAGAATACCCAAAGAAAATCAGAAAAATCAGATACTCACTAAATTAACTTCATTTTGATTTAGTGCTCAACAAGTGGTTCTAATGCAGATAAATGATAATTCCATATGAGAATATGCATTTAGATCACTTAAATACTCCTAGATAACACACATTTATAGCATTTTACCACTGAATTTGTGTGTTATCACCATCCTTCGAGTTTTTCTCAGCTTGGACAACAAGGTATCGAAATAAGAATGACATGCATGGTCAAAAAGATGGGACATTCCAGATAGACGAGAGGTAGGCATCCTAGTGAGAATTGAGTGTAACGCTAGATGATGTCAGAACATTTTACGATAGTAGATGATCCTACCATAAATCTACTCTTAGAGGCTCTGACGAGCTGGCCCTAGGCTTTATGGATTGATGGATATTATGTGGCCGTCAAGCCAATCACACTACCATGTTTATTTCAATTCCTTGAATAAAATATTTGTGCTCATTATTATTCCGTGTGATGTTTATAATAAAGTGCATGAATACATGCAATGACTTAGTGAATTATGACGAGATCATAATACAGTGATCACTAGTCTGTAAACATGTATTCTAAATATTCCTATTTGATGGATAGTCGAGACGGACATCGAATTATCCGGATAGAATAGCACTAGCGGATCCTACTTATATGATAAGTATACCTGATCATGTGGCTATTAGTGTGGCGACACTAAGGACAGATAATCGGTGCTCTTTGGAGAAAGCGTTCACTAAATTGATCCGAAGGAATCCTTGAATGGTATTATACCTAAACGTCAATCAGGTTGATTCCAGTCACGGTTGTATAAGTTGTTGAACTAAGAGGGGGTGAATTAGTTCTACTTCTTTTATTTGTATAGATTCCTTTTTTAACTCTCTCTTACTTCACTCAAGGGACAATAAATTTTTACCCTGCTTCGGGGCACTAATGTGCCCTTATTGCAGCCGCGCCTCGCCCGAGGAGTCGCCTTGACTCCACTAATCACTTTGGCAAATGCAAAGTGAGAAAAACTGTTCGCGATGTACAATCGCTCGCACTGATCTCAAGTAATTACACACTAAAAACACTTGCTCGGTGCCGACGTCTTCCTCGACCTCAATCGAGTGCCTTCTCAGCTTCCAGCAACGTTCTGAGCCTCTCCGTAGTCCACTCTGTGCTGACGAAGTCCTCACATCTAAGGCCACCATCCCGTGTTCAAGTGGATGTGATCTTTCTCCTGTTAGTGCACTTCCCTGAAAAGCAATATAATGACAATATCTTTGTTGACCTTAAGTCAACTTTTCTCCTAACCCTAGTTTTCTCCTAAATTCTGTTTTTCAACTTTCAAGTTACAAATCGTGTATCAAATGTCAATTGATGTCAACTACCAATGGATATGATCAAATGCAGTCAAAATCTAAACTTATATCAACTGGTAATAATTCTTCTCAATTGTAATAAGATAGTCCAATGAGATCAACTGATGTTTACTAATATCAGAACTATTCAAAGTAGACAATCAGATCAATCAATATTAAAGATCAATTGTCTTAACTCAAGTTAAATGTGATTTAACAAATATCAATTCAAATAAAGTAATTATAGTGAGTCTGATCGAATGTGATTTAGAAATCTCAAATTAAATCAAACAATTTCACTGTGTAAATCCTGATCGAATGTGATTTAGAAAATATCAATTCTGATCCAATGTAGTTAGATGATATCAATTTAAATCAAACACTTATATCAATTCTAATCCAATGTAGTTAGATGATATCAATTTAAATCAAACACTTGTATCAAATCTGATCAGTTATAACAAAGATATATCAATTCAAATCCAATAGGTATATCAATTATGATCGAATATATAAAAATGGGAGATATCAAATGTATTTGAATTTGCGAGTTAATGCATTCAAGAAATCGATTTAGATAGTTATTTAAATTTCATCCAATCTAAAATTCAAATTCAAGTTTACAAGATGGATGAATAATTTTCGAATTGAATTTCTTATATCTGAAGAAAACTGAATTTCAAGAACGTTACTTAAAATCAATTAGAATTAGGGCGCCTAAAATATTCCAGTATTTTGAAATCGAATTCAAAACTAATTTGAATTAATCAAAGAATTCAAATAGATTTAAAGCTGTCAATATATTCAATAATCAAGAAGTCCAAGAAAGTTCGTTATATGATTTCAAATAGTTGCAAACATCAAAATCGAATTGAATTTTATATCAATTAACTATGTAGTAAAAAGCGATTTAATCTTTAATCTTTATCAATCATGATTTCAATTAGATTTTATATTTGATTTCACATAATCAAGAAACCAAAAATAACTTGTTATTTAGATTTCAGAAATCTAAGATCAAAATCAGTTTTTCAAATTATGAATGTTCAAATTTCGATTTTAGATTCTAACTTACGAAAGTCAATGAATTTCAAGAACCCTCAAATTAATTTCAACAGAAATCAAGAAATTGGTATCTTGATTTCAAGAAATCAAGAAATTGGTATCAAGAACCTTCAACAAGATATGGAACAATCTAACCAGGATTTTCTTGAAGAATCAGTAATCACAAACATGCAGATGATGATGTCAATTAATTTCAACAGAAATCAAGAAATTGGTATCAAGAACCTTCAACAAGATATGGAACAATCTAACCAGGATTTTCTTGAAGAATCAGTAATCACAAACATGCAGATGATGACGTCCACCAGTCTTGAATTTCCTCACCACCAGCCAGAACTTTCAAGAACTTTCAGTTGAGAGAGAGAGAGAGAGATCACGATTTTTCAAGAGAAGAGAGAGAATGAGCACAAAAAAGAATACCTTAGAAAGAGGCTACATTGGATATTTATAGCCTTCAACTGTTATTGGGCCCAATTTTTCTTGTCTTATTGGGCTTCTACCTTAATTATAAACTTATTATCCCTAATATACTCCATCACATATTTATCTAATAAATGTCTATATATTACTACTATATTCAACTACTTAATTAATTTCATTAAATATCTATTATATTAAATCATCAAAATCCTTTTCCTAATATAAGTGATCCACTGACTTGAGACACCAAGGACATCTCATGAGTGGACGACTAGTTTTTTACTATAACTTACGAGCCTCTAATCATGGGATTCAAATAAGCTATAGATCAGATGTAGTAAGAAGCTTACAGAGATGATTGAGAGAATGGTAATTCTTAAAGAGTTGGGGAATTTTTTAGAGTTAAGTGATTCTCAAATGGGGCTTCAAAGGAGTAAAAGGTGTTTTGGGTCTTCAAAAGAGAGGTCTGAGGGACATGGACCTGAAGTTGTCATTACAAGAAAAAGAGGCAAAATGGTAAGAAAAGAGAATAGAAAATGCCCAAAGGGGTATTTTAGTAATTCTTCAAATGTATAAATGCACTTTTTCTCCCTCATTTCTCCTCATCAGGACATGCTCTCGCAAGTGGCTGGACACCAGGACAAGACATATTTTTTTCTTGTCCTGGTCCCTCAGGCCAACCTGTATTTCAGAATACAGGTTGTTCAACCTACTTAATGTAAGTTTATTGAAGTTTTCTCTTAATCCTATCTCTTGTTTGCATTTAAAATGTTTATCCTAGAGAAATATAATGATCCAGACTTTAGAGGAAGCATTGAGGGCTCAGTAAACTTGCATTGAGTTTTTAGGAAGCTAGATTTACATTTTTCCCATCATTATCCATCCATTAACACGTAAAATTGGTCATTTTCTCACGCTAAACACTTATTTTCCCTAATTCTCTATATAGAATCAATTATTTATCTCTCTAGACCTTCATCCATATCCCTAGTTCATCCCCTGAAAATTTCATGAAAAGTTCCTTCATTTACACCTTTAAATTCCCTCTCAATTTCCTTCTACACTCCCTCTCCATTTTCTCTCTATCTCTTCACTTCAGTCATTTTCTCTCTTTATCTCTTCATTTTGAGCTTTTCTCTCTCTAAAATTTCTTTCGCTAAACTATCTCCCTATCTCTCTCTATATCCTCCATCATTTTTCTATTTTAAATCCCAAAAAATTGCCTAAAAAATCAAGTTTTAGCCTTCTAAAACTCGATTTTTGTCCTATGTCGCGTGCTGTCATGCAGCGTGCAACCGGCAGGGCCACTCTTCTGGCCGCCGGTCCATGCACGGACAGTGCGTGTACCTGCCTTGCAAAAGAGCCCACTGTGCAGGACTTAGCCAAATTGGCTTAGTCCTGATTCATGTGGGCCAAGCCCAATAGCTTGACCCATTAGGCTGACCCACTAAGGCCAGCCTAAACTAGCCAGAACGGGCACACCAACCTACAACCCAATCCACACCAGGCCCACCAGACCAATCCACTATGGATTATCCAAACCATTTTCTACATTTAAAAATTATTAAAGAATCAGGAAAAATCAGAAAAGTAGGAAAAATTATATTCTGCATTTAAAATTCCAAAAAATAGAAAACTCTGAAAATTCAAATAATCAATTTCTAGTAATTTAACATCTAAAAAATTCTAAAAATCCCTAACTCTCGGTTTTAATATTTCTTGTAGTTTTTGGTGTAAATTTAATTCCAAAAATTCTAAAATATTTGTTTATATCTGTTGTTAAAAAATTAGTAAAATTAGCAAAAAATATTTTTAGGGTTTTTATTTGTATTTCTTTCTTCAATTTAAATCATAGGAAATTATATAAATCAACTAAAAATTCAGAAAGCCTTAAAATTTTATTCTTCACTTTTTAACTCATTTTCTTCATTCGAAGATTGAGAAAAAAAACTGAAATTAAATTTCTGCCTCTCTGTGGATTGAGCCGTTACTTTCATTATATTAATTATAGATTATTTGAGTGGAAATTTTCATAAATATTGTTGATTAAGTCTGAATTAAGATAACGACAGAAAACCCCTAAATTTTGACATATCAAGCGTCCATGGCTTGTGGAGGCGGAAGGAGAGGCCTACCAGCCAGCTAAGCCAACTCTTTATTTCTCTACCCGTATCCTCCTTGACTAATCTTGATTTCTTGTGGTAGAAATCAAGATTAGGGGTTCTTTCTCTCTCTAGACCACCTTCCATGTGGGAATTGGGTGTTCTTGGCCCAAGAACACACCCAATTCCATTCACAGCACTTGGCAGATCTCACAAGTGTGGGGTGAAACATAACCTTTAAAATCGTGGTCGAAATTACATTTTGGCCAATATTTATTCAATAAGAACAAGTCTATTTTCATCTGAATATTTAAAAATCACTAAAACATGTTCTGAACTTACCTGAATTTTTTCACTCATTAAAAATCATTTAAATGGAGAAATTCATACTTCACTACATTTACACTCCATTTAATCAAAATAAAATTGAGTATAATTCCTAAAATTCTCACACGCCCATTTTTTAGCTTATATCCACTCAAAGTTGCTCTCTGTGGTTCGACCATCACTTCCCTATTAGTGAGAAATATAAATTCCATGATAAATCTAGGGGACTCCTCACTCGATTTAGGTTAGTGATACTTAGTATAGATAATTTAGAACCGTAGTTCCCAGGTTATAAGATTATTTTTTTTATCTCTCTCTCTGTAGAGTATTGTGAGTTAGTGAGGGCCAAGTGGAAGGTGAGCTGACAAGGCCTAGGTAGGAAACAGAAGACCTTCTTCTCTCTCCACTCTCTCTCCCAAGGGTTTCCTCCTTTCTCTCTCTACATTGGAGCTGCGAGAGGATTCAAGAAGAGAAAAGTTTACACTGCTTGCGGAGGTGGAAGGAGATGCTTGCCAACAAGGGTAAGAGAATTCTTTCTCTCTCTACTATTATCCTCATTGACTATTCTTGATTTTTGGTGGTAGAAGTCAAGATTAGGGTTCCATTCTCTCTCTAGACCACTTGCCATATGGGAATGGGGTGTTCTTGGCCCAAGAGTACACCCAATCCACTTACAACATGTGGCAGACCCCTCAAATGTGGAGTGAAATGGCCAAAATGTTGCAAATCTTTGTTGAAATTTCATTTTGACCAAGATTTTTTCAATTAGGGGGTTCGATCAGCCTTGATCGGGTTGGTCGGGCATCCGATCAGAGAAAAATAGACTAGAATCCATTTTGATAAGGTTGCAATCAGATTTTGATCACAAAATGAAAGCACTAGCTGCACAGTCAAGCAAGGGCTTAAGCACAGAAGGCAGAGTTTTTGTGGGAGAATAAGAAACTGGTGATGAAACTGAGAACAAGTTCTTGATTAATTTATTTCCTCTTTCCAAAACTTAAGCATGTACTAGGGACATCAATTTTTTATCAGTATGATGATGAAACCTTCAATGAATCTTGGGAAAGGTTTCAAAGTGTGGCAGAAATGTCCCCACCATGGAATTGAGGATGTCAAGTTGTCTGATATTTTTCTATGATGGGTTGAGTGAATCTAATTAGTAAAAAGTACACAATGCTTCAGGGGGATATTTTTATCATATCCCTAGGAATGAAACATATGAATTTATAGAATAGGTGGCAGAAATTGATCTGTAGAAAAAAATGCAAATTCGTGGAGAAGGGAAAAATGCGTAAGTGTCTAAGGTTGAATCTAATGAAGATTTATAAATATGTAAATCTTTAAAGGAGGTTGCTTCACTTTTAATTAATTTTTTTCACACTAACACGCCTCTAGTCAAGGCAAAGATCTGATTAATGTGTAGCATTAAGAGTTATGAAGACGGAGCTTGCCATAAGGAAGAGGTAGAAGTTGTATACAAAACCAATGGAGCGTGCCTAAGCAACATGGAAACTCATGGAACAGATTTGGCTCAAACTTCCAACCCAAGCAAGCCAATCAACTTCAACATCAACAGCCTACCCAAACCACTAACTCTTATTATCCTTTTTCAAACATTTTTGGTAATGAGAAATCCCTAGCATACTTTAATGTTTCACAGATTTTTGAACATAAGGTGGCTGAAAAGATGGGACACTTAGAGGCAAAGGATGAACAACCTGGACTCCAAACTGAAACATGGATTGAACTATCTTAGGAGAACCATGGATCAGACCATGAAGACCAATATGAACCACGGAGCAGATGGCTGAGGCATGAAGAAGTTTATGATGGACTGCTTCTCCAATTTGAATGAAGCCCAACAATCAAAGTGGATTGGGCTCAATACCCCTACAGGTCCTTTTCCATCTAAACCCTTACTTAATCCTTGCCATTTATGTGTTATTGATGATGAAGTTAGTGTGGAGAAAGATCAGGAAAACACTAATGCCATTTAAAAATTATGAAATTTCAAAGCACTTCCTGATCCTTATAAGACCAAGATGAAGGAAGTGGAGGAGATAGTTCAACCCCTTAGGTAGGAACCAATTCCTTTTTCTATTATCCCTCTTGCCCTTTTCCCATCGAACTAGAATCTAAGAAACCGATATATCCATCATGATAACACTTTACTGAAAAATATGGATGATGTTTTGGTATTTGTTCTAGTACCTGAAGTGTACAAGAATTGTCCTCTTGTGTAAAAGCATATAAAAGACTATATAATCTCCCCAAGAAACGAAAAGAGGTGATTAAGCTTATTGAGAAAACTTCCAGACTATTGGATCCAAAAACCTCTAGAAAAGTAGATTCTGGTTCTCCATTATTTCCATGTGAGATAATGGAGTCACTTTCACAAAAACCTTAGTCAATACAGGTTCAAGCATAAACATGATTCCTAAAGCTTTTTTATGATGCTCTTAAGTTCCCAAAATTAGAAGTCTACATGGACTTAGTCCTTGCTGATGGATATATTAGGCAGACTGAAGGAATGCTGGAAGACATTCCCATTGAGGTAAAAGATTGTATTATCCCTGTTGACGATATAGTGACAGAGGTAAAAGTGAAAAATGACCTAAGCCAAGCACCTACTATAGTAGGAAGAACCTTCCTTAGATGTACAAAAGCCCTTATTGATTGGGGTAAGGGCATTGTCATATTTATGTCTGGGGAGAGGGAGGTATCTTCAGATATTTCCAAGATAATGAAACAACTAATGTTACAAGAAGAACTTCAATTATGTGAGGAGGAAGAGAGTGAAGATCCAGATCAAGTTAGGGCATTCCTATTAGGAGTAGAAAATCTTCATCATGAGGAAGAGGAACCAGAACCCTTCAAGAAATCTACTAAACCTACTGAGCCTAACTTTGAGCTGAAACCCCTTCCCTCTCATATGAAATATGTTTTCTTGGATGATAACAAAACTAAGCATGTCATCATTTCTTCCTCATTATCTAAAGATCAATAAGAAGAATTATTAAAGGTGCTAGTTGATCATAAGGAAGCCTTAGGATGGTTTTTTGAGGACATTAATGGAATACCAGCTCATATATGTGAACATAGGATCATCTTAGAAGATAGTATAAAACCCTTTAGAGATCCTCAAAGGAGACTTAACCCTCACATGAAAGAGGCATTAGAAAAAGAACTTAAAAATGGAATTATATATTAGACATGTGCGTGCAGTGCGGTGCGGAAATTCGCACTGGGTGTGCGAATTTCCGCACGCACAAAAGGGCATGGGCAGTGGGCGGTGCGGTTTTGTGCGCATAAACGCCCCGCCCCGCACACCGCACCAAACCGCACAATTTCACTGTTTTTTAAGCAGTTTTTTTAAACAATATTAAATATTTAACTCATATTATAAGTTGTAAACATTATTAAATATTTATTTCTTAATTAAACATTATTAAACTATATTCAATTTGCTGCATTTTAAGCAATTTTATTAAAAAATAGTAAATATTTAACTCATATTATATGTGGTAAACATTATTAAATATTTAATTCTTAGTTAAACATTATTAAATTATATTTAATTCGCTGTTTTTTAGGCAACTTTATTAAACATTATTAAATCATAGTATTAAAATTTTAAAATTTTAATATATATTAAACAATATTAAATATTTAATTCTAAATTTTCTTCTCCTTTCCTTCTTCTCCTTCTTCTCTTTCTCTTCCTTCTTCTCCTTCTTCTCCTTCTCCTCCTTCTCCTCCCTCTTCTCCTTCTCCTTCTCCTTCTTCTCATTCTTCTGATTCTTCTCATTCTTCTCATTCTTCTCCTTCTTCTCATTCTCCTCGTTCTTCTCCTTCTTCTCCTTCTTCTCCTTCTTCTCCTTCTTCTCCTTCTTCTCCCTCTTCTCCCTCTTCTCCTTCTCCCTCTCCTCCTCCTTCTCCTTCTCCTTCTCCTTCTCCTTCTCCTTCTCCTTATCCTTCTCCTTCTCCTTATCCTTATTCTTCTCCTCCTCCTCCTCCTCCTCCTCCTCCTCCTCCTCCTCCTCCTTTCTCCTCCTCCTCCTCCTCCTCCTCCTCCTCCTCCATCTACTCCTTCTTCTCATTCTTCTAGTTCTTCTCCTTCTTCTACCTCCTCTCCCTCTTCTCCTTCTTCTCCTTCTTCTCCTTCTTCTCCTTCTTCTCCTTCTTCTCCTTCTTCTCCTTCTTCTTCTTCTTCACCCTCTTCTCCCTCTTCTTCTTCTTCTCCCTCTTTTCCTTCTCCTTCTCCTTCTCCTTCTCCTTATCCTTATTCTTCTCCTTCTCCTTGTTCTTCTCCTTCTCCTTCTCCTTCACCTTCTTCTCCTTCTCCTCCTTTTCCTCCTCCTCCTCCTCCTCCTCCTTCTCCTTCTCCTCTTTTTCCTCCTGCTCCTCCTCCTTCTCCTTCTGCTTCTCCTTCTCCTTCTCCTTCTCCTTCTCCTTCTTCTTCTCCTTCCACTTCTCCTTCTCCTTCTCCTCCTTTTCCTCCTCCTCCTCCTCCTCCTCCTCCTCCTCCTCCTCCTCCTTCTCCTCCTCCTCCTCCTCCTCCTCCTCCTCCTCCTCCTCCTCCTCCTCCTCCTCCTCCTCCTCCTCCTCCTCCTTCTCCTTCTCCTTCTCCTTCTTCTCATTCTTCTCCTTCTTCCCCTTCTTCTCCTTCTTCTCCTTCTTCTACCTCCTCTCCCTCTTCTCCTTCTTCTCCTTCTTCTCCTTCTTCTCCTTCTTCTCCTTCTTCTCCTTCTTCTCCTTCTTCTCGCTCTTCTCCTTCTTCTTCTTCTTCTCCCTCTTCTCCCTCTTCTCCTTCTTCTCCCTCTTTTCCTTCTCCTTCTCCTTTTCCTTATTCTTCTCCTTCTCCTTCTTCTTCTGCTTCTCCTTCTCCTTCTCCTTCTCCTCTTTTTCCTCCTGCTCCTCCTCCTTCTCCTTCTCCTTCTCCTTCTCCTTCTTCTCCTTCTTCTTCTTCTTCTCCCTCTCCTTATTCTTCTCCTTCTCCTCCTTTTCCTCCTCCTCCTCCTCCTCCTCCTCCTTCTCCTCCTCCTCCTCCTCCTCCTCCTCCTCCTCCTCCTCCTCCTCCTCCTCCTCCTCCTCCTCCTCCTCCTCCTCCTCCTCCTCCTCCTTCTCCTTCTCCTTCTTCTCATTATTCTCCTTCTTCTTATTCTTCTCCTTCTTCTCCTTCTCATTTTTCTCATTCTTCTCGTTCTTCTCCTTCTTCTTCTTGTTCTACCTCCTCTCCCTCTTCTCCTTCTGCTCCTTCTTCTCCTTCTTCTCCTTCTTCTCCCTCTTCTCCCTCTTCTCCCTCTTCTCCCTCTTCTCCCTCTTCTCCCTCCTCCTTCTTCTTCTTCTTCTCCTTCTCCTTCTCTTTCTCCCTCTCCCTCTCCCTCTCCTTCTCCTTCTCCTTCTTCTTCTGTTTTTCTTCTCTTTTTCTTCTTATTCTTCTTCTTCTTCTTCTTCTTCTTCTTCTTCTGCTTCTTCTTCTGCTTCTTCTTCTTCTTCTTCTTCTTCTCCTTCTCCTTCTTCTTCTTCTTATTTTTCTCCTTCTCCTTCTCCTTCTTCTTCTTTTCTTATATCCTGCTTTAATTGAAAGGCAAAGAGAAAAGTAATTTTAAAGATCAAATTCACAACAACGGCTTTCAAACTTCTAAAAAAGTTGCTTTAAAAAATCCTTGATTGCACTTCCAAAATATCCACAGACAAGCGATGGCGCAAAATGAGGATTTGCTCTTTCATTAGAGGCATGGGAGAAGACGGCAGTCAAAGCATGCCATCCCTACAGCGATGGCACCTCCGCGTTCCGCTTCGCTGCTCATCTGTAATAAAATAACAAAAAGAATTAATTTAATGGCTCTCATGGCCATGACCCGTGCGTATTGAGTGAAAGAAAGGACTTCATCAACATATATATGAAAATGAAGAGGCGGTTACCAAGAGGCTCGGAGAATCATGCTCCTCCTCTTCAAAATGACTTCCCTCGTTTCAAGTCACCTAAAAATGAGATCAAATGAAATAAGCCACTAAATATCTTTCTCGACTAAAATAATAAAATAAAATAACAAGCAATGAAGCATACCGTGGGATCTTCATCGCTGTCTTCATCTCCTTGCCTCACGTCGGTGTCTTCTCCCTCTTATGCTCGCCACTAGCACTTCAGTGTCATCAATAATTCAACGCTTTCGGCTGTCAACCTTGATCGTTTGTAGGTGATGACTGCACGACCAGTGGAGAAGAATCTTTCCGATGGAGCACTTGTTGCGCAGACCGATAAGAATTCCTTCGCAACCTTGGGTATGAATGTTCACCTGTGACTTTCCACCAATGTAGTGGTTTGGTACCCTTGAGAGGAGGCGAGCTCATGTACACCTCTCGCTCGTGTCCTGGGGAAATCGCTGGCGTTTGCCCATTACTCGGTAACAACTCGTCCAGCGCTTCACTGAAGAACGCGCTAGATGTCCATTCTGGTCGAAAGTAGGCCGAGGAATCTGAACGAATGGCATTGATGTTGTCGGTAATATCGGGGGACTCCAGTAAGCGTTGCACGTACATGACAGTGTCATCCCGTTGGTCGCGGTCTAGCAAATGCAACTTCATGGACGGATCAACGAGGGCAGCAATAGTGAAGGCTGTGTTGTGAGTGAGAGCTGATGCATACTTACTCATCTTACTTTTCATCGCCTCGCAAGCCTTGTACACTGATGTCCGTTGCTCGGTGGACATAACCTTGTTCACTCGTAAAATATTTCCCTCTCTAATTCCTAACATTACACCGTTGAGGTGTCTCATCACTGCTTTGATAATGACAATTGCTTCATTCGCTGTGGGAGATTTTTTGCGGCATGCTACTGTAACAGCCAATTGAAGGGGTTGCAATATACCCGCGAACTCTTTGACCATTGCCCATTCCTTGTCGCATAAGACCTGTTTTTGTAACACGTTCAATGCCATGATATATATAATGTCCTTCTTCTCGACAGCAGCCACTAACATGGCATATGTAGAATTCCATCTTGTTGGGCAGTCCAATGGAATTTTTCTTTGATCAGGCAGTCCAAACTGCTGGCATAATGCTGCATATCGTTCTTGACGCTGGGTTGAGCCACGTATGCCTGCTACAATCTCACGAAGTCGGTTTATGACATCGCCCAAATCAGACACACAGAACATAGGAAGTATGGATCCGTGGTCAACATCGGGCGATTGTCTGTAGTAATCCTCACAGATAATCAATGACTCTGATGGCGAATCTGACACACGTAGTGAGCTCATCCCAGCCTGAACAACAAGGTTCAGCACGTGCCGGTTTGCACTAAACTGAGGGGTTTCTAACTTCACTTGTTCGTCTAGAATAGACATCATCTTCTTGTTATTCGATGCGTTGTCTGTAGTAATTGCGCACACCTGCGTATATTGGATTCATCAATGGATGAAAACACGGAAAAATAAATAATAAAAGGTTTTTTGTTGTATCACATAGCTTCTTCTTCAAGTCAAATTCCTCCAATAGTTTGAGGACATGTGCGCTCATATTTTCACCAGTGTGGGCGCCAGTCAACTGGCGTATTCATAGCACACGTTCGCACAATGTCCACTCAGAGTCAACCCAGTGCACTGTGACACCGAGGAAAGCGACGTTGTTCTCGGATGTCCACGCGTCAAGTGTCAACCACACGCAGGCAACAGTCGCTAACTTTTTCCGTACAAATCTCTTCATATCTTGGTATAGCGCGAAGGCTTTTGCCTTGATCGCCTTCACGGAGGGGACCGGTATTTCCTCTTGCGCGATATAACGAAGAAGCCGTACGAAATATTTCTTCTTAACAATGTTCCATGGTGAGTCAGACAGACATATGAACCACACGAGTTCTTCTTTCGTCCTCTCCATCGTACGTCCAATGTAGTACTGCTTTGTGTCCCCAGAAGCAAACATCTCGATGACAGATCGTTCCTGAGCTTGTTGACCTATCTTCCCTTTCAAAGACTGGAATACTTTGTGGTGGAAATTTTCCAGGTGCCGCCACAAAGGGGTGCTACAATGGTACTTGTTGTGGTTGACAACAGTGCCGCACAAGGTGCATTTAAACTTTTTCCCACCTATGTTGCTATAGTACCTTACTGCATCACAGGCATCAAGGCAAGGTTTTTTCGTTGTTGTGATGGGGCTATTGGGAGCGTCTTCTTCCGCAGACATTTCCTCGGCAGTCTACTGTTGCGGGGACGTATCGTCTTCCATCCTACAGGTCCGTGTTTGATGTTCTAGTGATCCAAATCAACATCGACCGTTTGGAAAATAAGTTCAAAACAAAATTATGTTGTAAGGAAAGGAGAAGAAAACAACAAGGAAAAAAAACAAGCAGTAGAGAAGAAGAATACAAGAAAAATAAGAAGAAGAGAAGAAGAAGGAGAAGAAGAAGAGGAGAAGAAAAAGAAGAAGAAGAGAAGAAGATGAAGAGGAGGAGAAGAAAAAGAAGAAGAAGAGAAGAAGAAGAGGAGAAGAAGAAGAGAAGAAGAAGAAGAAGAGGAGAAGAAAAAGAAGAAGAAGAGAAGAAGAAGAGGAGAAGAAGAAGAGAAGAAGAAGAAGAATAAGAGGAGAAGAAAAAGAAGAAGAAGAAGAGGAGAAGAAAAAGAAGAAGAAGAGAAGAAAAAGAAGAAGAAGAAGAGGAGAAGAAAAAGAAGAAGAAGAGAAGACAAAGAAGAAGAAGAAGAGGAGAAGAAAAAGAAGAAGAAGAAGAAGAAGAAGAGGAGAAGAAAAAGAAGAAGAAGAAGAAGAAGAAGATAAGAAAAAGAAGAAGAAGAAGATGAAGAAGAAGAATAGAAGAAGAAGAGAAGAGAAGAAGAGAAGAGAAGAAGAAGAAGAAGAGAAGAAGACAAAGAATAGAAGAAGAAGAGAAGAGAAGAAGAGAAGAGAAGAAGAAGAAGAAGAGAAGAAGATAAAGAATAGAAGAAGAAGAGAACAAAAAGATAAAGAAGAAGAAGAAGATGAAGAAGAAGAAGAGGAGAAGAAAAAGAAGAAGAAGAAGAAGAAGAGGAGGACAAGAAAAACAAGAAGAAGAGAAGATGAAGAGGAGAAGAAAAAGAAGAAGAAGAGAAGAAGAAGAAGAAGAGGAGAAGAAAAAGAAGAAGAAGAAGAAGAAGAAGAAGAGGACAAGAAAAACAAGAAGAAGAGAAGATGAAGAGGAGAAGAAAAAGAAGAAGAAGAGAAGAAGAAGAAGAAGAGGAGAAGAAAAAGAAGAAGAAGAGGACAACAAAAAAAAGAAGTAGAGAAGAAGAAGGAGAAGTAGAAGAAGAAAAAGAAAAGAACAAGAAGAAGAAGAAGAGGAGAAGAAGAAGAATAAGAAGAGGAGGAGAATAAAAAGAAGAAGAAGAGAAGAAGAAGAGGAGAAGAAAAAGAAGAAGAAGAGAAGAAGAAGAAGAAGAAGAAGAAGAGGACGAGGAGAAGAAAAAGAACAAGAAGAGAAGAAGAAGAAGAGGAGGAGGAGAAAAAGAAGAAGAAGAGGAGAAGAAAAAGAAGAAGAAGAGAACAAGAAGAAGAGGAGAAGAAAAAGAAGAAGAAGAGGAGAAGAAAAAGAAGAAGAAGAGAACAAGAAGAAGAGGAGAAGAAAAAGAAGAAGAAGAGAAGAAGAACAAGAAGAGGAGAATAAAAAGAAGTAGAGAAGAAGAAGACAAGAAAAATAAGAAGAGAGAAGAAGACGGAGAAGGAGAAGAAGAAGAAGAATACAAGAAGAAGAGAAGATAAAGAAGAAAAAGATAAAGAAGAAGAAAAAGAGAAGAAGAAGAGAAGAGAAGAGAAGAAGAAGAAGATATTCTTCTCTTCTTTTTCAGAAGAAGAAAAGAAGAGGAGACGAAAAACAAGAAATAGAGAAGAAGAAGACAAGAAAAGTAAGAAGAAGAGAAGAGGAAGAAGAAAAGAAGAAGAAGAATAGAAGAAGAAGAGAAGAAAAAGAACAAGAGAAGAAGAAGACGAAGAAGAAGAAGAAGTGAAGTAGAATAGAAGAAGAAGAAGAAGAAGAAGAGCAGAAGAAGAGAGGAAGAAGAAGAAGAAGAGAAGCAGAAGGAGAAGGAGAAGAAGAAGAAGAAAAGAAGAAGAAGAATAGAAGAAAAAGAGAAGAAAAAGAAGAAGATGAAGATGAAGAGAAAAAGAAAAAGAATAAGAGAAGAAGCAGGAGAAGAACAAGAGAAGAAGAAGACGAAGGAGAAGGAGAAGAAGCAGTGAATAAGAGAAGAAGAAAAAGATGAAGAGTAGAAGAATAAGAAGAAGAAGAAGATGAAGAAGATGATGATGAAGAAGAAGAAGAAGAGCAGAAGAAGAGAGGAAGAAGAGAAGAAGAATAGAAGAATAAGAGAAGAAGAAGAGAAGAATAAGAGAAATAAAAAGAAGAAGAAGATGAAGAAGAGAAGAAGAAGAGAGGAAGAAGAGAGGAAGAAGAGAGGAAGAGGAGAAGAAGAAGAGAAGAAAAAGAGAAGAATAAGAGGAAGAAGAAGAGGCAGAAGAAGAGAAGAGGAGGAGGAAGAAGAAGACGAAGAGAAGAAGAAGAAGAAGAAGAGGAAGAGGAAGAGGCAGAAGAAGAGAAGAGGAGGAAGAAGAAGATGAAGAGAAGAAGAAGAGAAGAAGAAGAAGAAGAAGAAGAAGAAGAAGAAGAGAAGAAGAAGAAGAAGGAGAAGAAGAAGATGACGAAGAGAAGAAGAAGAAGAAGAAGAAGATTAACATGAACATAATAAACTTTTGCATCACTACAGATGATAAATATACCGGAAAGGAGATGATATTATTCTTGAATCTTGAAGAAACGATTTTAAAGGTGCAGTAAAAAGTTCAGAGGAGAACACTCAGCAGAGCGGCTGACCTGGGCAGCAGTGGGTAGACGACTCAGCAGGGGCCAGGGGGGGCGGAGAGCGACCTCAGACTCGGATGGGGCAAGGGACGGCGGAGAGCGACAACAGACTCAGCAGGAGCAAGGGACGGTGGCGAGGGGGTGAGAGCCGGGAGGTGGAGGGGGCGGACTGCGGCGGAGAGGGGGCGGGAGCTGGAGGTGGATTGCGAGCTTCAAAAATTTCGCACATCGTCCGATTTTCGCACCACACTGACCCCTGTGCGGTGGGCGGTGCGGTGTGCGAAAGCAGTGTGCAAAAAAGCGCACAACCGCTTCGCACATGCACCCAACCACACGAGTGCGATCCGCTCGCACGGTTTGGCGCATGTCTATTATATATTCCATTTTTGATACTGAATGGGTCAGTCCCATTCACATGGTTCCCAAGAAATCAGGCATCAAAGTCGAAGTGAATGCTGAAGAGGAAGATCTTTCAAAGAAAGTAAACTCGGGATACAGAGTTTGCATTGATTATAGGGAACTAAATAAAACTACAAAATAAAATCACTACCCTCTCCCATTCATTGACCAATAGTGGAAAAATTGGCAGGACAGAAATATATGTGTTTCTTAGATGGATACTCTGCTTAAAATCAGATAAATATCCATCCAATATATCAAGAAAAAACCACATTCACTAGCTCCTTTGGAACTTTTGCCTTTAGAAGGATGCCTTTTGGGTTATGTAATGCACCTGCAACATTCCAAAAGTGCATGAATTCTTTATTTCATGATTTTTCAAAAAACGGAAAAATCATCCATGGAGATATTCATGGGTTATTTTTCTGTTTTTGACCCCACGTTTGAATCAAGTTTGGCCTCTTTAAAGTTAGTCCTTAAAAGGTGCATGGACACTAAGAAGTGATTCAAGCTTTGACACCTCCCACAACCGTCAAAGAACTAAGAAGCTTCCTTGGTCATGCTGGCTCCAATAAAAGGATCATTCAACACTTTGGAAAAATTTCAAAACCCCTTATTGTTTTTATTTCAAGCCAATGTAGTGATATAAAGTTAGATGAAAAAACTTTATTAGCTTTTTAAAAATTAAGGGAAGATCTCACACATGCTCCCATCTTGGAAGCTCCCAATTGGGACTTTCCATTTAAACTTATGTGTCATCATGCTGCCATTAAATACTTATTTTCTAAGAAGGAAGCTAAAAGTAGACTAATCAGATGGTTATTGCTTCACGAGTTTGATATGAAAATTTTAGATAAAAAGGGGGTCGAAAATGTAGTTTTAGATCATCTATCTAGGATAAGGATAGATGATCAAAGTCAAATAAATGACTCATTCCCTGATGAATACATTTTAGCCAACCAAGGAACCAAGCTTCCTTGGTTTTCACATGTTGTCAATTTCTTAGATACAGGTCAAACACCAAAAGGATGGTCATATGAAAATAGGGAATACTTTCTCAAGGATGTACGGCATTATTATTGGGAGGATCTAGAGATATTCTATAAAAGTCCAGATCAGATTTTTAGGAGATGTGTTCCATGAGCTGAACAGAGAAGTATACTTAAATCTTGCCGCAACAAACCAGGAGGACACTATACATCAAAGGGAAATGCCTTCAAAGTACTTGAATATGGATTTTACTGTCCTATTCTTCATAAAGGTGCACATGAGTTTTGTCTACACTGGTTAATATGTCAAGATCATGTGAACATAAATAAGAATGAGCAAATGCCACTTCTCCCATCCTAGAAGTTGAGATTTTTGATGTCTGGGGCACTGACATTATGGGCTTGTGTAGATCCTAGTGGCTTGTGAGTAGATCCTAGTGGCTTGTGATTATGTTTCCAAATGGGTGGAGGCTATCTGGACAAGAACGAATGACATCAAAGTGGTCACCAATTTGTTGAGGACCACATACTCTGTTGTTTTGGGTATCCCAAAGAAATAATCAGTAATGGATGATCACATGTTGACAATTTTCATTTTAAGAACTTGATGAAGAAATTTGAAGTCCATGATAGAGGAATTACCCCTTGTCATCCTCAAGGAAATGGTCAAGATGAGCGATGTAATAGGGAAATAATAAAATTTTTATAAAGAATTGTAAGACCAGTGATGTAATACAATCGGCCGGGATCGATCGGCTCGTATTACGCCACAAGAATTCGATGAATAATTTTGTGAATGATATGAATATATGACGATGAAGAAAATGTCGAATGAGCAAGACTCAGTCGTTTACAAGCAGGGAAGAAGACCTCGCCGATCAAGGGGAAGATATTGACCCTAGATCAAACTCCCAATGACCCTCTTGACCGACTAGACGACTACGAGGTAAGGGGCGTGTGACGGCACTAAGATGTTTGGCGTTCAAATCAACGAATATCCTTTCAACCACAAAAATAAGATCATGTCTCTCGACGAATGTGGCTAACCCTATCCGTAGATTATATTGAAAGAGGGCAGCGGACGAGATAGGGGAAGACGACATTGAAGGCGGTAATAATACTGGGAATGACGGAGGGGAGACGAGAGTGTACCTTGTATGTCGATAGTCCACGGCGTGGGAAATGGTGTCTCGACGTAGTCAAAGGCGATGGGAGATTCCGCGTGGGTGAGGCACAACAAGGGCGGAAGATGGGGTTCTTGGCTTGTAATCACCCCAAGAATGCCTCTAGATGGTGGCTCGTGTCGATTCTTGAATTTCTTTCGCAGTAGTTGATCAGGAACGTCAAGAAGGTGACGATTTCTTGAAGCCTTGATCGTTCTCGAGCAGTAGTAGATGAAGAATGCCAAGAAGGTGGTGGTTTCTTGAAACCTTGGGGTTCTTGAGCGGTAGTTGATCAAGAACGCCAAGAAGGTGGTGGTTTCTTGAAATCTTGGTGGTTCTTGGTGGATGGCGATGGCGGCAGCGGACGATGGCAGCGGCGGGGACGATAGCCTCCAAGAAGAGGGTTATTGAAAATAACCACCCAAGAAGTCTGTGATAGAGGGGCGTTTCTTGATCTTCTTGGATGGATCTTGGAGGAGGTCGATGGTGGCGGCGGACCACGGCGGCGGCGGGGATGATAACCTCCAAGAAGAGGTTTCTTGGACGTTTCTTGGGGACTAACAACCCAAGATTCCCAAGGAGAGAGCGTTCTTGGAGGAGGTTGGTGAAATCTTGGGGAGGAACAATGGCGACGCGTACCCGGAGTGATCTCGACGGTGACGGTTGACGATGCTTCTCCCTTGGTGACGCTTTCTTGAATCCTTGAGACCCTTCGGAGTGATCTCGACGGAGGGCTTCTTGGCTTCAAGAAGGGAGGAATTCTTGAATCTTTTAGCTTCTTCAGAGTGATCTCGACGAAGACATTGAACGCATTCCCACAGAGTAGTCATAGGTGGAGACAAGAGTTGTAAAAATTCTTTCAACAAATGACTCAAATGTTCCTTGGGCATGCTATCCCCTTATATAGTGAGGATAGGTGCCAAGTGAACGTGGGGAGAGGATGAACCGTCGCAAGACGTGGTTCAGCCTCTCCTTACAATTGGAAAATAAAACCAAAATTTCAAAAGTAAAGACAAAGGCGAGGCCCAACATTGGCCTAGTCCATGAAATCCAAAGACACAAGCAAAACATAAACAAACACAAGGGAAGATAGAGGTGCTTACGCGGGGTACTTGAACCTTGGGTGGCGAGCATCGACGCGAGCTGCTCAGCGTGGCTGATGTCGTCCTTTCGTGTCATCTCCAGGATGGTCCTCCATCAACCAAATAGCAAGGATTGGCCAGATTGCCTTAAAGAGGCTTTATGGGCCTGTAGGACTGCATATAAAACTACTCTAGGAATGTCACCATATAGTTTCGTATTTGGGAAACCTTGCCACCTACCTTTCGAATTAGAACACAAATCCATGTGGACCATTAAGAAAATGAACATGGATTTAGCTCAAGCAGGAAATAATAGAATGCTTCAACTTAGTGAATTAAAAGAACTTAGACATCAAGCATATGACAAAAATCACATTTATAAATAAAGGATGAAGGCCTTTCATGATAAATATGTTATTTAGGTGATTTTCTCTTTATAAAATAGTTAAAAATCCATAATATCTAAAATAAAAAAAAGAATTATTTTCAAATATTTGACATCCAATTTACACTATCCTTAATTTCTCCTTGTCAATTCGACATTTACTTACCCTATTATATGTAACAAAGGTTATTTAAATAACATTGCATAAATAAGAAAATAATATGACATATTTAACCCACATTCAGGTTTATCAATGGCGACCAAGTGCAAGTTGTCCCTTCGTGCCCAACCAGCCCTCAGCGTGGAGACAAAGGAGCAGAAGAACGTGGTTCCTGTCATTGAAGCTCTCTCCTTAGGGTAGAAGAAGAAGTAAAAAGAGAAAGAAGCCGAAGGCATCATGGAAACAACGTGGAAAGAGGTTTGCTTGGAGAAGACAATTTTTGTGCGATGGTCCAAGGCCGTCGTCGCCATCTCGGTGTTGACTGGATTTGTAGAGCACAGGGGTTGGCCCCATATCAAATATTAAAAGTTGTCACTCCATGCCCAACCAGCCCTCTGTGTGGAGATGACGGAGCAGAAGAATGTGGCTTGTGGCATTGAAGTTCTCTCCTTTTGGAAGAAGAAGAAGCAAGAGAAAGAAGCCGAAGGCGATGTGGAAATGGCATGGAAAGAGGTTGGTGTGCCTAAGATAATTTTTGTGCGGTGGTCCGAGGCTGCCGTCACCATCTCTGTGCTGAGTAGATTCACAATGCGCAGGGGTTGGCCCCATATCAAATATCACAAGATGTCCCTCTATGCCCAACCAGCCCTCTACGTGGAGACGAAAGAGCAGAAGAGTGTGGCTCTTGCTATTGAAGCTCTCTCTTTCCAAGAGAAGAAGAAGCAAGAAGAAAAAGAAGCCAAAGGCAATCTAGAAACAGCATCGAACGAGGTTGGCGCGACAAAGACAATTTTGTGCAGTGGCCCCAAGACGTCGACGCCATCTCTATAGTAGCCAGATTTGCAGCGTACTGGGTTTAGCCCCACATATGGTAAAAGTTTCATCAAGGCCGTTAGGGGAGTTTAGGGTTTACGGATTAAAGGTTAGGGTATAAAGGCCGTTAGGGGAGTTTAGGGTTTACGGATTAAAGGTTAGGGTATAAAGGCCTTTAGGAGTTAGGGTTTCTGATTAAAGGTTAGGTATAAAGGCCGTTAGGGAGTTTACAGTTTAGGGTTTACGGATTAAAGGTTAGGGTATAAAGGCCTTTAGGGGAGTTTAGGGTTTACGGATTAAAGGTTAGGGTATAAAGGCCGTTAGGGGAGTTTACAGTTTAGGGTTTACCGATTAAAGGTTAGGGTATAAAGGCCGTTAGGGGAGTTTACAGTTTAGGGTTTACAGATTAAAGGTTAGGGTATAAAGGCCGTTAGGGGAGTTTACAGTTTAGGGTTTACCGATTAAAGGTTAGGGTATAAAGGCCGTTAGGGGAGTTTACAGTTTAGGGTTTACAGATTAAAGGTTAGGGTATAAAGGCCGTTAGGGGAGTTTACAGTTTAGGGT